>NC_088361.1:7870232-7900232 GCF_034508935.2 Berghia stephanieae | reverse complement strand
CTCAATGTCAGCATCTTGGAACAAGAAACTTTGCCCTTATTACTCACTTTGCAGCGCTGCACTGCGACTGAGTAATCGGTTATCTAAGCCTTTTGCCAAGAAGGACCTCAAAGAAAATTTTCCCCGAGGATAGATAAAGGAAATTTTATTTTATCATTGATAGCGAGTGATTAAGTCAGAGAGACATAGAGAGAATGAGAGTGGGAGAAAGGGGTGGGTCGAGAGAAACGGTTCGCTAAAAGAGACGTTACATGTTGCTATCCAGATTAATGTCCGTTTTCCCGTTTTCCGCTCTCAGCTCACGTCTCGTTGAAACAGGCCGTCTGGGATTTAAAAAAAATTATTTTGTTTCATGTTTTCCAATTTTCTTACCTTCTTCCATATTGTTTACGATTGAATATCAAGTTGATCCCCACCTTGCAGAGCTCCTTTTGTGACAATCAGTACTTTTCCCCCAAGTCTCTGATTAGTCTGTTGTCTCCTTGTTTTCGAGATCTTTTCATTCCATCTTTTTTAGTTCTCCCATCTCCAGACTCATTTTACTGCTTTGTTCGACAAATTGGCCCAGCCATGCCTCGACTCTATTTGTCCTCAACTTTGTTGTATAGATGGGGATCTGATTTAATCAAGTTTGTCCTCTATTTCTGTGGTTTGGTAAGGGAATGATTACCAAACTCGTCGGAAAACTAGCTTCGTTTGATTGAAGAAATTTTAACGAAAGTTGTATTTCAATCTTTTCTTCAGAAAGTGACAAGCTACTTGTAGTTGAGGTTGTGTCAAAGGGTTGTTTTTGTAACATTTCCCACAAAAATACTCCAATACTAAGAGTATTTTGACAAATAGGGGTAAAAATAGAATTCGTTTTCATCAGATTCTCTTGGTTGACTAATTAAAAGAAATACCCCAACAAAATCCGAAACTTTAGCATCAAAATCATGGCAGTAAAAGTTACAGCTATAAAGTGTCGAAAAATTTTTGGAAAAGTGCATAATAATAATAATAATAATAATAATAATAATAATAATAATAATAATAATAATAATAATAATAATAATAATAATAATAATAATAATAATAATAATAATAATAATGATAATAATAATAATAATAATAATAATAATAATAATAATAATAATAGAGCGCACGGTATCCGCACGGTATCCTCAACAAAACAATATAGAAAGTACATGACATAAAAAAAAAAAGAAATCTTTTCAAGGAATTCTTGAACACCGACAAAAATTTGGATTCCCGTATGCTCTGAGTTCAGAGGAATGGTGTTCCATACAGACGGACCAAAATGAGAATAGGACCGTGTTCTCGCCTTTGTACGAATGCGAGGGATAGCCAAACGGCGGTGTCATTGCAAGAGTGCTAAGGTCGGGTTGTCAGTATTTATTCAGGATTTCTGTGAGGTAAGGAGGGGCAGTGTTTTACAGACAACGATAAACAAGGACACGCTTTGAATTTGACCCTTTTCTCAACAGGCAGCCAGTGTAATCTTCGAAGGAGAGGTGTGGCAGAGTCAAATCTTCGCCTTCGAAAGACCATTCTAGCAGCATTATTTTGGACCGTCTGCAGCCGCCTGAGCTTATTTTCCGAAACACCAAACAACAGAGTATTACAGTAATCCAGCTTTGAAAATAAAAGAGAACCGTCAAGTTGCTCTTTAACATCACCCACCAGAATGATCATTTACAACCAGGTCTAGAGAAGTTTCGTCGAGTGGTTTTGTTTGTAGGCAGACTGGGAAAATATTTTATTTTGTAACCCGTTGGCGTCATGGCCTTCATAATAATTTCATCACATTGATGGTTAAGCCATGACTCTGTTATAATGAGTATGTTACTGCGATGGCCTTGGATAATGTTAATTACGTCTTGAGTCTTGTTCCGGCATGATCTTATATTAATATGGCCAACGTTAATAAATTATCATGTGTAGTCTTCAGCTTCCGATCAATTTCCTCAATTATCACGGAGAGGGTCGGTTTATTGAAGCCAGTAAAATATTGGTCGTATTTAAAGTAAATAGTTTGGATAGTAATTAGTTTACTTAATTTGTATCAGAGAGAGAGAGAGAGAGAGAGAGAGAGAGAGAGAGAGAGAGAGAGAGAGAAAGAGAGAGAGAGAGAGAAGAGAGAGAGAGAGAAAAGAGAGAGAGAGAGAGAGAGAGAGAGAGAGAGAGAGAGAGAGAGAGAGAGAGAGAGAGAGAAAACGCATTAGCGCTGAGCAATTTGGCCATCCAAAACAAAAAAAGGCAAAAGAAACTCGCTCGTCTCTCTAAACCGGAAGGAAAGTGCAATTTTTGACAAGATGAGGCTCGTTTTCAATCGATATTTGAAGGACGAATATTTTCGCACAATTTAAAACTTAATCTACGTGTGTTATTTTCAGAATACGACAGAATACAGTCACGTTCAATGTCTGGCTTCTCGACACTATGATATTTATTAACTGCTTTCCCCTGGCACTTCTCCATTTCCTCTACTTTAGAAGTGAGACTGTAAGATCGTTGAAAAGATATTTTAAAAATTCCATTACAATTTGATATTTTACGATCCATTTAAAGAAATGAGTCACACCGCGTCAGTATTGTAAGATGTCGGAATGAATTGATGATAAAAAATATGAGTCCTAATCCGAATTGGGCAATTATTTTTTGTCAGTATACGAAACAAAATTCAAACTCCTCAAAAAAGTCATTTGTCTTAACTTGAATTTTACAGTTGAGAAAATTCAGTTTAAAGTAGCACCGGGTTCATCCCGACATAATGCCTCCATACGCGTCACAAATTGCTTGTTACATGTAACTATCATAATGATTTACATTATTGAGTTAAGGTGTGATTAAAATGGATTAGAATCAATATTCTTTTGTTGTCCACACCTTTCTGGAACATTTGTTTTCCCTATCTTTACCAGACACGCGGAATGTGTTGTAATTTTATTGAATGCGTTGTAATTTTATTGAAGTAATAGGGTTCTATTGAATTAATCGAGTGAGTACAAGAACGAATGATTATTTTGCAGCAATTAAGTATTGATCACATTGGAAATTCTTGGTGGGAATCATTTCAATGCACGGACGACGAATAGGTGGTGAGGCTTTTGACACATATATTATGTTCTCCGCGAGGAGCCGTCGCCTTATATCTATAAAAACAAAGACAACACGTCGCCTTAATTCAGTTTTGCAACATGGTGTTCGAATTTTAAACGCGCAACTGTGATTTAAATTAAATACTCTCTTTTAAAATATACACACACAAGTTCGGACGAAAGGTGACGGTGATATATATATATATATATATATATATATATATATAATATATATATATATATATATATATATATATATATATATATATATATATATATATATATAATATATATATGTCTTGTTATCACCAGATAATTAAAATATAATAGATAAGCCCATGAAACCGGATGAGGGATTTGGGTGGTCAGAGTTATGTCTAATTCACCTTTTGCCAAAAATGTATGACCAGGGTTAGTATATAGAAAATTTGCTGCTTAAAAACATTAATGAATATGTACGTATCAAGACGTGACGATGGAATATACTGTTTGGCAACATTGTCCATATTATGCTGTAGTCCTGACTCATTGGAGACGATTTAATCTTTAGAAATAAATCGAATGTGATTTCTGCGTCGCATTGATAATTATGTAACATTGTTAGAAGAAAAACATATTTAGTCTCTCCCGCTTGGTCATGTGGTTTTCATCAAGACGGGAACACGTTCTACCTCTAGTAACACCGCGCTTTTTAAAACAAGACGCAGGGTTGGAAACTTTCGATATTGTAATTTTTATACGACTTTGGTATAACCGGCATCGTTTCTCGGCAGTAGGTATGTATTGATTTAAACTTTTGTTCTTTCAGTTTGCACATTTGGTCTTGTAGTACGATGATCATGGTTTTGGTTATTATTACTCTAATCAAAACCCTGTTCTTTTCATTTACTCCTTACTCATGACAAAAGATTACCTTACTTGGTTTTTGTCTCAACATCAAGAGCATCGTCTGTGCTGTTTATTAAAAACCAAAGGATATCAAGATTGAAATATGATATGATTCTCATAAATATTATAAATTATTATGTGCCTTCCCCATATGTTTTTTTTACAAAGACGAAAGCAGAGCATCACCATCTCAGTTTTTATTTGTCACTGGATCTTAGTCTGGAGCGGCATTCATGGTTATCTGACATTTTAATGGATATAATGTAATGAAAACCATTAAGCACGGCATCGGATATGAGGAGACTGTAATTTACTTTTACTTGAGGGAATATTCTCATGTGGGGTTATACTGACAAAACACTTTTTTTTCATTTCGTGGAAGACTTTCATATTAAGTAACGCCAGATTAAGATGATCAGCAACTTGTCAAAAAGTCTCAATCTTGAAACGTAGAATTCAACAAAACCTTTGTCTTAAACTTAAAAGGCTTTTTCACCAATGAACAAAACTTGTTTGTGATACACTGGCCGTATTATAGGCATAAAATCCATAGTATACATTATAAATCATGGTTCTTATTTATGGTCATCATTCGTTGGATCCGGCAACTTTTTGTAAAAAAAAACAAACTTAGTCGTTTATGACTGTCACAAAATGATAACATTATCTGGTTTTAATGATCAGCGGAGTCTTTTTTTGTCCATCTATTGTTTTCGTTAATGAATAATGATATGATATTTCATATTCAGCTGAAATCAAATACAGAGTAGAAATTTTAAATGTATGCCATCATTGCTTCTGTTCTAAACTATTTTTACAGTATAGCACTTTGGGGCAGAGTCGTCCTCCTCAAAATCATCTCATTGAGTACCTGGTCATGTGATCACATCAAATTCGTTACTTTGAGTGCCCGCTCTTTTGATCACATTTCGCCTGCATTTTCGTTTTTTGACCTCTTCTATTTTTAAAAAGCACTGACGGGCTTGTTGTTAATGCTTCATTCATCATATATATATATCCTATCCAATCAAACCAGCACCTGTTTAAGCGATGAATTGCTTGTGTTATTATTTTTCTTTTAAACTTCCTTTTGAAATCATTGTTTAGAAGTTTACTGAGCATGCAAAAAAAAAAAAAAAAAAAAAAAAAAAAAAAAAACCAACAAAAAAAAACAAAAAAAAAACAACATTTGCCTATGTTTAAAAACTATATTGTCTTTGAAGAATGTTTAGGTATATCAAGTTTGCGTTGTTATAATATGTGAATGGCCATGCTCAATGCTGCTGTAAGTCCCCTGTGGCAAAAAAAATATACAGAGAACAATGCATACAAATTACTATCGTTGTTTTGTTACGATATCACTAGCCATATATTGTTCTTTAGGAATATCCGTTTGTTAAGAATGCAAATCGATTTCAGCTTTTTCATCTATTATATCACTGTATTGCCAACTTGAAATGACCCTTTGCAATCCCCCAGTCAGTGTTGTGCTAAATATAAGTTTCGCAAACGTCGACACCATATCAGGTGACTTGTCAAAGCAATGATGGGAACTCCCTTTCAATATCGACCGGCTCACATATATCTGTATATTATTCATGTCGTTGTAATACTATACATTTCTGTCCTTGATGAGCTCATGTCTACATAAAAAGGAAGAGGACAAGTTATTGTGTATGGACTATGCCACTCGCTTGATTTTTTGCTGAAGGAAGAGTTTTCGTATTGCTATATTAATGCCTTTGTATTTTTGGTTACAAGGACCCTCATGGATGTGAATTCCATGTTAGATGTAGGCATGAATGATATTATATGATTATAAATTTTAATTTCATCGTTTAAAAACTATTGGTGTCAATACTTGACATTTAAAACAAAAATAGAGTTATTCTGTGGTTTAACCAGAAAGTATCAATCACAAATATCTGGCACACATTTGTATTAGGGACCCTTACTGTCTACAACTCCCGAATGTCACTCTGTCAACAATATGGACAAACCATCAATTGGACATAAGGTCTTTTGTCAATAAAATTGAAGGTATCATTCAATACAATTATTTTCATGCTTCCAGCAACCCAAGCAGTACAATTTGGGATGCTTTATGTGAGTGTAAAATATATACAATACTCACAATAACGACGAGTTCATGGGCTCAAAATGAAATATTGAGTTATGATTGAGTTATGATTGAGAGCAACATTTAACCACGTTTACTCATGCCTATCTTTGATTTCTAAACATAATCCCCATGAATAATGATGTATTATTACATCATTGAAACTTGCATGGATGCAGATCGGTCTTATAGATTTGTCCGTCAAATACTAGATATTGACAGAACGAAATTGACGCCACTCAGCTCTTAATTATTGTTTTTAGACAGCTATTTTAATGATGAGTGCTCACCAAATTCCGTCAATCAGACTATAAACGTTTAAAGTCACATAGATTTGTGTGTTGGTAAGTGATATTCGACTGGCGGATGTTATGATTTTTTGCCTCATCTTGTTGTCGATTCCCAGCAATAATTTGATAAATGATCTGGGCAGGTAGAAACCGGGAGAGGTGGGACTAAGACTCTTAAATGAGATGAATTGGGTAAAGCTTTCTTTCTGCTTATGATTTTATATCATTATCATTAAGTGGTGACCGCCGTGGTGTGAGACGTTGCATTGTCGTGTTGGAAGATGGCACGTTTCGTCGATCAGCCAGTTCTATTACGATGCAGTGTTCCCTTTGAAATGTAATGGATACTACTTTTATTAAAAGTTGTTTCGATGGGTTCACAAATATTTTCTTTCCAAAAGCCTTTTTGACACACATTCATGCCACTTTTTATCTGGACCAATGTTAATACATGTCTAAGATCGGGCCAAAATTGATACGAATCAGCAGTGTTTTATTTCTTTCTCAAAACGTTATTGTTATTTTTCAAGATTTTAGTATGTTCATGTGTAAAGGAATTGGACGAAATTTGATATTCTTTTGAAATCTCAAGATGACGTAAGGAAATTACATGCAATGTCTCTGTCCTTAGCGCTGACAAATTTGGCCATAAATTAGTAGTGACACCCTTGTTTCCTAGAAAATCACAGATTTACTCCCATTTCATTATTTTATATAAACTATTTTGTTCTCTGTTGTTTGCTTGTCCTAATGAGAGGTTTTAGTCTTGACACATTTTTAGTTAACATTTACCCAAAAATTGGTGTTTCCCTAGTAACATGGGCATTGTTTTTTCACTTTAAAAAAAGTTGTTCCATGGTCATTCAAAAAATTATTGTTAGGTAATTTTTAAAAAGCAACGAAATATTTGCAGATATTAGTTTGAGCATATTGTCACTAATATTGAAAATATTATATTGAAGTCTCGCATTGAAAATTATATTGCTCTAGTCAGAAGTTTTGAAGTCCAAAAATGTACTTTTGTATTTCTAGCCCCACGATCAACTATGGCTTTGGAGTTCCCGTTCATTTTCCCTATTTAAAAGAGACAATTCGCGGAAATATTCCCCACTAACTCACTTCAATAAAAGTGGTTTCAAACGATTTAGTTCTTGTAACAGACTATTTGATTTAGGTAAGTGAGAGAAGCAAGCTGATTCAATCCGTCCTTATCAATATTTTTTGACACAGCCTTACCTTTCTTACGCGTGAGCCCAATTCCCTCAGCCATGCACCAAACACCCGTATGCTATGCAATTGCAAAGATGAGTGGGGGGGGGGGGGGGGGGGGGGGGGGGGAGGAATCTGGACTTGGGAATTGGGTTTTATGAATACTTCGATACGTCATTGTCGAGAGATTGAATAACCAATCTGTTTATTCCATGTACTCCATCCTCATGTAAAAGATGGGAAATCACTCGCGTTTTGAGAACTATATCAAATTTGTTTCAACACGATATTTGCACAAAATATATTGTTTAAATCTGTTTCAACCCGTTTCTTTAAAAAATCCGTCACAAAAAAAATATTGAGGTGCCATCGGTTATCTAAGTCAAAGTACAATCTCTCATTTTTGTCTTACTCCTCTCGGTAGTGGCAATGGTCCTTGGGTTGCTTGATATAATTCCCACTTCAAAGTCAGAATGGATTTTGGTAAGCACACCCCCCCCCCAAACAAAACAAAACAAAACAAAAACAAAACCCCAACATTAACCAAAACAACCATAACAACAACAAAAACAAAAAAGAAAAAAAAAACCCCCACAAAACAACAAAAACCAACAAGAACAGAAAGCAAAACAAACATAATAATAATAATAATAATAATAATAATAATAATAATAATAATAATAATAATAATAATAATAATAATAATAATAATAATAATAATAATCAGTGGCGTGGGGCCATTGGATCGAATTGTGCCAGGCACCGCACCAATCTTTAAAAAAATCATTAACAGCATAATGTAATTAAAAATAAAACAGAGATTTTAACTCCACTGTCTTTCGCCAACTCGCCAACAACATACTGCCTTTTTAGTCTCCACTCTATTCAAGATTCCGAGTCACGCACTGCGCCGACTCGTGTGCGGGTGACATCACTCTGCGAAGTAGTGACTAAATCAAACACCTTGGTGCAAAGCAATCCGAGCTCCAATTAATGCTATATCCATTAGTATCGCGACAGCTGATTGAGCGAGAAACTAGGTCGAATTATACTATCTTCAAATAGCGGAAAACCCCTCGACTTGTGCCAGGATCTGAGAGCTCCACCGTTGGACTGGGGGGATGCGCCAAATTAGGTTCAAAGTTCAAAAACGTTTATTTTAGGCAATTGCCAATGTAGGGTAACTTCGGCCATCCAAAATATTACATTAACTGTCAAAAACACTGATCATTGTCAAGTTTATTTGTAAGCAGCAAAGAAAAACATTATAAAACTTTAAAATATGACATATCAACCCCCCCCCCCCCCCACCTCTTTTTCACGATTATTGAATAAAGTAATTCTTTGCAACGAAGCATTGTGGACGAATTTACCAACATTTTTCTTGCTTGTCGTGCCGAGTTGATGGTTACGTGTGTATGAGTGTTTATTTGTGTGTGTGTGTGTGTGTGTGTGTGTTTGTGCGTGTGTATTTGTGTCAGTCAGAGAAAGAAAGCGAAGACTGTCAACAGTTATACTTTTGGTGTGTTTTTAGATTTTTAAGTACTTAAGTGGAGTGATTTTTTCTTTGTGATGCTTTAAGATCTGAATCTACCTTTTATTTGTGCAATCATTAATCGTATTCCACTGATTTCCATTATTTGAGATATACTTTGAAGTTTTGTTTTGTTAAACAATGAATTGCAATGAATCAAATTGGCTCTTTACTTCACCGACCGTTTGGGAGATTGACACTAGATGACAAATTAGAAATAAAAAGACTAGTTCCTCACCAACCAACTGATTTTGAATTAACACAGGTGTGGAAATCTCGAAAACGCTCTTTTTCAGTGACATGGTATGACAGGCATGAATGGCTCACAGTTAGTTTAGTCTTTTGTTTTTATTGTCTACTTTTTACAGATACAACAAACACTGACAAATCATGGACATCTATAGGCTATAGTGACCTTAACCACTTCCATCGTATTTCTTAACCTCCTGAACGTTGTTTTAGCACCCTTAAAAGAGTGAAAATTTTTTGTTGCGAAATTCAATGAAACAGGAGCGGTTAAATTCATTAACGATTCTGTCAATTCACAAAGCTGAAATAGATGCCATTCCAGATTTCAATAAACACATTATAAAAAGATTTGCAGAGATGAAACATCGCAGTGCAGATTTTTTTTTACAAGTACTAAAAGTAAGTAATTTCTGTCATAGGTTTTTTTTTTCTCTTTTGATTTACATTTATAACATATTGATTGCAATATCTACCAAATCCAATCCTTTAAATGGTGGACAAAGAATAATTACAAAGACCTTTTCATACGGGACTTGTATCTCAGTGTTGTGGCTTGTTGTTTTCATGAATTATTTGTTTTTGTAAGTTTTGTCCACTCGTAGAAACCATCGACCCTCCCCCACCCTTCCATAAAAGAGAGTTTTTAATATGTCGTGCTCTCTCCTCTTAACCGTGTTCA
Organism: Berghia stephanieae; assembly: GCF_034508935.2. Lineage (NCBI taxonomy): Eukaryota > Metazoa > Mollusca > Gastropoda > Nudibranchia > Aeolidiidae > Berghia > Berghia stephanieae. Next base: position 7,890,163 of record NC_088361.1, on the reverse strand, counting down.
CTGTATTAGAATTTTTTTTCTAATCATGGCACCACCATATGCCGTCAATACGCCACGCCGCTGATAATAATAATAATAATGTTGATGATGATGATGATGATGATGATGATGATGATGATGATGATGATGATAATGATGATGATGGTGGTGATGATGACAATGATTAAAACGAGAAAGAAAAAGAAATACCTTTGAGTGAACGGATCGAGTAGCAGCTCTAAATCTTTTATTCAACACGTGTTGCAATTAACCATGTTTTTTTTATGATGCCGTGATTGCAGGAAATAGCATTTCCTTTAGTACTGGCAATTTCTTTGACATTCCCACTGGCCCCCTCCGCCCCCCCCCCCCAGCAACCCTGTTAATTACCTGAGCCATCCAGGTTCAAGTCCCCGCTTTAACTCACTCAACCCTAACACCGACTATATCCGTAGTATACCCGGGGTTACTTTTACCCCATGCCTATTTATTACATTCCCCTGAGACAAATTATAGGCGTACTATCAAAGCTAATGTTTTATAGTTTTTGCATGTTAATGGCAGTTGAATAAAACTATCTATGTACTTGCTCATTTTTAATACATTTTTCCAATTTTGAAAAGCAACAAAAATCTCTAGGATTGAGTGAGTTAAGCATGTCCATTATGATTATGTCTTCGTGGGGAGAGGTTATTAACCCTCTATTTGTTCATTTGTATAACATAGGTGGTTCTAGATGATGTCGTGTGTTTCTTCCATTGATTATCTATAATAGTTTTCCCCTGAGGAATCCTGACACGGTATATTATTATACTTATATAATGAAAGGGCTGAATTTTAAATAATGAGATTTTATCAACGACTAGACAACGTATTGTTGTTCATTGAAACTGTTTGCCGTCAGTAAACAAACAGTATTTGAAAATAATAATAATCATCATCATTATTATCATCATCATCATCATCATCATCATCATCATCATCATCATCATCATCATCGTCGTCGTCATCGTCATCATCATTATAATCATCATACCCCTGATAATCATCATCATTATCATCATCATCATCTTAATAACATTCGAAAGCGCCTAAGCATCCACTTTAAAGTGCTCTGCAGCGCCTTACAATTACTCAAACGCACACCCCCGACCCCCCCCCCCCCCCCCCACACACACATACAGCCCCGACACATATGTATTAAAAAAATATCAATCATAAAATGCCCTCTAAACTATTTCAGTCTTAAGGTCCTTCTTAAATGTTAGGACACTAGGAGCAGATTTTGTTCTAAAACTGAGAGTTCCGCAGACGTGGAGCCGTACAGTTAAAAGCTTTCTGGTGAAAATTATTAATGCAGTTAATTCGTTCATTAAAAGCGATTCTGATGATCTTAAGACGCGATAGGTGTATAGACTTCAATAAAGTCTTGTAAGTAAGAAGGGCATACATTAGCAAAACATTTATAGGCGTATCAAAAAATTTTGTACTCTCTTCTGTAATGAAAAAAGGGAGCCAGTGAATGTCATATAGAGTAGAATTAATGTTCTCACTCGAGTTTTAAAGAGTAAAAAGTCTGGCTGCCTTCTTTTGTAGCTTCTGCAGTCTATCGATAGAATACGTGGGGCAACCAGACAAAAGAACGTTACAATAATCGATTCTACTATGTATAAGAGAAGATACTAATAATTTCGTTATTTCAATATCAAGCATGGATCTTACACTGGGATTCTCTTTAAATAAAAATTACATTTTTTAAATGATTTTAGAAATATGAGTTTTTATATTAATTTTACTGTCAAAATAAACAAGATTTCGGACACTGTTTCTAGATATGCTTATTTTATAATAATATGGATAGACGATATTGTATTTTTGGAACAGATGTTTTCTAACAATAATATTGCAGTTTTTTCATTGATTGTTAATTGTCATCCAGTCTTTAACGGCACGAGTCCAACCTTCGAATAACTTCGTGCTCATCACACGAGTCAATAGGAAAGTAAAGATATGTATCATCAGTGTACAAATGAAAGCCAGCAGGAAAAATAGTTAATGACATCATCATCGTTGTCATCGTCATCATCGTCATCATCGCATTCATGTAAATTGACTGACTCAGCTGGACTGCAACATTAGCTACGCAAGGTTGTCAACATTACGTAAAAACGACATATTTTATGGTTCTTCCTCCTTTGTAAGATTGTATGCTTTTTACATGAGAATCAAATTTTAATATATTAATGTAAAAAGCTGCATTTGTATTTATACTGTTTCTCAGAAGGATACCTGGCATCCCTATTGCTTCCTGCATTATATCTATATTTTAGGTTTGAGTGTGTTTTTGGGGGGTTAATTATTTTGTTTGTTTTCGTTTTATTTTATAATATTTTTTTCATTCCTTCATAATTTTATTTTTGAGTTTTCCTTAATCTTGTGGAAAATTTTCATCAACACAAACTTGAAATAATTCATGATTTCCAAAATTAGGGAATGAGATGACTGAATGGTTACATTTTCAAATCGTACACTTTTTCTCCAAATCGTATTCTTTTGGCAATCAATCTTACAATTTTTCTTTTGAGTTTGCAGCCCTGATTACGGGCGATACTCATTGAAAGAAAATCAAAATGATGGACATGTTGACATAGTGCCCTTTTTCGGTAGAGCAATTTTCGATCCCATGATTACATGTTTTAAAAAGGTAAAATTCATAATTTGAATTCGTTTTCAGGGTATCACATGATTTTTCTCGACTCCGGTATCACGAATCATTATGTGTTGGCTTGGAGAAAATACCGTTATTTTTCTTGTCTGATGATAATCCTATTACTAATGATCTGATGACGAAACGTTATATAATTTATGTCTGCAATAAGATTAGAAAAAAAAAGATTTCACCATTTATAAATGAACTCCAGTCGGGTAGCAGTTACACTATCGACCGTATGACTCGATATAAACCATATAATAAGTTCTTGAGAGACATAAAAAGTTGGTAGCATACCTAGGTGAACATATTTGCAGCTCTGATAAACGAACGCAACGATTGGCTTGTTTTCACATGTTTGTATATGTCGCGTCGGTTGAGAGTATTTCCACTACAACAATGGGACCATAACATTTTGGGTTATCAGACCTGAAAATAAGTATACGTTGGTAGCCACATTTTAAATATACAGTAGTGAAAGATAAAACAGACTTACTGACGTATGTGACCCAAGGAGGGTAGTTAGTTTTGTTTCTAAAAAATCTTCAATTTCCCATTTCTGATCATTTTTGCTTTCAACTAAATTTTCGTCATCTAACTTAAGCATTTATTTAGCGCAATATCCACCACACCTGCTCAAGTGCTTTAAAAGGTGTCCCTAGCCAACAAGAATACGGTACTTAGCCTTTAAGACGAGACATGTCGCTCGTTAAGCGATATTACAATTTTCTTTTTTTTCTACAGAGAGACAACGCCGCCAGGTACTAATTTTACATCCGAATGTGAGAGAATGTAAATGAAAAAAAAACAAAACAATTTTTTTATGGCTTAGCTTAGCGCCGTTCCGAGCGGGACTCGAACCCTGGACCTTTCGATCTGAATGTGAGTGCTATACCACAAGACCACATAGGGCACAAATTGATCCAGTTCATCCCGACATAACACCAGTCCGACAAAATGGGTTACATATGCCTGTGCTCTTTTGGTGGGAGCGTTTGTTCGTTTCCACTCTTATCTGTAGGGTGCAATTTCTCGAATTTCCTCAAGATCTTTGGTGGTATGAAGTTTTAATTTAGTAGTTTGGTACTCTTGCTCCAAGTCTATGAAGATTTTTCTTCCTTATTTTGGACAGCAATGTGCACTATGAACAGTGTGCAAATAGCTAGATATGCGTGGAAAGACTAGAGAAAAGCTAGATAGAAGACAATAGTGAATACAATTTATTTTGGTGACAAGAGTTAAACTCGAAACCGGACTGGGAGCCAGAGGGGCCCCCTTTAATTGGTGCTATCCACTTCTCAAAAAAAATAAATAAATGGAATAGCTCCACGTCTTACTTATTTACTTACTTATCCGAACCAAGACCACCTGAGCTCTCGCCCTTCGGTCTTGTTCCATGATGTAGAAGTTAGACGTCTTTTATAGTTGTTCCGGGTGACTATAAAGTGTGTTACTGATGCTTGGATTTGGTGGGAGGAATGTGCATCTCAGGTCTTCAAGAGGTTGACATTCAAGCAAGTGGCATGTTGCTGTTTCATTGGGGTGTTGACATAGCTCCACGTCAAGTAATTACCATCAATCTAAAAAAACAAAAACAAAAAAACTCACCACATTGATTATATTAAATATAGATCTGTATATATACAGTATGACGAATTAAGTCAAAGGATCCTGCAACTTGATTTAATTTTCACATTCTTGTCGTCCGACAAGGATGTTTGGGTATTTTCCTGAAATGTTCCCGTCTATCCTCCCTGTTCTTTGATTCTTTTGACAGTTGCCGTAGATCATGTTTTGTCTTAAGCTACAAGTTCTTATTTATTTGTAGCAGCAGATCTTTGTGGGGAATTACTGGAAATGAAGTGGGTTGTCTGCACTTTGTAACATTAATTCGATGCATGACATTATTAGCCTGATGTTTTTGTCTCTTCTTACGATATGTCCAAACATCTTGCAATTTCAAGGTGAAAGAGGACACTGACATTTCTTAATATTATTTTCTATTGAGTGATTATTTTTTGTTATTTTGATAAAATATCGAATTTTGAAGATCCTTATTTAATTGAACACCATGGCTCAGCTGTACGGTCTTTGCTTCGCGCCCAAAAGCTACTGAGCTCGATCACCAGCCGCGTTGTGTGGCCTTGAGCAAGTCACATCACCCTAGCTCACTTTGCGGCTATGAACTGCGGCTGACGCCTGGGTTATTCCAGTCTTCCCTTGGAATACACCCTAAAGACAAATTTCCCCAAGGGGATGAATCAAGGAATTTTATTTTCATTTTTTAAAAATGATTTTATTTTTATTGATCTCGATTCATGCAGTTTCTCTCTCTCTCTCTCTCTCTCTCTCTCTCTCTCTCTCTCTCTCTCTCTCTCTCTCTCTCTCTCTCTCTATCTATCTATCTATCTCTCTCAGTGCCCGCTACTGTGCAGATTTTTAGCGGACCCGAATACCTCAATTGGTATACAATTTTGATCTTATTTGTCAAAAGTTTCTAAAACGATTATTCCTGGCTCCACTGTCCACTAAGTGATTGGGTAGCTATGACAGTGCCGGAAATACTTAGCGATCAACCAACATGCCATACACATTAGACTCTCTTACTCTCTCTCTCTCTCTCTCTCTCTCTCTCTCTCTCTCTCTCTCTCTCTCTCTCCCCTACAAATCTCTTGCCACACTTTTCTAACTCTCTCTTACCATCCTCTCTTTCTTTATAATTGCATTAGAGAGAATTATTGATAATATTACGAATCCATCGCAAAATATCTCTCTCTCTCTCTCTCTATCTATCTATCTATCTATCTCTCATCATCTATCTCATCTCATCTTCTTCTCTATCTCTCGCCCTCTTCTCCCTCCTCTTCTCTCCGCTACTCCACTTTCGATCATGATATTAACCTACTTTTTAGTGAAGTGTGACTCGGTAGTGCGGTTTCTCACCTTGTCACAAAAGTTAAGCAACGTTTAGCGTGACCAGTGACCAAATGGGTCACCGTGATCGTTGAAATTTTCTGTTCCCGGTTTTGAGTCCCTGAGCAAGACACTTATACACATAACCCTACTCTAGTCAGGTATAAACGAGTATTTGGCTACAGGCAGTGACAAATAGTGTAATTGTTAATACAAAACAGGCAACTGGTACAGTATGAAATGGAAATATGATTCCCTGCGGGCATAAATGACGCATTTTGAAGCTCATTGAGCATGGCTAATCCGTGAAAATGCGTTATATACATATTTATTATATTTAGAAAAATATAATTTACTCTTCATGCCTACTTTTCGACCTCCTTCCCCATACATCTTTATATTGCCTTATTTGGATTCAAAATGTGATCTTTTTTTTGTGTGCTGATATTAGATTGTTGTGCATTGTTTTTTTGTTGTTGTGTTGTCTCCTGACGAAGGACAGGGGGCCGAAAGGTTGTTCGTCTTTTATTATACTCATTTATATAAGTCACATTATCCACCTCGTTCTTTCTCTTCCTTTTTTTTTTTTGATTTGCACATTCTTAGAGACATGTGCGGAGACTTAGAGACTTATGTACGGCTATGTGGTCTAGTGGTATGACACTTGCTTTCAGATCGGAAGGTCCTGGGTTCGAGCCTCGTTCGACGCATAGTTGAGTCCTTGGAAAAGACTCTTTACTCATATTCTCTCACCGTACTCAGATATAAAATGAGTACCTGGCCGTTAACAGCGTTGTCTTTGTCCCAAAAAATTGGTAATATCGCCTAACAGGCGTCATGTCTCGTCCTACATGTCAAGTGTTGCTGTTGGCCAAGGACCCCTTGTAAAGCGTTTTGAGCACGTTCAGTGGATATTGCGCTATATAAAACCTCATTTTTAGAGACCGGGATATATCCATGAAAATGACTGAACCTGTACTTTTAGTAGTCTCCAACCCCACAATTCAATGAAGTTTTCAGGTTTGAGACTTTGAGAACGCCAACATTGTCAATACCAGCCTGATGTCATAAGCCATGGCATTATATATAAAAATACATTTTCTTATTAATAGAAGGTACACTCTCGTTCATTATGATGTAACTCATGATGAGGATGATGATGATGATGATGATGATGATGATGATGATGATGGTGGTGGTGATGATGAGGATGATGATGGTCGTGATCATGATGATGATGATGATGATGATGATGATGACGATGATGATGATGATGATGATGATGATGATGATGATGATGATGATGATGATAACGGCGTTGATGTAGATGGCGTTGAAGACATTAAATAATGAGGATCGTTTTTGGTACTGAGAGAGAAAAAATAATCAGGTCTTTTAAAGCTTTGTAGCTTGGGAAAGGTAAACAGCTTTCCCAATTAACTCTAGTTGCAGGAGAAGAGTCCAGGAAGTTCTTCGTTTTCTTTGGTCTTTTATTCTTAGTTTCCCCCGTTTCTATTGCTTATTTTTAGATCTCTCTCTCTCTCTCTATCTTGTTGTGTTCTTTGAAAAATGAATGGATTCCATTGAACGAGCCACGAAATACGTTTCCTGTGACCAGCAATATGATATTGATTATTAGCTCATAGTGAATAATATCCTTATGAATACCATGCTATGTAATGATTTATTGTAGTGATTGACAATTTGTAAGACCTTGATATTATATAAATAGGAGCGCGTAAACATAAAAGCGTGAACGTATACTCACTCTCTCGTTGATAACACACAGTCATTGACAATGCCTCGACCCAAATAGGATTGCAAGCGTTTTTAAATACAAAATTAAGAACAACTAGGGGGTCCCGATAGCTCAGTTGGTAGAGCGCTCTGTTTACATGCAAAGGGGTCGAGTTCGATCCCGGATGCAGTCGAGATTTTGTTCTAACCCACCCTTGTCCACCCAGCAGTGATTGAGTAGTTGGGTCTGTTAGATCTGGCGGAAAGTACTTTGCGACAGAATAGCGGCCTACCCAAAGGGTAGCAAGCAATTGCTATTGTCTGTTTCACCGGGATAAACTCTGGCTCCATGGGCATAATGACTGAAGGACTACTTTTTTAATAAGCACAACTGCCATCGCCCCCCCCCCCAAAAAAAAAAAAAAAAAAAGAAAAAAAAAAGTTACCAAAACACACCAGTGCACACACACACACACACACACACACACACACACACACACACACACACACAAACATAAACACATACGCGCTCATTCACATACTCCGACCGAGATGGACCACAGCGCGAATATTGCTTAGCTAACTTAGCTGTCTAGTTACATACGCTCTATCTAGTTTTATTACCTTATTATTTTCTTTTTAATTCGCCGACGTTTATTTATTTTAAATTCTACTACTGGATGGATTTTGGGACAGGTTATCCCGTTTTAGACTAATTCTGCCGTCTGTCTTCATTCACTTGATTAACGAGGAAGCCAAAGTGGCATTAGTTGTCGTTACAGCCCTCTTTGCAGCTTTTTGTTGTCCTTAATCCGTCATCATTATCACTTATTTCTATTGACTGCGAAAGGAGGGGGAGGTTGAAAAGGTTTTCCATAGCGATTGGGCTCATTTTTACATTTATTTATTGGGAAAAATTGATGTTTAAACAAGTTGATTTCCAGCCATCGCAGACATCTTTTTTTTATCTGATCTCAGTTGAGACTCTGCAGACAAGTCAGTAATCGGGTAAACAAACCACTATAGAAAGAAACAAATCAATGAATAAATAATATTTCTATTGTTTGCCACAAAGAGGTAAAAATTAATAGAGACCACCTATCACGCTGTCACTTCATGATTTGATTACTGACAGATGATGCATGGAAAAACTAAACAGCTGGCTAGCTTTATAATTTATTTCTTCCTTTTTAAATGAAGCTTGTATGAGCATTCATGAAGAATTTTCTTGAAGGACTGGTATTCAATCGCTGTATTTGAAAAAGAGAAGAGAAGTATACATCGGCATTTGATATATGCCAATACGACAGTCATGACGTCACTTCCCTCGTAATGACGCATAGTATCTTAGTAATTGGTTCTAAACTATCGGAACAATGACGGACGCCCTTATGAAATCTTTCTCCGACCAGCATAAAAGCGTATCCAGAGGGAAAAAAAGAACTACTATGGCCGCCGTTGCTGGGCGACGTGGCATCAGACTATTGAATCCATTTAACGTTATGATGCTCAAGGGTGCTCTTTTATCCTGTGGTGACACTCATGTGAATCTGCGTTCAGCCGATCCGTAGTCGTTTTCCTTGAGTAAAGTACATTTTCACACATCACCATACAAAGAGTGATTGGGTAATTGACTTTGGCAATTATAAATATATGCAAAAATTTTGTAAGAATAGTCATGTTAAAACATGTAAAATGAGTACTTGGCTGTCGACAGCGTTATCTCTGTCAGGAAAGACCCCCATGTAATATCGGCTAACAGGAGTCATGTCTCGTCTTACATTTTAAGCACTGATGTTGGATAGGGCCCCCTTTAGCACGCTTCGTGGTGAGTGCACTATATAATTTCTCAAGTTAAAAAAACAAAACAAAACAATTTAACAGACGATTTATATGCTTTATATGAATTAGATACTTGGTTTATTAGGGGGCGTTAATGAAAGATTATAAAACATAGTAGCATAGAGCGTAAAAAATAATAAACAAAAATGAATATAAGAGCTTCACAAAATACCAATTACGGAACGTTTCGGGCTCAAAACCCTTCTTCAGCCAAAAAAAATAAAAATAAAACAAAAAGAAAAAAAAATGACTAAAGAATAGATCGACGACTACAAACTACGTCGACGACTTACAATTTACTTACGTTCGTCTGTTTTTAAATAATGTATTCTCTTAAGGGGTATTTGTTGTTGTTTTTAAGAATTCATGTTGTATTTCGTGTTTTTAAATTGTTTTTTTTGTTTGTGATAATTTTAAGCCCAGACGTTCCAGTTTAGTTCACTTTAGTTGAGTTTTAATAAGTGTTATATGTCAATTTAATTGAAATACTTTTCAACACCACAGACAGCAACTTGATATCATATTAATTAGATATTATAATTATAGTATAAATGTATGATTTAATTGAGAAATAACTATTTAAAAATACAAAATATAATATAACACACTATCAACTAAACAATCATAACTATATGATGAGCGAAGTCATCAAAAAAGAATACATCTCAAAAAAAAATTTCGAAGTCTTACAATTCTCCGCTGCATCAATCGGGGCTCCTTCATTATATGTGACCAGCTATCAATTGAAGGTGCTGAAACCGCCCAGGGGTCCTGTCTGTCTACTTCCTGACATCGTCTATGTGTACAGAGGTGGACGCTTCACCAATCTTTATCTCTGACCACCGGCAGATCAATAATAGACCAGTCAAATCACTATTATTATGATGGTTCTATCAGCTTTGATCACCGACAAAACGAAGGGAAATATCACGCTACACACAAGAGCTTATAGATTCATTTTACCATTGAAGGCCAATGATGGGCGATAAAAGAAAATGTACTCTTTTTCGGTACTTCATTGAACCATCATAACTGATACTGATTGCACCATAACACTTTCCCCTCAGATTAAATTACCAACGTTATAGGCTACCTACCGAACACACCCTAACGCCGCCCCCCCCCCCCCCCCCCCCCCCCGCGCCACCACCCAGCCTGCTTCGATTTCCTCAGAAATGGAAGGATTGGTGGTATATTAAGAGGGCCATCCAATTTTATAAAATACCTATTAATTCTTCAGAGTATTAAGGCCCACTGAGCTGGAGTCTATTGCTTTAACAGTGACAATTGCCTTCTACTTTTTGGATAGAACCCTATCCATTTAAAAAGTACTCCCGCCCATCTAACAGATCCAGCAACCCAAATTACTGTTGGGTTGACAGTGGTAACTGGTCAAAATACCTTCGGTGTCGAATCGCCTAGTCAATGGATACATATTAGGAGTGCATGCCGATTATTTGTTACAGAAATAAGATCTAAAGTAATACGCGATAATGAGTAGGATCAACACCTAAATCCTGATTTTATATATATATATAATTGTTTGTTTTTTTACACATTCGCCAATGACAGATTCCATTTTAATTATCTAATTTTGTAAACTCTAATATTATCTTTTCAGTAATTTGTTCATTCGTTTAGGGGAAAAACCGTCCCCAATATATCAATTTTGTCATGTACTCGTCAAAACCGACTCATTTTTATATCATATATATTTTTTTAATTCATTCAAAGAGACAGCTTCAAGAATTACAATAATTACGCTGTCAACTCTTCTTCAATTTATGATCGTGTCACCCTCCATTGCATAATTCACTCACGTTTTTATTATATCTTATTCTTAGAGAAATCGTCTGCTCTATCATGGTTTGATTTCTCAAAACGACATCTATTGGTTATCTGCCATCGGGCTCACACTAAAACTGGAGTTTTCCCCAATTGGGACTGATAGGGTCGCCATGGGATTTAAGAGATAAATCTCGCCGGCTCACGATTACTTGTTTTCGTCTATTTATCGACCAATAAATAGAATCGTCTGTTATGGCCTACTTTCACGATTAGATTACACTTGGTTTCATCTTAATATGATATCAAAGATTGTATCTTTTTCTACGTGTTCTTTTTTAATCATTTATTTGTAATATTATTACTTTTTCTTTCTGTGCCGATTTTGACCTTGTCATATGACACACGTTAACTAACCGTTAACTCCCTGGTTCGATCCCTGCTGAATCCTTGGAAAAGACTCTTTACTCACATTCTCTCACCCTAGTCAGTGTAAAATGAGTATCTTGGCGGTAACCGCGTTGCCTTTGTCGAAAAAAGGTGTATCAAAGGCCTTACAGTTATTGTCATTTCTCTCAACTGTTTCTGGTGGGTATTTCTCAATATGGCAGCTCAAGTTTGCTGGGATTTTTTAAAACAATAGACAAATGGACAATTTAACCTCTATATGCCCAAAAGGAATGTAAAGAATTAAATGAATAAATGAATTTCTAATATTCATAATACCACCAAAGCTTTACAATGCACAAGGGTCAATATTCAGAAATCGCAGAATGATTAAGTTTTGCTCTATATAGCTATGTATACTCGGTGTCCATGAAAGTCTTTCCCTGTGTAATAAAATCATTAACAGAAAAATGTTACAGCCAATACATTTTAAAGTGGACATAATGCATAATAGTGTTACATTTTGTTTACCATGTTCGCCCACTTGGCAAGACTCAGTTTTGTTGCCATGGTTACCTACAAGAGATTCAACTTATTTTGGAGTTCTTACCATGTGTTTTGTAGCTTTTGTGGCATGATTCAATAACAGCTCTTATTTTCATGATACGTGTTTCAATATCTTGTGCACATATAATTTATTGTGCTGATTTGTATATGTGTGTGTATGTTTACGAGTGTGTGTGTGTGTGTGTGTGTGTGTGTGTGGTCATGTGGTCGTGTTATAGTAGGTCAAATCTAGAGGATTCCTTTCACACTCGATAGAACGCCCTTTCCTTGCACATCTTTTTCTGTTTTCTCTAGAGGTTTCCTCAATTTCCGAGAGCAAGAATGGACTGATGGAACAGTAACAATTAATGTAAAAGTTCTTTGCATTGTATTATAATTACTGTCAATACCCACAGTATTGTCCACCTATCTAAATACAGCTAAGAAATAAAGGACTTTACATTCTATAGAATCAATGATGTCAACTTTATTTCGTTCTTTGTCGTTTTTTAGACCACCAGCTAGGTGAATAGTTTTCACTCAATTGTCTCCAAAGTATTACAACCGTTTAATGTTACTTACAGTTTTATATGTTGGCACAGTTGATGCTTCTTGCTTAATGGTCATGTGACAATCTTGTCTGGCTAACTGTTCACATGGTATTTTTTTCAATAGTCGTTACTTTGTTTTGTTTCTTTTTTTAAATCCGTTGACCTTCGAGTTCGAGTAACCCATTTCGTTTCTCCCAATCTTTGAACTTTTGTCATTTCATGTGTTCCTTTGAATGACTCCAATGAGGCTGAGGCCAACGTGAAGATCTATGCTGCCGTACTGTGAAAAAACAAAAACAACACAAACAAAACAAAACGAAACAAACACGAATTCTAACTTTTGACCAGATTAACTGGTCCTTCAAATAAAGTTATATTATGTCAAACACGTGCTCATTAGTTAGTGTCGTAAATCAACAACTTTAATTTATTTTAATTTTGATTTTAAACAAAGTCTTGGTCTGTACAGACAGTTCTACCTGATACCATTTTAGGAATGTTGCCAGTCTTTCTAAAATTACAAATACCAAATTTAAAAAAAACGATAATGAGTCACTTTATATTACAATATTCTGCACGCTCAGTAATAGGCACGACTGGGTAGTTTTACTAAACGTGTCTTTTACCCCTAACAATAAAGACAAAGGTTTGATAACTATTTATATGAAACGTTAAAATTTAAACAGCATACTGGCGGTACAGAGATGTTGTAGCTCTCAACGACTATGAACATCGTCCTAGCCCACAGTGTCACCGTCCAGCTAAATAAACAAGTGTGGTTTTTTCAATGCAAATCGATACCCCCGTATTGCTTCATTATATTGATCACATTGGTCATCTAATTACACCCTTGGGATGTTCCTGCTTTATTATTAGGAAGTAAGTCTATATTAATCACTTTTACTTTTGTTTCCGATCCCTGATAATTTGACATCCACACCGCTCTCTAATAACGTTGTACATTTATTATTCAACCTAAGCGCAAACATCGTTAGACATGAAAATATATTAGTGACCCAAGCGTTTTAAATAAAACAAAAAATTTTCTCCGTGAACACTGGTATTTAATTATGTTACCCGATTCACAATTTCATTGTCATAGATATTTTTTTCAGCTCAAGAACGTCTCTTTTTCGTTTGTTTCTTCTCTAATTATTATCTTTCTTATCAATCCTATTTCAAATAGTTTTCTAATCACTTGCCCTTCATTATATTACGGTAGTTAGATTTGCTATGTATCCATTTAAAAACCTTTTCTTGCCTTCTTGACATCAAAACTATCTGCGTAGCCAAATATAAACTATTTCTTGCTCAATTCTCAAATGGATGAACTCGAATCTATATCTATCAGTTGGCCTGATATCCATGCGTGCCATGTGTCTTGGAAAATTAATTCAACTGCCATGTCGAGTTTAGAATGGAATCTTATTTTTTTTACCGAATTCAAACAAAAAAAAAAAAACAAACAATAAAAAACATTTTGATCGTCGGTTTATTTTTATTTTTTGTTTTTTTTTTTGTTAGCGAATTAATAAAAAAAAGCAATTTAATTCTGAACCATCTAAGTCTAATCACATTCATTAAAAAGAAACAATCTATAATTTCCGATCCAATCCAATCCAATCCAAAATAGTTACAGCTCCAATTGATGAAGATTGACGCAACTAGGTGTTGTGAGGGGTCCAGCTTCAACGTTCCATCATGTCTTTTACTACACTGTGTTGTCGGTTGTAGTCATTACAGACAAATCGACAGGCCCTTCGTTGTATCATTTCTATCTTATTGATTGATGTTGACGTAATCGGGTCCCATTATTGCTTTTGTATTCTAAAACGCGTCTTACAAATACTTTGTAGAACTTTCACCATTGTGGGGCATGGTGATATGCTCCGATATATTTATTACAATGTATTAAAAGGAAATGTTTTATTTAAAAACTGATTAATTTAGACATTATTTAATGAAATCATCAGAAGAATGAAAAGTCGTTAAACAATGTCTTGCTGTCAAAACACTGACATGCATGCACGAACGCTCTCAAAAAGTTTGCAACAAATATTATAGATACATACCTTTGAATTTGATGTGGGATATAATTTGAATGGTTTTCTCGATTATTTATCTATCAATGTTTTTTTTAACGAACTCGACGTCACAACTCTGGACATGTTAAAACGGAGTTTTCACCGTAGTTATCTATTTTGTCTCAGATAAATCGAATATGATTACATTGCCCCCCTAGGCCCCAGATCTATCTGATCTTAATTTAGAAACAGATGTTTCCTTGGGTGTTTTACGAGGACTGATAATATTTGTCTATTTTTACCCGTGACCGTGTCAGGCTTTAAAGAAACATACAGTATTACCTTGAATAGTTAAAGCATTCAAATGATTGGCTGGATTTATTAATACAGTTCTATTTATTCTATCACATTGGTATTTGCGATCCATCGCCTGGATTTTGTCTCAGATAAATCGAATATGATTACATTGTCTCCCACGATCTATCTGGTCTTTGTTTAGAAGCAGATGTTTCCTTGGGTGTTTTAGGAGGACCGAGAATAATTGTCTATTTTTACCCGTGACCGTGTCAGGCTTTAAAAGATAGATATGGTATTGCCTTGAATAGTTAAAGCATTCAAATGACTGGCTGGATTTATTAATACAGTTCTATTTATTCTATCACATTGGTATTTGCGATCCATCGCCTGGATTTTGTCTCAGATAAATCGAATATGATTACATTGTCTCCCACGATCTATCTGGTCTTTGTTTAGAAGCAGATGCTTCCTTGGGTGCTTTAGGAGGACCGAGAATAATTGTCTATTTTTACCCGTGACCTTTAAAAAGAACAAGATACTAAAAGACAAAGTTTTGAAGAGAAAGTAATGGATTGAGAAATATGATAGTAGTCGAGGTTGATGTAGACATCAGAGCAACTGGCTAAAATCAGTCGTTAAATAAATCGGTATAAATTGGTATTTGCGATCCATCACCTCAAAACAGTATTATATGAGGGAGAGTTAGACGCTGAAATCTAAATTTATAGCCAAAAATATGAGATTTTTGTAATGTTTTCGTAACGTGACAGTGATAAACTTTACCAAGAGAATGATGAATGATTATATTAAAGTACGAAAAACTATAATATTATATATATTCTAATTATTTTAACCAGCACATCTGATCATCCGTATTATACGGAAATCCGTACTTTCCGTATCTTGGAAGAAAAAAACAGGAAGGGAGGTGGGAGGGGAGGTGGGCTGTAACCCCCCCCCCCCCACCCAAAAAAAAAAATAAAATAAAAAACAAAAAAACAAAATTCAAACCTTTTTATCTTCACATGTTAAGATCACTGATGTGTACATCCTAGTCTTCAGTGATTTAGTTCACGACTGATTTTAGCCAGTTGCTCTGATGTCTACATCAACCTCGACCACTATCATATTTCTCAATCCATTACTTTCTCTTCAAAACTTTGTCTTTTAGTATCTTGTTCTTGGTATCAAGGGGATTTGATTTAAATGACATGTCATAGTTATTGTCTGCAAGTTCTAGAACCATCCTCCCACATTATAATTTTTGGCCCTCTCAAACGTTCAAACGTTATTTTCATAATGCTGAGCCCTCACCTTGACTCTGTCCCTAGAACCAACCCGAAAGAGGGGGGGGGGGTGGGCTTGAACCCCCCCCCCCCCCCCTTACAGCCCCGGCAAGTTTCCTTACTTTTTGGATTTGGGCGTTCAAACCATTGTTTAATATTAAATTTACTTTTTAATTACTGTTGTTTAAACCCGGACGTATTTTCAGTTTGAAGCGTCCAGTCTTATTTGTTGTTTAATGAGTGTGGGTTGAGGACTTTGTCGTAAATATCTATCACACTTAACGCAATTATCTATCTCCCGTTTATCAAGGGCATCAGGGAGGAATTTCCGTAAGCATGATAAATCAAGTTCTGCTGCGACTTTTGGGCGGATTGTTCTAGATCGGCAGCCACATAATATGATATTTTCGAAAGACAAGAACTATAAAATAAAATGACGTTTCATTTGATTTTAATGAAGGAGAGAAAGTCATCAAACTGCTCTGCAATCTAATAATGAAGAAACTAAAGCTCCGTTGAACATTTTGTAGGTGTAATAAATGGGGACGAATTGCGAAATGAAACCAGCGTTGTAGAGATTATTATTATTATTATTATTATTATTATTATTATTATTATTATTATTATATATTAATATTATTATTATTATTATTATTATTATTATTATTATTATTATATTATTATTATTATTATTATTATTATTATTATTATTATTATTACTATTATTATTATTATTATTATTATTATTATTATTATTATTATTATTATTATTATTATTATTATTATTATTATTATTATTATTAGTATTATTATTAATTGTTATTGTTGTTGTTGTTATTGTCCTTGCTAACGTTGTTGTTATTAAAACTATTATTTATACTGTCATTATTTGTCTTCCATCTGCAGCTGAGAGAAAAGATTCTCATGTTATTGGCCGTTAATGTTGTGGGCTTGTTTTACCATTACCCCATGGAAACGCAACAAAGGAAAGCCTTTCTAGAGACCAGGAACTGCATCTCCGTCAGGCTTGCAACGCAGAAAGAAAATCAAAAACAGGTAAACCAAAAATTAGTAATTTAAGGAGTTTTCTATTATCAAACTTGATGTTTTCGATATTTGTATCAACTATAGACTATTTTTATCTCATCTAATAGCCCACAATGAGTGGTTCTGATTTTACATTCTCTGAATTTTTCCATAGTGCTCTCTCTCTCTCTCTCTCTCTCTCTCTCTCTCTCTCTCTCTCTCTCTCTCTCTCTCTCTCTCGACCTGATTTACATTGTCGTCCTAATTTTTTTCCAAAGCGCTCTCTCTCTCTCTCTCTCTCTCTCTCTCTCTCTCTCTCTCTCTCTCTCTCTCTCTCTCTCTCTCTCCCTACCTTTCTCCCTCCCTCAATGCTCCATATCTATCTCTCTCTCTCTCTCTCTCTCTTTTTCGCTCTCTCTCTCACTCTCCCTATTTCTCAAGCAAATAATTCATATTTGCCAGAGTCCAGTCCTAGAATAGTGATTTGGTTGCACTGACCGAATGACTGCTTGTGCAACTCCGCCTATTAATGTTATTCTATTATGTTTTGAAACACGGAA
Organism: Berghia stephanieae; assembly: GCF_034508935.2. Taxonomy (NCBI): domain Eukaryota; kingdom Metazoa; phylum Mollusca; class Gastropoda; order Nudibranchia; family Aeolidiidae; genus Berghia; species Berghia stephanieae. The sequence continues at coordinate 7,872,520 of NC_088361.1, read as the reverse complement.
TGTATTTTATTAAGCATTTAGGACTTGTTATTTCCTCGTTTCCTGTATCACTAATAAAATGAGAATGTCGGAGATTGCATAAATAATTTTATCATCTAACTAAAACAACGTGTACTCGACCCGATAAAAACTACACTATTTTTGGATTGTCTGCACATACGTATTGACATGCTAAACCCTTCAATGCAATTTTGCTACCTACATAATATTACAAAATACGGATGTTAAGTCTCTGATTAAAAAAATAACTGATAACTCGGAAAGGTAAAATACCATCGTCCTTTCTCGAACAAACCATTTTCCTCGAAAAAACGAGAAAATTTGGTACCTACTTAAGTAATTGAAATAATAGTTAATGTCTAACAACTTGTTTGATAACTTTCAATCAGTCATCCAACACAGTCACTGCACAGAAACTGCATTACTAAGAATTACAAATGATCAAATGTTGATGTCACCTGGAATGGAAAAGCATCAATATTAAGGATCCTAGATTATTTGGCAGCATTCGATACCACCAGTCATTATAAACTCTTCAAAAGATTATCAACATGTTTGAGCATTTCAGGAACTGTACTGTACTGGCATAAGTCCTATCTTGTGTGTCACAATCTGTAGTGATAAATGGAGTTTCGTATAAAAGTCCAGTTTAACTTTGGGAGATCACCAAGGGTTAGTTGTAGTAATAATACTGAAAATAAAAACACACTTAGAATAGACTCTGTAGTCTGATGATTTGGCAAGAGACTTAAACTTTATTTAGAACTTATTTCAGAACTCACAAACCAGATATTATAACGCGATTGAAACACATTTAGACGAAAATGTCAATAGCAAGGTTGAACATTTGGTTAGGAGATGTACTTAAAGCTATGAAGAAAGACATCGTTTCTGTTGTGAAGGAAGCAGATACAGATTGCGAAGGTTATAGTTGAAAAGTCTATCTAAAGCAAGACCGCGTTCTTTTACCGCCAACCATCAGGTGCCTCAGAAATATGAAAACAACTTCATAAATCCCTTGCAATTATTTACAAATTGATGAGAAACAGCCCACGTTTGTGGGGACATTAAACTTGTTGTTGAACAATCTTGTGTGTAAACTGTATATTCTATGAGCTATCAAATTGAGAAATTAGAGAGCAGGCACCGGTGTAAGATAAAGATTTGAACAAATGTCTTTGAAACGCGCGGTACCAAAGCAAGAAAGAAAAGTACAAGAAAAAAATACATCCCAAAAAATTGGTCTTTTTTGGAATGATTTTTTTCTTATATTTTTCTTTCTTGCTTTGCCTAGCACCGTTGATGACACGTGTTCAGATCTCTATTCTATGAGCATACTGTTGAGGTGTCTAATCGCCGATTCGAACCCTCGACATAATAGGCTTCAACAGTCATGACGTCACTTGCCTCGTAATGACGCATGGTAACTTAGTAACTGGCTCTAAACTACCGGAAAAATGGCGGATGCCCTTATGAAATATTATCCGACGTGCATAAAAGTGTATCATGAGGAGAGAAACATTATAAATATGATCATATTTTGACTTTTATACACTCTGATCACATTACATATGAAAAGTTCTAGCCAGCATGAAGAATAAAAAGTATCGATTTTCTTCGTTTAGAACCACGCTTCTCGCCGTTGCTGGGCGACGTGATAAAAGACTATTGAATCCTATTAAGCTAGTAATGCGAGTCTAAGACATCTCTACATTTCAGGACACAGATGTGTAGCTTTGTGGTCTTGGGACCAGTAAGACCCCTGCTCGAGATCAGCAGAATGCTTGCAAGGTTAGGTCTTGGAAAGGCTCTTTACTCATATCGCACTAAGCCAGGTGTAAAATAATCACCTGATCAGTAACAAAGTTGTCTCTGACGAGAAAAACTATTGGGACATGCCTTAAAATTAAGTGTTGCTGTTTGATTGGGACCCCTTTGAAACGCATTTTGAGCTTATTTAGTGGACATAATTGCGCTTTATAAAAGCTTGTTATTTTGAATCACTGCTAAAGTCCTAAAATCAATAAAAGCCACGGAATCATTATGCAAATATTCAACTCATCAGATAGAAATTTGGCAGCAGTGTAATTGTGTATATTAGATGCGATTTTTGGTTCTCTTATCACATTTACTTGTCTCGTAATCTTTCACAAGATGGAGTTCGTGCTATTAAGAGAATTGTATTGATAATTTTAGGCAATGCTCTCTCTGTACGGGAGATCAAACAACATTTAAAAAGAATAAAAATAGCACTGTTGGTGGTGAAAAGCGTATTCATGCTACGAGTG
>NC_088361.1:7850232-7860232 GCF_034508935.2 Berghia stephanieae | reverse complement strand
TTTAAGAAAAAAAATTAAGTGATAATTCTCCAAACAATTCGAGCGTTTTACAAAAGTAGTCAGCTTCTGCGCTCACAGAATCGCCCTATTAGTTAAGATACATTTTATAGAGGTCTGCAAAACCTATGATTATCCCCGTTACATATGAACTAAAACCATTAAACAGCGATGATTAATAGCTCGTTTAGCTGTCTAAGGATATAACCTTCACAATGGTATACGTAATGTATATAAACAAGTTCCAGTCCCACTTATATTTGACATAAATGTAAGTCTGATTTATTCTGTTTTATAATATTATTGTACAGGTTTTTATTGTTTAGTTTACATCATTGGACACTTAACAAAGCCACAGTATTTGGTTATTTTTGCGAAGCTTATCTCTTATCTTTGTGGAATCCGAGGTGCTTAGCTGGTCTGGTCGTCTCTCAGATCTTTATGTTGGGTACCGGTTGATGCAATGGTGTCAGGCTGGACTGTTCCTCCTAATCCATACTATGAAGTATGAAGGGATTGTATATATATATATATATATATAAAAACAAACACACACACACACCCACACCCACACGAGCGCACGCACACACACACATACATACATACATACATACATACATACATACATACATACATACATACACACACACAGGACGTCAGATTTCTCCGTTTTAATCTTCCTTGGCCTGTCTGCAGGAGTGTATGCCCTCAGACAGTGGTATATATAGTAAATAGTGTACATTATATTTACCGGTAATGAAGCCCTAACCCTATAATATGAATAATGTTTACTCAATACTGGTCTAAAGTCACAAGCCTAATAATATTTCAGTAAAATAGTGCACTACGATAATGTACTACGCGAACGTTACAAGTTATATAGACTCATGGATATTTAAAGTAATATAATTACAATGCTAACGCCCAGATAGCATGAAGTAAACAAATATTTGGTACTCCGGCCTCATGAATTACAAGAGTACACTAGTCTAGGTAAACAATGATATTGTAATGTATGATCAAATTACATGTATCCAAGTCATAATGATGCCATGTATATCAACATCATAGGTATACAGACAGAGGTAACAGTTGGCAGATAATGTTGTTGATACAAAGTTTGTAGACCAGAAAGAATTTTAAGAAAATTATATCAGTGTATTCCACTCACCCCTTTTAAACAATATTACACCACTGAACAGAATAAAAGTCAGAGTCCTTTTTTGGGATGGTAGAATTGTGGAAGAGAATGATTCGCGGGTGGATTAGGGGTTTCTCGGACCTAGATTTGAAGCGTCAACTAGGCAATGAGAGATAGTTTCGTTGTCAACCCATTTAACAGATGGTTGATGACAGCGTAAGGTTCGGGTAATATCATGGACACCAGTCAACCATGGTTCGTAATTGTTTATCGTATTAAAATCAGGTAAATACCCAAGAAATGAAATTAAAAACTGTACTGGTATTTTCTTGAGCAAACTAGACATTTATCGTTACTTACTGGGTGGCGCATTATCGATTATAAATGCACACTTTTGTTTTGAAAGCCGGGGTCATTCAAAATTGAGGAATTTAATTTGTTGGTGTCTGGCCATATTTCTCAAGATGATTCTTACCTGCTGTTCTAACTCATCTCTTCAAGATAATGCTCCGTCCCTTAAAATTTGAATAACACACTCGGGAATTAATCTGTTATTTACACTCCAGAACGTTATTCTTTCTGCCATGAATTTCCCATAGGAATTGGTATGCGTTTCCCATCATGTAAATCTCCCTTTGTGCAAAGAGGTTGCGGAAATGAATAATTACTTACAGTAGCCTGTCTAGAATGTCAAGGGTTTTAACCAAATGCTTCGCTGAGTCAAAAATCTCAAATCCTTTCAGCGACGCATTACGTTTATTTATTTGATTTTGAAAATATTGGATTTGATTATTTAAACAATTTCATGGTTAAGGTAGACAAATGAATTTATTCACTCTAGGGGCGTTTTTCTTCTTTCACGATTTCATTGTGGATCATTTTGTGATCCAGTTGCATTTCCTCGTATAAACTGAATCCCAAGGTCGTATAAACTGATTGATCTCTTGATCTTCGATTTTGAAGTTTTCCCACGTAATATACAAATAAATGAGTCTTTGCTTTTGTATTGGATCTTGAATGTCTAATTAAAATTTTTGTGTAATGTTTCAAGTAAATAACATATTCCATGTGAGCTTTTGAACCAATTGTGGACAATGAAATTCAAAATGTATATGCCTATGCAAAATAATATTTCACTTGCTTTTGAATTTCTTCACGCTAGGATCATTGCCTCGAATATGCCAAATAATGTTATCGTAATTTTTCATCCTATTAAAATCAGGTAAATACCCAAGAAATGATAACATTGATGGTACAGATTAAATTACATTCATCCTAATTACCATCATGGCATTGGCATTATTTTTTTATGTTTGTACAATAAACTTTGAATATGAAAAGGCTTTCATAATTTTGTGGCATTCCATGTTAAAGAAATACAAATTTAACTAACAACGGCAATGCTTCGTCATTTTTCTCATCATGCTATTTCTTTGTTTCATTTGAATTACGACAAAGCAGGAAAACAATGGCTAAGCATGTTATGTGAATACGTATATTACAATGCCACAATTATCGTGCATTTTATTTTTCATCTTTTAGAATATTTAGATAATGTTGTATTCAGAAATAAATGGATGTTGCTGAAATAATTCTGTCGGTTTCCCCTCTGTGATCGGAATTAAATGCCTATGCAGACGGCGATAGATTCCAGATCTTATCAATGAAATTTCTATCAAGGCTAGTCAGGACATGCTATTTTGCACAATGTTAATTTTAAACAAAGTGACATTCCAATTATCTCAAAATTTAAGTTTAATTAATAATAGACTACAAACCTGGGAATTATTTCTGCAAAGGCAATTAGTTATGATCAAGTCGAAATAAACACGATCATTTCAATTAAATATATGGTCATTAAATTTAAACACTGTTTCGCCTTCCAACCAGGCAGATAGTGTCGGCTTAGATGGACAATTAATGATGGGCAGCGTGGTTCAGCGGCACGGCCTTTGCTTCGTACCCGAAAAGTGCCGAGTTCGATCACCCGCCTCTGCTCTGTGTAACCTTGAGCAAGTCACCTCGCCCTAGCTCAATTTGCGGAAATACACTGCGGGTGACACCTGGGTTATTCCAGTCTTCCCTAGAGGGAAATTTCACCGGTCCTTAAGTCACTACACTGGCTTCCAACAGAGAAAAGAATAATATATAAAATCGCATGTTTTACTTACAATTGCCTCCACCATACATCACCTGAATACTTTGAATGCCTTGTTAGAGAATATAAACCAACTTGATCTCTGCGATCCGCCATTTCTTCGCTAATGGAGAACAACATCCCAAGAACAAAGTTTGCTGAGCGTGGTTTTGCATTTTCGGCTCCAATCGTATGGAATTCTTTACCACATAAAACACGACAATGTGAAAGTCTACCAGTCTTAAAACGGCATTTAAAAATCAATCTTTTTCATTCTGTTTATCGTGATTCGATGTGAACTTCGAACAAGATTTGTGTGTGACTTGTGATGATTTTGTAGTCGAACGAATGAACTAGTGTGATACCAAAAAAACTATTGTAAAGTACCTCTGAGCACCATTTGCGGATACTGGCGCTATATGAAATAATGATGAAAATAAATATTATTATTATTATTATTATTATTATTATTATTATTATTATTATTATTATTATTATTATTATTATTATTATTATTTTATTATTATTATTATTATTATTATATTATTATTATTATTTATTATTATTATTATTATTTATTATTATTATTATTATTATTATTATTATTATTATTATTATATTATTATTATTATTATTATTATTATTATGTAGACAGATCTACATAGACCGATTTTTTAATAGGATTTGTATATTTTGACTTATAATCCAAATTATAAATTTTTAACATCCATTTGGTTGTAAAATTTTGATTCGCAACTTTGTAATGTTTTCTAGAATACAAATATCATGAGCTAAAGCTGTAAAATCTCTCTCTGGTGACACAAAATGCTACAATGTTGATAAGAGGGAAGAATATGGGGGTTATCTCTTTATTAGTTTTTGCAAGATTGTTATACTTTTTGATGCCAGACCCCCGAATGAGGACGCAAAACGGGTATCAACACAGATAATGTATTTTTGTTACTGTACAACCACAATTGCATCATCTCGTCCCAAAATAGTTTTTTCTCCAATCAATTCAGACTTTCTTCCAGCCTGTTTACATGGCAAATAGACGGTTTACCGGCATTCCATTCAACAGTCAATTTTTCTGCTTCTAAGGTGTTCCTGGGTATCTTTCGCTATCGCTGAAGCCATTCCATATAAACTCCCCAGGTTTGATTCTTAAGATAACCGGTTTTCACTCTTTGAGTGCGTTTGTCACTATGCCTATATTCTCTCGGAGTTTGACGCATATAACACTTTATTAACATTTTCGCTCCTGCGCCAAACAAGAGCGTTTCACTGCCGAGGACTATTAGACAATGTCAGGATTATCACCCAACGAGCCACCCCAGACGACTGGAACGTTTTTTGTTCATTTGGTGGGTGGGTCAGTTACTTTAGATTTTCACCCGTAATGAGGTTCTGACCTTCGTTCATTGACACCTGCAATTATCATCGTCAAACTTTGATTTCAGTACTATGACGTCCTTGCTGCAGTAAGTTCTTAAGTTTGCCCTGGTCAGCACTTTGAATTGCGATGACCCAGTTCTCGCTTTCAGGTATCGTCTCCTCTATCGTGTGGCTACAATATGTTTAGTGTCCGGATTCGGTGTCAAAGCCTGAATTTAATAAGAGGGTTAAGAACTGATTTGCAAACTTGTGTCTGGTGCATCATTCAAATGTGAGCTCTCTCTCTCTCTCTCTCTCTCTCTCTCTCTCTCTCTCTCTCTCTCTCTCTCTCCCTTCTTCTTCTTCTTCTTCTTCTTCTTCTTCTTCTTCTTCTCTCTCTCTCTCTCTCTCTCTCTCTCTCTCCCGTGACGCTAGATAACCAGATGTGGGACCTACAGCTTATTCGCAGTGCCTCGCAATCCCTCGTTATTTGCACAATTCTCTCTCTCTCTCTCTCTCTCTCTCTCTCTCTCTCTCTCTCTCTCTCTCACACACACACACACACATACACACACACATTTTTTATCTTCATCTTAGCCCAGTGACTGCTCCCTAAAATCTCAGTTTGATATCTGCTAATAACCTATGTCTGATTCTAGTGCACCATATTGAACATATGAATGTAAAACGAAAAAATAAAATGGGATATTTTCATTCAAAAAGCGGCTGTGAACTGTATTTTACTTTTTATTTATATAATATATTTTGAAGCTTTAAAATATCAACGCTATGGTGTTTGTTAAATAACTCAGATACGTTTATTCTTCTGATTTATTCGTATAAAATCAACTTAATTTCATTATAGATTGGAACAATGGTTTTCAAGATGTGACAAAAGCATTATAATAACTTTGTTTGATGGAAAGGGCTTGAGTTTTCCAAGAATAGGCGGGGTCTACGTAAATTTTCTGTTCAAAATCAAGTGTACGTGATTTGATTTATTAATTTTTTTTAAAGATCCACACCAAGACTGAAAGGCAGTGGTAGGTCACCATCGGCTCGTTGTCAAGAAAACCTTGACTTCGTGCTAGAAGCAGCACTTTCACAAGAATATAAACCTGATTCACATTCGTCGACTGGAGAAATTTCCAGTGCTCTGGATATCAGTGATTTTTCTGTAAGACAAGGACTCAGAAAAGATTTGAACCTTCGATCATTGAAAAAATTGCTTTCTAGTAGAAAGAAAATATGGATAAAATCAAAGCAATACACGCATGACAAGTGAACGAGCATTACTTGATCAGTTTGACGCTGATGACATTAAACCATTTTTTACTGATGAGAAAGACACCATTTAAAATCGCAAGAAACCGACATTATCAAGTGATCTATAGTCAATCAGAAAGACATTCAACTGAATATACTTGACTAATAAGGCAATAGGTTTATCAAAAAAAAAAAAAAGAAAGACATTATAGTGTCTGGTGGAGGGAGTTGGCAGGAAAAGACAAAATTACATTTAATTGACATCTCAACCATAACAGTGAACGCTCAAAATAATGTAACATTGTTTTAAAAGAGAAACGTATTCCACAGAGTACAATTTCAACAAGTGTACAACTTCCTGGTCTCAAGCGTCCTCATATAGGGGAATACAGTTTGTCACACGGATCCTGTCACACTAAGCAAATATGCAAACTTCAACGACTCATCAGGGTGGCATAAAAAATTATCAATGTCAAACGACTCAATTTACAACAACGTTGTGACAAACAAGGCGACAAGAATTTAACAGCAACACTACTCTCTTCGTCCGAAATTCGAACTGGTGAGATCAGGTGCGCGGTACCGGGAAGTGAAATGTCGTACCATCAGGCATAAGAACACATATATCCCAACAGCCTCAATGAAATGAATAATCTAATATAGATAGTATGCAGATGACGTCACTCAGGCCTTTGTTATTGTTTTTGCCATCCGCGTTTGTGAGTTGTTCTCACTAAACTGTATTAACCAGACTATAAAAGTTCATGGTTACACAGAGTTTGTGTGTTAGTCCGTTATACTTTCGGATGGCAATGATGTGAACTCCTTGGCCAAGCGCATTCTATCTATATAGATAGATAGATTGACATATATATATATATATATATATATATATATATATATATATATATAATATATAGATAGATAGATAGATAGATAGATAGATAGATAGATAGATAGATAGATAGATAGATAGATAGATAGATAGATAGATAGATAGATAGATGGATGGATGGATGGATGGATAGATAGAGGGTAACATAAGAGAAAAGGAAATAAAAGAAAGAAAAAAAAAGAGAGAGAGAGAGAGAGAGAGAGAGAGAGAGAGAGAGAGAGAGAGAGAGAGAGAGAGAGAGAGAGAGAGATTGGATTTATTTATGTGCGTGTGCTGTGTTTGTGAACTTTTTAATTTACCAATTGAATTAAATACTTTATTTATTTATTCATGTATTTGTTTTTTAAAAGTCAATTGTAACCTAACAATAATTGCCTTCCGGTTTATCATCAAGATTATTATCATCAGACTTTTGTTTCACTTTATCCCTTTCGGTCAATTGTTTTTCAGCAAGACGGGACAACTTCCCACACTAGTAACCCTAAACCGTTTTACTTAAGAGAAAATGACATTCGATCTGTTTCTAAAGATGAATGACCTACAATGAGTCCAGATTTGAATCCAATATATTGCCAGCATTTGGTCATTGAAGGCTTACACGGTTTATCTGGGTCATACAACAGTTTATATATAAGCAAAGTTTAAGAAGATAATTCAAAATGCATGAGATCGAATCACTATTCAAGACATTAGAAAATTAATTGGATCATGGAACTAAGGCTGCCAACACACAGGCATAAAGCAAAATGAAGCATCAATAGATCACATCAAAATGTGAGAATTGCGTCAAAATCTTTGACATGAAAACTTTGTAGTTTTTCTATTAAAATAATCGTCAATTAATATTTTTCAAAACCTTTTGACAAACATCTAATGTAACTAGCCAAAAGGAATATATATTCTCTTTATTTTGGAAGTTTGGGTTTTATCACCAAGTGAAGTCTTTCGATGCAGTCTGTCTTGATTTATAATTAGGTTGGCATTTAATTACATTACCTTGCATTATCCCTACTGCGTCAACACCTCAGGGGAATTTTTGATGCATTAATGGCATTCTTGTTTACAGATTCCATTAATCAAATACCTTGAGTAACAAATCATGTCCTGGTTTTAATATGGATTTTAATACAATTAGTAACGTTATTGTTCTTGAATTCAACAGGTCATTCTTGGTTTTGTTTATCTTTTATATGGAAGAATACGACAAAGCTGAGAGATAAGATATTAATACCCAGCGTCGTATCCAGGCTATTAACATTTGAGATTTAATGTGGCGTGATGTTTTTTAAAATAGAATTCAGGTAATAGAATCCATTAGGAACTGTCATTCAGGTATTTTATACTAGTTTTCTTTCTTTCTTTGAAAATCATAACTAGCTCATTCGTCGATTTCCCGTGGGGTTTTCCTATAGGGTTCATATAGATTATTACTTTTATTCGTCTACGACATGAGCAATGGAGATGGTGGTTGGATACTTCCTCAATATACTATGACAGTGAAAATTTGAAGTGCAAGAAATTATTCATAGTATAAATATGAGACGTCGATTGACTTTGATGTCATCTGACACCCAAAGGCTATTGTTTTCAATTAAGGTTACGTAAGTCTTTGATGAACGTTTGAACCTTGCCGCTCTTTGACGCTCTTGTTTTTAATCGTCTTTATAATTTATGAACCAATTTTCAGCCTTTCACTTGACCCAATTGATCTTCCAGAAAATATATAAGTACCACCGTTCTCAAGTTATATTTCTTGCAATTTATCTTCAACTTCAATGTGTCAGTGCCTTCAACAAAGAGAAGAATTAAAGAAATTGACTCAGAAATCAATTTCCAAGTAAAACTGTTTCATGTTATGAAAAGTAAAAAAGGCAATCAGACGAATATCGCCTCCTATTTCATAAAACAGTAGACGCATGTGAAAATTAAATTAAAATAGAAAACAACAAACATACCCCAGCACAAAAAAAATAAACAAAAACAATCTTATAAAACACACATTGGTAAATGATGAAAGCAGCATTGTGTTAATGTTATTTGCTGCAATGATATGTTTAGACTATCACGGACGGTCTGGGTTGATAACTATATAACAACTATTTGGATATCCCTGTAATAAGGATAAAGTGCTGGCAATGGAGGTGCTCGGGTGATGGAAACATGACTATATATATATATATATATATATATATATATATATATATTATATATATATATATATATATTATGTGTGTGTGTGTGTGTGTGTGTGTCCGTATTTGACATAGTATGTGGATGTATTATGAACCCATTTTATATTAATTACTGTTTTTTAGTTATTACATTGTTGTATTATGATATTATGTTGGTGTAGTATGTATAAAGTTTCATTTGTACAATAATGTCACTGTATTATCGTTTCGTGCATTGAGCATCACCAAGTGATGAAAATGCGCATTATAAATGTCATGTATTATTATATATATTTCCTGAGCTGTTTTGATTGTTGAAGGCTCAAACGATACGTCTCGATCTAGGTTAATTACCACAATACAGTAGGTCTGCCTGTTCTTACCAGCTTTTATTTCCCCACAGTCATTGCGGGTTCTATCCTAGTGCGTATATATACATACATATATATACACATACATACATACACATACATATAATATATATATATTATATATATATATATATATATATATATATATATATATATATATATAAATGTATATTGTTGTTTAGAATAGATGTTTTATATTCTAATTATGTTAACGCATAGAAACATTAAATATGATCTAGGTTTATATTTATACACAATTGAAGTAATAAGATTAACTTCCTTGATCTATTCACTTGACAGGAACGTTTGTTGCTATCGGTGTTACCAAGGCACGTTGCCATGGAGATGAAAGCTGACATTGGCGGTGGCCAAAAAGATGCCATGTTCCATAAGATCTACATCCAAAGACACAACAATGTCAGGTATGTTCTGCCGTTAATAAGCCCCCCCCCCCCTCAAGACTTAAACCTTTTTCTTAATAAAATCGTCAATTTTAAACTTTTTGACCAGTGGAGGTAATCTCAGTTAGTCAATATACGTGACCCACGGCTCCGATCTGGTATTATATCAGGTGAACAAGATGCCGAATTGACAATTATAAAGTAAAACGATCAGATGTATGATTACCTTTTTGCTTTGTCTTTGTTT
>NC_088361.1:7837732-7842732 GCF_034508935.2 Berghia stephanieae | reverse complement strand
GAGTGACGAAGGATGAGCGGATTGGGCTCACTTAGGTTTAGAATATTTGGCATATTACACCATTATACGCGGGTGGTTGGATGGGGGAGCATCACCCTTGAATCATATACCTATGATGTTCGCATGGGTGTACGATCCGATAGTGATGTCGTTTCTTCTTCTCTTTACTAGCCTATCCTGCTTCTTTAGTTTGTGATTGTATTTTTGACAGGGGATATTTTTTTTTCTGTAAATCTTCTGCCTGTTTGTTCTTGGTTATTTATAATTTAGCTAATGATATCTTTAGGTTATGATTTTGATTTACATTTGTACTATTTTTTGTTAGATTGCTTGTTTTTTTGTTTCAGCGGTCTCTCATATAACCTCAATTGTGTTGGAAGAGACCTAAAGCAACAAACAAACAAACAAACACCGTTATACATAGAAGGTTAATCGTCTTTCACTAAAATCTATTTATTTCCATATCCTATACATAAAAGGTTCAGTGTTTTGATGCACGATTCATTTACTAAAATTATATTGTGCCTAAATTGTTTCTTGGCAACCAATTTAAATTCTGATTTATTACTAATGTTAACTATTTAATATTATTATTATTATTATTATTATTATTATTATTATTATTATTATTATTATTATTATTATTATTATTATTATTATTATTATTATTATTATTAGTATTATTATTATTATTATATATTTATTTTATTTTTTAATTTTTATTTATTATTATAATTATATTATTATTATTATTATTATTATTATTATTATTATTATTATTATTATTATTATTATTATTATTATTATTATTATTATTATTATTATTATTATTATTATTATTATTATCATCATCATCATCTAAGTTTGTATTATGGTCGGAATTCGATATGGTATGGATTGCATGCAGTCTTTAATCAGTCCCAAGTATCACCTCCTTCCAAGATTCCATGCCTTGGTGGCTTCTCAACCCATTCTTACCTCAAAGCTTCATGGGTGTCATTCTTTTCCCTACGATTTGTAGAGGGCCGGGCGGGAAATCACCATTTGGGGGCTTTGGTGATTCAGTCATGGCCTGCTTTAAGTGGATAGCCTAAATCACATTTAAACTAATAAGCTATTTCAGAATAACGGTTCACCTATTGAACTGATGGAGAAAAAAGTGAGTCATAGCCATGAGTGTGTGGTAATATGGCTTCCTTACACTCTGTGATTAACCGTATAAAATTCCAACGTGCCTTTTGTAGATGTGTGGATAAAACTATCTACATAAGAATTGTGTGTATCTGCCACGGATTCTGCCTGTTTACTAAGTTATTTGTTTATTAAATGTGTTTTCTATGTAAATTATTAACAGATTAACAAAGTAATGTGTGAAATTTGTAAATTTGCACAAAAACAAGACTACTGTCATATACTGCATGACTTATCACAGCAACAAAGACAACTGAGACTTGACATCAACAGCTGCTCAAATACGGATGTTAAGAACAAAATGAAGAGACAAAGAAATGGAATCTTGCATAAAATTAAATCTCAATCATAATCAAAAAGAAAATAGATGAGATTGTGACAGAAATAAGTAGTAGGATTGGCAGTATGAAAATGTTCAAAGCGCTGAATACAATCAAACGACCGAAAACACATAATAGACTTATAATCAAAGATAAATGTAATAAGGCCTTATGTAATGAAAAATAAATTATAAACACAAAAATCGTGTAACTGCACTGAGAAATACAAGGGTATTCAAGAAGTGGAAACATTCGAGTCTACCAATCTAGAGCTTGAAACGCCTATAACGCCCCAAGAAATAAGTGAAGCCATACAAAAGCTCAATAACAACAGAACGCCGGGTTTAGATGGTGTTAGAGCAGAAGAACTAAAATGTCTTGACGACGAAGGCATGCATTTACTGGCTGATATATATAATAAGATATTTTAGACAAAACAGGTTCTCAATCTTGGAAGCGGAAAACTCATTGTGCTAAACAAACCAAATAAAAAGAAATTGACCAATCGACCAATTGTTTTATTATCCACGTTAAGAAAAGTTTTAAGCACAATCACGCTCAACAGAATTAGAGAAAAAGTAAAGGAAAATCTTTCACAAACACAAAGCGGGTGTAGAAGAGATAGAAGCACTGCGGACATAGTTTAGGCTCATCGATGGCTGAACGGAAAAATATAAGGAAGAATTTACCATACTCAGAATAGATTTGAGTTCAGGTTTCGACACCATTTGTAGAACCACGTTTTTATCAATCCGTGACTCACTCTTGGACAAGGATCACGTGAAGCTCATAAGATACCTTTTATCAAAAAGTACATTGCAATTTGAATGTGGCAGACATATAACAACAATATCAACCTCAATTGGATCCCCTCAAGGAGACAGCTTGAGTCCAATTCTATTCACCATATACCTCGAATTGGCCATGAAAGAATTAAGGCCAAAATTACCACTAACAAAGAAGAGCACACGTGAATTGATATACGCAGATGATGCAGACTTAATCTTAAAATATATACACGCCAATAATAACTACTCTAAAATCATGGAATCTAAAAGTGAATCAATTCAAATCAGAATATACAAAAATCAACAGAAATTTAAATGAATGGAAAAGTGTACGTAAACTAGACAATTTGATCAACGAAAATGAAGACACCAGAAAACGAAAGCAGCTGGCCACCAATGCATTCAACCAACTCCAAAATTTATGGAATCAAAATAACATAATCAGTGAGAATAAACAAATACAGATTTACGAGGCACTGATTATTCCGATATTGACATATAATTATGGAACCTGGGGTCTCACAAAAAAAAAAGAACTTAAAAAATCTCGAATCATACCACCGCAAACAATTGTATCGCGTCATCGGAATCTATTGGCCAGAGACAATTACAAATACTGATCTCTCTGAAAGAACCAGGGTCCAACGCCTGAGTACAATAATGAAGGAACAGCGATGGAGGCTATTTGGTCACATTTTATGTCGATAAGATAACATCCCAGCCCAAACTGCAATGACAGAATATTTCCTCATGGCAACATCAATAGTAACTACCCTGAACCAGGATCTCTCTACATATCAGAAATTTCTAGATTCAGATGAGGCCGAATTAATCCCTGAAGAACTAAATAAAACTGCAGTGCCCTCCGTACTTAAGGCACAACAAGATCTTTACAGCCTCAAAACTCCGGCCCAGGACCGTGACCAATGGAAACAATTAATAGCTTGGATTGATAGAGTAGTTATACCCATTGAGGTGTAAAGAATTGTGACTGAATCACACAATTCTCAGCGAGCGTCATTCAAACTGCGAGGCGTACTACTACTACTACTACTACTACTACTACTACTACTACTACTACTACTACTACTACTACTACTACTACTACTACTACACTACTACTACTACTACGCTACTAACTTAACTTAACCATTAACACACTACACAGCCTCTACTAGACTAGCATAACATGCACATCATGATGTGCCGGAGATGATGTCTTCGTGAGTGCCTGGATATCTTTTCAATTCTTCCGCGACATCGAGCACTTTGAAGATAGGTACTTTCACTACTCCCCATGCCTCAGTGTAAGTGTGACGTTTAGCTTGTACAATGATCTTGTGTGACTCGCAACTCTCGGTACTTCAGTTCCACTTCCGTCTAAAGCCTCTGTGTTAGTCCTCTCATACCATTAAGCAAATACAATCTCAGAATTAGCATCCATGCTTTCAAAGTATTTTTCAGGTTCTGGAACGGTTTAACACCATGTTTCTTTGTACATGGCCATCCTCTGAAATCAACACCGATTATTTTTGTTCTTGTTAATGTTTTGATAACTTCAGATGCTGAGCGACACAGGATATAAATACATAAGTGCCTTAAATATGTTTGCTTTGTTTTCAGGTATTCAGATAATATACCAGGTTTTCAATCCAGGTGGGAACTTAATCCAATAACATTGGTCGTTGCTGCTTTTAATGTTGAGTCCTTAAAATTTGTATGAGTTCCGTGACAGCAGTGACTAGTTAAACTGACATAAGATACCATTGAAAAGGAATTGTGGTTTTTTAAATATGAAATTATTGGCCTAAAAACAACTTTTGACGTTAAAGAGGATTACATTAGAGACTAATTAAATAATCATTTTAATCACATTTTAAATAGGGGAATCCACGCCATTGCACTCGACGTCACCAACATGTAAATTTGTGCTTGCTTCATTATTTGTTGATAAATTTAATTTTTGTCTGTTTGATTTCATTTTGACTGTTTGCGATATAGATATATGGTCTTGACCATGTTCGGAGTACACTGTTTGGATATTTCCGTCGTAAAATCAATCAGTTTTCATTTTAATTCAAACAGTCCACCCGATGGAAGCTTGATTAATGTCAAGAGTTAATCATATGTGAAGACGGGAGGCGAGATTAAATTACCATCGTCTTTCCCAAGAAGAAATAATACATTTGCACCAATGTAATATGGGATTTTCAGCACTTCAGATGAGGTGGGGAGGGGACATGGGTGCATTCCTTGTTTTCCTCTCTCGTTATTAAAGTCACATAATATGTTTTTATGACTAGACACCACAATTTCTCCCATTCTTGTTCTGGCTATGAAGCTTTCATGAAGAATTCAATCTATATAGAAATATCTAATGAAACTACTCTGTGCATATATTTATGTCATTTAAACTCATTGACCATAAAAATACCCCAGTTTTTGTAGCTTAAAAATTTCAAACAACCAAAACATATTACAGTTTAATGGTGACACCAACTCATTTATGTTCTGACCATCTACCGATAAGGTGAAATGTAGGACATTGAAATTGAGATCATAATCTTTTCTGCAGTGCATGCCAACAACATATATAGAAATAATCTTCTTCTGTGAATAAGATCCAACACGGGGTATTACATTTCAAAACAAGATAATAATGATAAAAAAGAAGCCGTGACCAAGTATTAAAGAAAGCTGC
>NC_088361.1:7822732-7830232 GCF_034508935.2 Berghia stephanieae | reverse complement strand
AGTTAACGTATTATTGTGTGAGGCTATTCAATTTGATTAAATTAGACTATTTCCACCTTAGCGGTTTGACTATCTGTCTATAGATACGAACTTGACCTTACCCTCTTTCATAACGTGCCACTGACTAATCTACTAGGAGGTGGAGGAGGAGGTGGTGGATGATGAGGAGGAGGATAAGAAGAAAAAGGAGGATGACGACAACGGCGACGAGGAGAAGGAGGAGATAGAGGAGTAAAAATGCAATGATGATATTGTTTCTAGTACTTCTATTATTGCCAACTAATGTTTTCAGGACATGACTCAAAGATAAAGGCAGGTAGTTGTTGAAATAATAAGAGGAAGCCTATCTATCAAGACATTGGAAGGGATCGAACGTTTTACATTACATGTATATGAGAAGGATTGATATCGTGAAAATAGAACCCTAATTTTGGGGGGTTTATTTATGTTTTAAAAAATTATTTTTTATTTGTTTGTTGTCTGTACAGTCAAAATGCCATTAGGCTCAGGTGGTAGAGCACTCGCTTCACACGCAAAGTGGCAGGGTGACGTCGAGATTTTTTCCCGATCCCTCTCTCCACCCAGCAGGGATTGGGTAGCTGGGTCTGCTAGATCTGGTGGAAAGTACTTTGCGATAGTCTAGCGTTTTATCCAAAGTGTGGCAAGAAATTGCTATTGTCCTTTTCACGTCGTAGAAACCTGGATAAATTCCGGCTCTGAAGGTAGGTTAAATACTTAAGTTAGCTACAGACACACGCCAAAGACTGGAACCTTCATTACGAATAACAATGAACAACAGACTAGCCCTATCTTAAGTTAACCGTCCATGTTTAGGCGTAGAATGTTACCACATAAAAAAAAAAAAACACCGGAGGTGCTTTTAAGAGAGTTTTGGAAATTATTGTACGTTCGGTTTGCTTGTTTCTTTATGTCGATATACGCTCATATGTTTATACATATCACTACCTCACTTTCCACCCCCCCCCCCAACACACACACCTCTTGTTTAATCATATTGTTTCTCACCCTCTCTTAATATCTCATTTTCTTCAACTAAACTCGTCATCACGTAAGTCATGACAAATATGTTGGAGAAGGTATCGGTGAGAAGGCATCGGTATGACTTTTTACATTCGGAACCTCACCTTCCTCTCCTCCGGCACAGGGCATTAGTTCAATGTCTTCCCTTTTACTTTGGACTTATGTCCTCTTTAATGAAAGGTTGGTGACTCAACTACGGAACCGACTTTTCTGCACTATAATTCTAGTCTTCAAAAATATCTAACATCATATCTTATAATGTCTTTGATCTTAATCCAGTGATGGTCCGTATTATACATCACCGTCACTATCTTTTTTCTCTCTTTCTTTTCTTCTTTCTTTCATTTATTTGTTATTATTATTATTATTATTATTATTATTATTATTATTATTATTATTATTATTATTATTATTATTATTATTATTATTATTATTATATTATTATTATTATTATTATTATTATTATTATTATTATTATTATTATTATTATTATTATTATTATTATTATTATTATTATTATTATTATTATTATTATTATCATTATGTTGTTTTTTTAAAATTATTATTTTTATTATTTAATTTTTTTTTTTTTGAGTTTCAATGAATGATCATTTCGATGAAGTCTACCACATTAAATGACCTCGGTCGGTGACAGGTAACTTTTATCGTAAATTATATTAGATTTTCATCTTTTCGTCCTTAGGATTGACTAACGGTCATTTGGTTCATTTCGAAATTCGAAACCTTAACTATAATATAAGGTGCTAAATCTAGACTGTATTAGTTGCGAAATCTAGACTAAGTAGGGTGATTGCTTTTATTGTCGCCGTCGTCATCATCATCATCATCACCATCATCATTTTTCAGAGCCAGATCTGCTCCAGACTTTGATATCTTCTTTGCGATCTGATATAGTTGAGTATCTGCCGTGTTTCTCCTTTCCTTTTTTGTCCTTTCATTTCAAAAAAATAACTTTCAATTGACGACACGATCCCAGAATATCAGGATTTGAAAACGGATTCCCCCAAACAAGTTGTAAAATAATACACTGATTAATACAATTTATATACAGTACCCATACAAATAGACACATCCTTACGAAGTAAATCATGAGTATTTGAACATAAAACTAAAAGGTTGACATTAAATTTCTTAAAACGCTTTTCAAGCGACAGACGCTTGTACCAATGCTGTCCAAGTAATTACAGAAATAGATATTTAAAATGACAAATTTTGTAAATATCAAGATAAAAATTTCACAAATTCTTTTAAAAAAGTTTTGCCTCACAATTATTGATTTCACCGCTGCGTAAGTGAATGTGAGCCAGCCTTGTTGAATTGTTCGTCAAGCGAATGAAACTAATTATTTATTTGTATTCGACGAGGTTTTTGTAATCAGTTAATTTCTTTCCTACAAGACGGTTTTGTGTTGCGTGTTGTGTAAATCAGACGGATCTCTGATATTGTCTTCAAGTTTAATCTTGATGGTGAAAGGTTTCGATCACAGACTGGTACTGTTCTAAGGGAACCCATGATTAATTTAGCACTTAAAGAAATAGTTCTCTCATTGGGATGGCTTTCTGTTAAAAAGTAGAAAAGCGATATCGTCCATCAAGATTTAATTTTAAACCATTTTTTACTTTGACAATGAGGCTGCTGCAATCCACCATCTGGAGTTTATGACTTTTATCCTTCGTGATTCACTGACTTTCAAATCATGTAGAAGCTTAATCAATGAGTTTAAGCATGAGATCCTAAAAAGCTATGGCTTTTATAATATAGCAACTCTTGAATGAGACTGTCAATGAGCTTTGCATTTCCCATTGTGTTAAAACACAAATGGCGATCCTCATTTTGGCATGTTATTAAACATTTCCATTCCTATTGAACAAGACAATCGCGTCGTTTACCTGAAAGCAATGGCCTTTTCATTTGATGAGTTGTTATGAGTTTTAACAATTTATGTCGTTTATTGCACTTCTAAGTGTCTATATGAATTGGAAATATCTCGAATTGCATAAAAATGTTAGATAACAATAATCAAATGAAATGGATACTTCAATTTAATTAACGAAGACAGACACTGCGGAAATCTTAGTGATTGAAACGCTACAGACTTTAGTGTTTCATTCATTGATATTAGTTGACAAAGGGGTTGTAACCAGAAACGTCCACATTGTCTTCGTTATTTAAATTGAAGCTTCCAACCCAGTTGACTATAGTTGTTTCTTTCGTCAAGCTTCAAGCAACAGCATCTGCATCAAATATGTTAACGAATTTTTAATTACTGTAAATAGGTTTCTAGGGATGGCAATTTTGCTTTTAAAATACAACTGTGCTGAACGCAAGTAGTTAAGTTCCAATCCTGCTAATATACCCCTGATGAATGTGTGAGAAGACAAATTAGTATTTATATTTCATCTCATTGATATTTATTTTTGTTTCTATTTTCCCCTCATATTTGTTAGTTTTGATAATGATTTATTTCCACAGCATCTTGTTTGCTGACATATGTGGCTTTACTGCACTCGCATCAACGTGCACAGCCCAGGAACTCGTGCAGCTTCTCAATGAGTTGTTTGCCCGTTTTGACTCGCTAGCCACAGAGAACTACTGTCTACGAATCAAGTTGCTCGGTGACTGCTATTACTGCGTGTCCGGCATGCCAGAGCCGAGGGTAGACCACGCCCACTGTGCCGTGGAGATGGGGCTGGACATGGTGGAGGCGATTGCGTAAGTACTTATTTTATATTCCGTCCATATGCTGTTACGTATAATCTCCCATAATAACATTGACAATAAGTAAATGTAAATGTAATTTTTAAAATTATTAAAATACCAAT
The DNA here is from genome assembly GCF_034508935.2 of Berghia stephanieae. Classification (NCBI taxonomy): domain Eukaryota; kingdom Metazoa; phylum Mollusca; class Gastropoda; order Nudibranchia; family Aeolidiidae; genus Berghia; species Berghia stephanieae. The sequence goes on along the minus strand of NC_088361.1, from coordinate 7,826,348 downwards.
GTCATTCCATAATTTGTATTCTTAAGACTCCCTCATTTTAAAATTAGGTAAAAATATTCAGGGATTGGAACTTTGCTAAATAAATTACAGAGAATAAAAGCTTCTATAATTTAAACATTTAAATTAACTTTAAGTCGTGCAGATGAACATAATGGATTACATTATTATTATTATTATTATTATTATTATTATTATTATTATTATTATTATTATTATTATTATTATTATTATTATTATTATTATTATTATTATTATTATTATTTATTATTATTTTATTATTATTATTATTATATTATATTATTATTATATTATTATTATTTATTATTATTATTATTATTATTATTATTATTATTATTATTATATATTATTATTATTATTATTATTATTATTATTATTATTCAAATCAGTCTGGTTAACCCATATACTTGTGCCTATCAGTCTGTGTGCTGATCGTCGTACAATTATTTGGCTCTTATTTCTGATTTTTATTTTTACTTTAGTTATTTTTGAAAGACTCCTTGGATGTGTCATTTTCTATTGACCCGTCTTCTTCTTCAAGTACCAAGTCTGTGCCAGACATCGGTGATCATTGTACGCCATTCATCTCTCTGATCAGATAATCTCAGAAAATTAATATTACTCTTCTCTTTCTTTGTCACCCAGCTGTTCAAACTATTCAAATATGTTTTTCTTGGTCTACCTTTACTCTTTTTACCTTCTATCTTTCCTGTGAGAACAAGATGTTCAATACATTTTTGTCGATTTAGTGCCCTAAAAATTGCATTTGTCTTTTTCTTGTTGTACTAATAAAAAACCTTTTAGTTTCAGCTTGCTCTAATACTTCATTTGTTTTCTTCTCTGTCCATGAGATTCTTAACATCCTTCTAAGAAACCACATTTCTGCTGCCTCTACAGACCATAATATTGACTCGTAACATACTAAAATTGTAGCTAGTTCGATAAGTATGACTATGACCAAGAATGTTTTTAAAGCAATAAAAAGAACAAAAAACAAAAGGAGTCGCTCAGTTTTACGACATTCAGCACACTAACTGATGGGCACGATATGCGAGTTCATCAAACGTAGTTTTTACCTTTAACCCTCTCCTTACCAACTCTCTATAGGAAAATCGTCACATTCGTTACGATACAACCAAAAATTTTCTTCTTCAAATTTCTTTTGTACATCATAAAAGTTAAAGAAAATGAACAGTGTGTTGTAGAGCATATTTTGCTAAAAGAAATTATTTATCGCAAGAATTTTACTGCTCTTGTGTTTGAGTGATAAACATATAATTTTGTGTTAGTTGGAAGTTAAATTTTGGGGAAAATCCTGAAAAAGGCTGGTAAGGAGAGGGTTAAATTTATCGAGGGTCCATTCGGACCTTGAGCAAGTCACCTCCCCTCGCCCTAGTTCAATCTGTGCCGCTGCATTGTGGCCGACGCCTTGGTTATTCTAGTCTTACTTTTGAGTTGACCGTAAAGAACAATTTCCCCCTTGGAATTTTATATTTTTATTTAGTTTTTTTTCAAAATTTATTTTAACCGTTTTGACAACAGGTTGGTTCGTGAGTTGACCAGCACCAATGTGGACATGCGAGTTGGCATTCATTCTGGTCGGGTACATTGTGGGGTATTGGGGCTTTACAAATGGCAATTCGATGTCTGGTCTAATGATGTCACTCTGGCTAATCACATGGAGAGTGGTGGTCTGCCTGGGTAAGTTGATGCTTTCTATTTATTTATTTGCCCCCCCCCCCCTCAGGAGAGGAGGGGGGGGGGGCTTTAGATAGCTTGGCGTCGCACTTTGTTGGAGTGATCATTTTCAGTTGGAAGCATCGATTTCAGAGAGTATTTTGTGAAATGGGCGTAATAATAATAATAAATCTTTATTGTCCTAAAAAAAAGTGGCAATTTGTCAATAAATATGCGAAATTAATGCGAATTTGGCTTCTACTCCATAAGATACAGTTAGGTCTTGAGTTACGACACTACACATATTTGTGTAGTTTTGACTCAAGGGATCAATAAATGAGGAATTACTTGACTAGTAAAAAGTACTTGTGCCAAGACAAGAACATGTTACGCCTTGACGACTATAAATCCTTCTACCTTTTCCACATCTGGTATAATATATATTTATCTGACGATCTCAAGTTTGCACAATTCGTGACGTCAAATTTCAAAGAATGTGGGTTAAATTAAAACAACACATACGAAATGTAAAAAAAACCCCCAAAAACTTGAGCTTTTATATAGCTCAATATCCACTAAACATGCTCAATGCGCTTTACATGGGGCAGCAACACGTAACATATAGAACGAGACATGACACCTTTTAGGCGATATTAGAATTTTTTCCGACAGGGACAATGATGTTAAAGGCCAGGTACTCATTTTACACCTGAGTACGATGAGAGAATGTTACTAAAGAGCCTGTTCCAAGGACTCAACTATGCGCCTTGCGAGGCTCGAACCCAGGACCTTCCGATCCGAAAGCGAATGTCATACCACAAGACCACATAGCCGCACGATTGTAGTATCATTCGAATCTTTCTATTTAAAAATCTTCTCTTAATCAGTAGCACATTGATATGAAATCGTTTACTTATTCTTGGTTCTTATCTTGGAGAATAGGGCCGTGAGTATTTTGGGGTATAATTAGTAATTATTGCACCGCTGCGTTTTGGGATTAGAACGTTGTTCTCACCGCGATCTCAGATATATCGCGTACCTATTAGGAATAGATCAAGAATTCCAAAAACTCAAAAGAGCAAAAATGCTATCTACATTCTATGACACCCATTTTGTAAGATGTTATTTACATTCATGTCAGTAAACTCTTGTCGTGTTTGTATCGATCGACGTGGACACCTTTGGCATAACGCTATCTGTTCAAGTGTACTTGATCACTCTACCGGCCAAGTTATGATGTGTTGTAAGACAGTAAGGTTTTATTTGTGAATTATAGAAAAAAAAGAAACGAATATATTCTAGGCCATTTTATGAATTTACAGTGAATCGAATTGAAGTAACTCTCAAGATATCAAAAATAAGGATACGTTAAGTTTATGGTGGTTTTTTTTTATCTTGCCTGAGTAGTTGTAAGCATTTATGACTTTAGATATTTTCTTAAGTGGTCATTTAGTTTCTCTAAATACTAACTACTCCAAACCAATTTTTCAAATCATACATACAGCAAATAAACAACCCCTTATGGATAGTAACTATAACTCTTACGACCTTTGATACTATAACCAATATGGTAGTTGTTATTAGTTTAAGGGTCATTTTTGGTTGCATTTCGAACAGGCCAAAACCCCGTTTTCAAATCCGACTGACGGAATCAATGATAATCCCAAGCAACTCAAATTGTTTTAATATACACAATAAAACACAGGCAAATCACCTAGTTTGTTTTCAAGACTGTGGCTTTATTGAAAGGTTAGAAATCATTGCATTAACAATGCTCAAATCAACTTTACGCGATATCCGAAGATGATAAAAATGTAAAAATACCAATTTTCAAAATTCTTTAAAACTTCGAATAAAATCATACGTACGTAAATAAGACATCACCAAAAACACAAACTGAATATTATTGAATAAAATCAAA
>NC_088361.1:7800232-7817732 GCF_034508935.2 Berghia stephanieae | reverse complement strand
AGAAGAAGAAGAAGGAGGAGGAGGAGGAGGAGGAGGAGGAGTACGAGGAGGAGGAGAAGAAGATAAAGAAAATATAAGAAGATGGTTATTTAATCGTCTGGATTGTTTATACCTACCTCACTGTGAATTGATGAGGATGTTAATAATATCAACCAAGATGTTTGTGTAATGAAACTCAATAGAGTCGAAGTCGAAATTTAAGAGTTGATGTTGACTAAGAAAAGGAATGATACGACTAAGGGAGAACAATAGATTTAAAGTGAAATTCAGAGTGCCGAGTGCAAGACATTCTAAATAGGCCTTCCGATTTGGAGGGAAATCCCAGTCTAGAGGAAACCACTTCATTTCTCTATGGTCTCGATACCAGATACCCACTTTGTTGTTCACGTAACTAATAAAAACACGAGTGATATCGAGGAAGAAATGTATATAACAAAAAAAAATTAATGAGATAGAAATCCCTCACTGATAGAATTTAAAAAAAATAAAATAATACAGTTGAGGTTAACAAACGGAATTAAATTGATTTGATCAGCAGATGCCCGGGCAATGTAAAAATAGCTCCACTGGTTGTTATAGTTATTATAGGCTACGTGTCTTGCAAGTGTCATACGATGTCTAATCCATGGGTTGTTTCCTTTTTAGTCCCAACAGTGGAATAGGTCTGTTTTAGCTTACAACATACGAACAGCGCAAATCGGGCTCACAACACAACATAAATTAAATCTTTTGGTTCGAGTTGGCGACGAGACTAGCGTCCTATCGAAAGAGTATAGTAACAAGCAGACGTTACAAAATTTCCATTAAATGCTAGGGTATGGCTCTGAATGAATACTTTACACCAAAATTTACAATATTATTTTGTTTACAACTGGTTGTAAACTAAACAGATAAAAAATAATTTTCGTTATTTATAAAAAGGAAACATTTCTGGTCACTTTCCTTCATTGCTAGTGTTTCTGCTAACCTAAAGAATATCCGTCGACGAATGATTTAACCGCTCTTTGCTTACCTTTGTGCCTTGTTCATGGGGTGTTTCTAGAAATGTGTCTACATCTCACGTCTTGGTCTTCTAATTTTTCTAGATATGTTTACAATGCCCCACGCTGTGACAAAACGCTGTGTATGTATGTATCTATCTATCTATCTATCTATCTATCTATCTATCTATCTATCTATCTATCTATCTATCTATCTATCTATCTATCTATCTATCTATCTATCTATCTATCTATCTATCTATCTATCTATCTATCTATCTTTCAATCTATCTATCTATTGTATTAATTCGAGGCCTTGTGGTAATTCTCGTCTTTTGTCTTACATTGTCTTTTAGTGTTAATTGTATCTAGTCTTTTGTCCGTGCCTTTTAGTGTTGATTCTAGTCGTTGTCTTGCGTTGTCTTTTAGTGGTGATTTTAGTCTTTTGCCTTGTATTGTCTTTTAGTTGTGATTCCAGTCTTTTGTATTGCGTTATCATTTAGTGGTGATTTTAGTCTTTTGTCTTGTGATGTCTTTTAGTTGTCATTCCAGTCTTTTGTATTGCGTTATCTTTTAGTGGTGATTTTAGTCTTTTGTCTTGTATTGTCTTTTAGTTGTGATTCCAGTCTTTTGTATTGCGTTATCTTTTAGTGGTGACTCTAGTCTTTTGTCTTGCGTTGACTTTTAGGGGTGATTTTAGTCTGTTTTCTTGTGATGTCTTTTAGTGGTGATGCTAGTCTTTTGCCATGTGATGCCTTTTAAGTGATGATTCCAGTCCTTTATATTGTGTTGTCTTTTGGTGATGATTCTAGTATTTTGTCTTGCATTGTCTTTTAGTATTGGTTCTAGTCGTGGTTGTCTTGTGTTGTTTTTAATAGGTGATTCTAGTCATTTGTCTTGCGTTGTCCTTTTTGTGGTGTTTCTAGAATCATGACTTTTGTCTTATGTTGTTTTCGTGTTCTGTTTCTAAAGGCATGTCTTTTGTCTTACATTGCGTGTCCATCTATGTGAAATAATTTAAAATACCTTATTCTATAAATATAATATTAAACCGATATCCAACTTAATGGAAGATAATTGTCTTTGTGAATAAATCTCACTGTCGTGATAACCATTCATTTCAAAGGCCGACGTGATAGTAAAGATTTCAATTCTTTTGAGAAATCCCGATAATTTGGTACCCAGTCGCCTATAATCAGAATATATCGTGTTTAGATGCAATAGATTAATACAGACACGTGAGTTATGTCAAATGAAGTGATTGGAATTCCGCGGCTCCTAATCTAGTTTCTCAAAAGGGGGGGGGGGGGGGGGGGGGGGGGGGGGGGGAGGGGGGTGGATTGGGCAAAATGAAAAGCATTTTGATGTATCCGAAACCGTATCGCACTGAGAGTACTGCCGGGTACTGATAATTCTGCAGAATGGGACGGAGGTCTGGGCGGTGGTGAAAGAATAAAATCGGTAATAATTGGATGGCTGTGGCCCTTGATTGAAAATGTTATGGCTAGCAAATACCTAGACTCGCTTTGATGTTCGATTTGACCTGGGTGTTCACCGTGGTATCGAGAGATCTAGGTGATGATGATGATGATGATGATGATGATGATGATGATGATGATGATGGTATTAGTGATGACAGCGATGACGACGACGATGATGATGGTGGTGGTGGTGTAGGTGGTGTCGTGGTATGATGATATTGGTGATAATGATGATGCTGATCATGATTGATATAATAATGCTACTGATTATATTGGTGGTGGTAGTGGTTGTGATGTTATTGATGATAATGATGGTGTTATAGTGACGCCATTGATGGTGATAATGATGGTGGTGGTAATGATGGTTGTGGTTGTGGTGCAGGTGGCGGTGGACGTAATGATTATGATGATGAAGGTGATGATGCTGAATATCACTTATGATGATGATGGTGGTGATAATGATGACGATGGTGATGATGATAATAATGACGACGACGGGGACAATTAATACAAAATGGAAAGAAGATGATTAATATGTTATGATGGTAATAAAAATAAACTCTCTCTCTCTCTCTCTCTCTCTCTCTCTCTCTCTCTCTCTCTCTCTCGCACCCGCCCCCGCCCTTTCTCTCTATCTTTCTTCTCTCTCTCTCTATCTCTCTTTCTCTCTCTATCTATCTTTCTCTCTCTTTCTCTCTCCCCCCCCCCCCTCCCATACATGCACTTTCTTAGTCTCTTTTTTCTCTTGTTTGTTTCATTTACTGTCATTTCACGGCATAATTAATTTTTCTTTTCAAAAGTGTGTTAACATTTTTGTTTGTGCGGCTTTGTGGTCTGGTGGTATGATACTCGCTTTTGGATCGGAAGGTCCTGGGTTCAAGCCTCTCTCGGCGCATAATTGAGTCATTGGAAAAGGCTCTTTGCCACATTCTCTTACTGTACTGACCATTAACAGCGTTGTTTCTGTCCGAAAAAAAATTGTAATATCGCCAAACATGCGTCATGTCCCGTCCTACATGTTAAGTGTTGCTGTTGGCCAGGGACAAATTGTAAAGCGCTTTGAGCACGTTTAGTGGATATTGCGCCTATATAAAATCTCGATCTATTTTTTCTTTGTGGATTATGTGATATTTCAACTAGCGAAAAGTAAATAAAATAAAGGAAGAAAAAAAAAGAATACTCTGAATTATTTATCTCGGGACTCTTTTAAAAAATTTTGTTGTTGTTTATTGGGGGAGGGGGGGGGGGGTGTTTGTTGGGCTTTATTTTTGCCATGCGAGACACAGATGTACGTTTGTTGGATAGAATACATTTTCATTTTTTAAAATATGTATTTCTGTTGAATAATAGAAAATAGGGCGATGTGGATGGGTGTTCTATCCAGTAGGTAGCAATAATTCCTACTAGACGTTGTGTGTTTAGAAGTAATGCTCACTTAACACACACCAGCTCTTAATGACAAGTCTTTGCCCGCCATCTTTTTCATTGTTGATTCCTATGACACACAGGATTCAAGCAAGGCCGTGTGGAAGAAGAAAACCCCAAATAGTGCCATGAAGAGGATGGGTCTAGAGGAGCAAAACAACGTGTGAGTAGATTTGAATTTCAGTTTCGCGTTCTACTTTAAGCCTGTAGATTGAAGTATAATAGCGAGTTACCGATTACTTTCCCGGAACCAAAACGATCGACCAACGACGAGGAAGAATATCAAGATCTGTCCTCAGACTTCGCCACACGATGCCCGATGCGCAAGTTTAAATTCGCGCATCGGGCGTCGTGTGACCACCTTTGAGGACAGATCCTGGTTTTCCTCCTCGTTGTTAGTTGATCGTTTAGGTCCGGAAAACGTAATCGTTAACCTGCTAATAAATATATGTTATGAATACACTTTAAAAGTGCATTTCCCCAGTCGTTTCATCCGCAATGCTTTTCACAATACTAGGCAAAGCGGTACATTTCTTATATCGTTTACTGTTATTTTCCTTTTAATCTGGATTTATTTCCTTACTTTTTCTTGAGGTTTACTCGAGCATTTATATATCGCGATATCCACTAAACATGCTCAAGGAGATATACTTGGGGTCCTTAACAACAGCAACGTTTTACATACAGTACGAGACCTGACGCCTGCTAGGCGATATTACACTTTCCGCCCGACAGAAACAGCTGTTAACGGCCAGGTACTAATATTGCACCTGAGTAAGGATAGATAATGTTAGTAAAGAGTCTTTTCTAAGGATTTAACTATGTGCAGCCCAGAGAGGGATTTGAACTCAGGACCTTCTAATCCATATGACAAGACCACATAGCTGTTAAATGACCCACAAGTGTTGTGAATGCAGTTAAACCGCTTAAACGTACTAACTCCAATTGGTGACATTAAAAGTTTTGCTCCCAACTTTGTGACCTTTTGTAAGGGACTTTACACTCATGATGGCACTACTCGACTCAGGTGAGAATGAGTACCTGGCTAAAGGCAATGACGGATATTGTGAGACTGTTTGTACAAAATTTAAGGACCCATGACAGGCGACGGGTACTGTATGAGATCGAAATGTGATTCCATTTTGCCTGCTGGGGAAATAAATAAAACATTGTGAAGCGTATTGATCATGGTAAATCCGTGGAAATGTGCTATTAAAATGTTCATATTTATTTATTCATTTATTTATTTATTTATTTATTTATTTATTTATTTATTTATTTATTCAAATGCATGCGTAGTAAATAAAGTGAATCCACTTCCATCTATTATAGAATTACAAGTGGCCTGTCAGGACAAATTTTGTATTAGCACAATTACATTATCCATCCGTAAACCGGGTTGACTTTGCACAGTTTTTGAGATTCATTCGTTTTTCAATTCGTTATTCATTTTAAAATGACCTTTTGATAAATATTTATAGTAAGTAACTACTATAAGGGACCCGAGTGTGGAATAGAATCCTTCTTTGGCACATTCTTTGTTCTAACAATACTGATGGAACTTGACAATTAATTCTGGACGTAAGTTAAAATGAGGTAGCTTTGCACAACCAAATCAACTATCTGAATTGTATCCGAGTTACAGGAATTTCTATAAATTCCATCCGTTCCACAATTCTGCCGTACAGCGACAAAAGCCCGTATAACAGTAAATTCATATTTTCGAATAGTCCAGGTCTATATTTTTTAGTTTTATACATCAAAAGTGATCGATAAGAAAAGACCTTCGTTGATACACATTTGCAGCAATTCTCCGCAAGTTTTGTAAAAGTAAGAATTTGAACAGTTTTGCTCTCCTGTAAATCAGGTTTTGCATAACGGTTTTGTCGCTGTACGGCAGAATTGACCATGGTCAAATAGATCACATCGTCGACATGTTTAGCAAATAGAGGATGTTTCAGGATATTAGATAAAGCACAATAAGATAATATGTTTTACATCTGTTGATTTTAGACTTTCTTCATTGAGCCCGTTAAGATTCAACCATTTCTGGGCAAAAAATGTGAAAGGAGATTGCCCCAACTATTAATTATTGGGCAACAGAGCTGTCGAAAACAAAAGAAAAACTCCCATGCTTATAATTAAGAAGTACATTGAAATTTTAAATGAAAATGTGAAAAGTCACCCTTGTGTAGTTGTCAATCACAAATGAGTCAACGTCAGTCTTAGGTTCGAGTTTACTGTCAGTGTCTTTTACTCACTCACTGAACACAGCTATTGTCGCTTTACTTTTTCCTAAGATATGGATGGCATTGACAAGGCAATCTTCGGCATAGAGTTTGGTGATTTTACGTCAAAGATGATGTTGACTGTGTATATCCATAAATTCAAATAAACAGTGTCTACGCTTATGAGTCATACCAGACTTCAGGCAGCATCGTACAATTTTTGTACAATCTGACGTCGATTACCTGATTTTCATCGTCTCCAGTAAAAGTCGGGCGAAGTCGACATTGAGCATAGTCATTGACTAGATGGATGGCAATGAGCGCCAATTCATCCAGTATTTATAGTTTTCCGGTCTCAAACTTGTCTTTACTGCCGTAAATTGACTAAACTTTTTAACTTTTATTATAAATTTTTATTTTAAGTATCGAAAAAATGCGATTACCCTCTTTTGTCCAAAAAAAATATGAAACCTTCATAGAATACTTGGCTTTTAGAACTTTACAAGAAGATGGGGGGTTATCATATTTATCGATATTTGATGTTTAAAATTATTCTGGACAAAATACTGAAGTCTGTGTGTATTTAAGTTTGTGGGGGATAGCAGTGACAATATTGCACGAGCTCTAGTATAAAAAAGGGTTTTCCCTCTTTATAGAATAGAAATTTATCTCTTCTGTAGGGCAAACATATTTGATATATTTATTTTGTCCAGAAAACGTTTATTTCAAATATCGATCGGTTAAAATGACACCCAACTTGTCAAAGAGTCTCAAACATGGAACAAGACTGAATGAATTAAATGAATTATTTTGAGTGGCAGTGAGAATGGTGCTAGTTTTGAAACGACCCCTATCAATGTTTACTCCAGAGCGGATTTAATACTACAGTCCTGTTCCCTGATGGCAGACTGTTGACACAGACACAGATTCCATTGACATTGATGTTCTGTTTTTATCAAGCAATTCACACGTTTATTTTTGTTTGAACCATTTTATAAATATTTGGGCATGAATTCATTGAGTATGAAATCATGGGATTTTTTATTAAAGTGTGGCCATTGACTGAATCGGGGGTATTTAGATGAAGGTCATATTTCTTGGTACCGATATTGCGTTACCATACTGATGGTAGGGGATTTTAAACGTCATCCGACTCATCATTCCTGTGAATGAAATTTTTAAAAAGCGACCGATATTGTAATATAAGAGGGCTAGACCCAATAGGACGTTAAGTAGGTGACCTTTTCAGTGCAAGATTTGACTGGTTTTTTTTTAAATATCGAGTATTGTTAAACGAAATGAGCATGGTGCTAATTACGGAAATTATCACTTAATATTGGTCTATTTGCATTTGATGATCTGTGTAGTGTACATCAACTTCTCTTTACATCCCTCTTGGTATAATTAGTTTTCCTAAATCAATTTATGTTAACTTTCGATCCCATTTTATCTCATCAATGTCTCGCAATATGTTTTATGTCTTCATTTGCAATGTTTTATACTTGCATCTTTGCTGACATTGCAGTTCGCAACATTTTGAAACGATTAAACTTTTTCATAACCAAATCATTCGTTTTAGTTTTTTTATTTGTTTTCTTTAATTTAAAAAAAATGATTTTAATATTATATATTGTCCCATTAAGAAGCATAACATACATTTTGAGACTAGGTTTTGGGGGAGTTTGATTTTGTCTCTGTTAAACATCGAATAAGGACATTAACAAAAAAAAAAAGAACCTATTAGAAAAATACAATTATAATTTTTTTATTGCTCTCGATCTTGATCGATATGTGCTATCCATCTTGTACAGGGCGAAATTTAGTGGTGTGAACGAGGAGGAGGTGACGGATTATCTCAACAGGGCGATCGACGCTCGCAGTGTGGACTTACTCAAGTCGGAACATGTCAATAGTTTTACAATGAAATTCACAAAGCCTGAAATTGAAGAAAAAGTACGTTGCATTCTTTGACTTATCCTATTTATTGTTTTATTCGATAGCGTTCCTGTTTTACGGTTTCGTCACTTAACCCCCCCCCCCCCTCCACACACACACACACCACCCCTTCTCTCTCTCTCTCTCTCTCTCTCTCTCTCTCTCTCTCTCTCTCACACACACACACACACACACACACAATTCTCTCTCTCAATATATGTATATATATATATATATATATATATATATATATAATATATGTATATTTATATGTATATATATATATATATATATATATATATATATATATATATATATATATATATATATATATATATATAAAACTATGTGTGTGTGTGTGTGTGTGTTTCTACCTATCTATCTTTAGTGCGGCGACTTAAGTGGATGTAACTGTATGTGACTGTGTTTGTGTTTGCATGTGTGTGTGTGTGTGTGTGTGTGTGTAGATCTAATTAATATAAAAGTTACTACCTTTGCCTTTTTACCTTTGCCATTATTTTGTTTACTCTGTATTTATTTTTATATTATTAAACGCAAACAATTATCCATCGGAACATTTGATTTCTATCTAATCAGTATGTACTTTGACATTTATTTATTTATTTATTTATTTATTCATTTATTTATTTATTTATTTATTTATTTATTTATTTATTTATTTATTTATTCATTTATTTTTGGTTTTTAAAATTACACGTCTCTTTTCGATCATATTTCTTTTCACAGTATACCAAAAAATACGACCGTAACGTTTCCGACCACGTTCTGTGCCAGTTGATTGTTATCTCCCTTGTGGTCATTGCTCATATTTTACTTCTCGAATTGTGAGTTTTGTAGTTGATTGATATAGAAAATGTCTCTTTTAATACGAATTTGAAAAGTATTGTATCCTTATTCGATTTCATGTACATTAAGTAAAATTGCTCCGACCTTGTGCTTTTGTTAGAGACACAATTAAAAGTTTGAAATTAACAATACTAAGAACAGAGTACAATTTAGATGGTGATTTGATTTAACTTTGAGAAAATAATTTGACCTCGTGTTATGTGTAATGTTTCCATTTGTTTTGGCTGTCGTTGCCATGAAAGGAAACCGGGGAAGGGGTGTTTTAGGTTACAATATAAAGAAATAGACAGCGGCGTGTTTTTTATGTGACCACCTGATATATACTAGGTTCAAATAACCGGCGACAGCACAATTTCGTCGACTGATATTATACTAGATACATTTAGAATTATATAATAAATATACATGTGTAGGATTTTCCAAATAGACATCTTTTGGTGTTTTGATTATTGATAAGATTTCTTAATTTGCTTCATATTGTAAGCAAATGGAAATCACAAACATATTTAGGGATATATACAAAAAGGAGTTTTTCAGAAAAGCCTATATTATGTAGTTTGCATTAGGTAATAACGATTTGTAATACGTGTTCATCCTTTAATGAAAGGTATATTCGCCGCAAACTGGATTTCCCTGTTCTTTGTGCATATAACAATTAGACAATATTAATTATTTGTATGAGTGTATGTGTGTGTGTGTGTGTGTGTGTGTGTGTTGGCGCTGGTATGTGCGCGTGTTTAGCTGTTAAAACTGAATTTTGCGCTCAAATTGGAGCTAAAACTTAATTTTGCTTTCAACTTTTGCATAAGTACTTTTTAATCCTGAATCAATCAAATATTTCCAGATGTATTGTCATTAAATCACTGGGTTTTTCTTTTTATGTTTTTTTACAGGTCCGAGTTTATGATAATATTTCTATTCGTCTTGGTGTCTATAAACTTTTTCCTATTCATCCTCTGTTGCCTTGACTGTTCAAAGGTAAGTCACATGGGTAAATCCTACACAATCCGACTAAATAGAGCAATAGTGCGCCTACCACATTGGGGGGGGGGGGGGGGGGGGGGGGTTATGACTTATACTTATAATAAACGACTAAACAGAAATAGCAAAACAGGACTAAAGGAAAAGTTGAAGCAATGAATGAAGAAGATGAATTAGCTTTGTAATGACGGGGGAAGTAGTATTCGTTGTAGAATAGAAGTAGTAGTAGTGGTAGTAGTAGTAGTAGTAGTAGTAGTAGTAGTAGTAGTAGTGGTAGTAGTAGTAGTAGTAGTAGTAGTAGTAGTAGTATAGTAGATAGTAGTAGTAGTAGTAGTGGGAGTAGTAGTAGTAGTAGTAGTAGTGGTAGTAGGTAGTAGTATTAGTAGTATTAGTGTAGTAGTGTAGTAGTAGTAGTAGTATGTAGTAGTAGTAGTAGTTGTAGTAGTAGTAGTAGTAGTAGTAGTAATAGTAGTAGTAGTTAGTAGTAGTAGTAGTATAGTAGTAGTAGTAGTAGTAGTAGTAGTTAGTAGTAGTAAGTTAGTAGTAGTATAGTAGTAGTAGTAGTAGTAGTAGTAGGTAGTAGTAGTAGTAGTAGTAGTTAGTAGTAGTGTAGTAGTAGTGTAGTAGTAGTAGGTAGTAGTAGTAGTTAGTAGTAGTAGTAGTAGTAGTAGTTAGTAGTAGTAGTAGTAGTAGTAGTAGTAGTTAGTAGTAGTAGTAGTAGTAGTAGTAGTAGTAAGTAGTAGTAGTATAGATAGTAGTAGTAGTAGTAGTAGTAGTAGTAGTAGTAGTAGTAGTAGTAGTAGTAGTAGTAGTATAGTAGTAGTAGTAGTAGTAGTAGTAGATAGTAGTAGTAGTAGTAGTAGTAGTTAGTAGTAGTAGTAGTAGTAGTAGTAGTAGTAGTATAGTAGTAGTAGTAGTAGTAGTAGTAGTAGTAGTAGTAGTAGTAGTAGTAGTAGTAGTATAGTGTAGTAGTAGTTAGTAGTAGTAGTAGATAGTAGTAGTAGTAGTAGTAGTAGTAAGTAGTAGTATGTAGTGTAGGTAGTAGTAGTAGTTAAGTAGTAGTAGTAGTAGTATAAGTAGAGTAGTCGTAGTAGTTGTTGTAGTGGTGGTAGTAGTAGCAGTTGCAGCGTTAACTAGATCAACGAGAACAGCAGAAAAGAGGCGGAGAAAGTGGTTGTGTGGTATTTCTGCTGATAAGTGGGATGTTGATGACATAGAAACGAGGTTGGATAGAAGATAGACATAATGTCCCTTGAGATAAGGTTGAGGGAAGAATATCCTTTCTATTCCCAAAAATTCGTCATGGCCTATAATTTGCTTCCTCGTGAGTTCACATTTGTGTTAAATGCATTAGTGGGTCTCCTTGAATTCCTTTGGAAATGCATGGTGATCACTTGACCAGTGCGTCTGCGGTACTCTGGAAATACCCATATTTTAAATTTTGGCAAAAAAAAAAACCCAAAATCTCTCAAACCTTGGATTTCGCAAAGTCAAGATGAGGTCATTTAAATCGATCGATATGTGAAGGACGAGTTTTCTGGCCAAATTTTAAAATATGGGTTTTTCCAAAGTACGGCAGTGCTATAATATATTGTTATTCTTTTCCAGTGTATACCCAGGTGGTGTCAGCGAATTCCACATCTCATCCACACGCAATTACGATTAGCCCAATGTATCGCCACATTTTCCACTGTACCCATCTTCATTGCCACCATCTCGCCTATGGTTTGTGCATTTTATCGATATTTACTTTTTAACACCTTCCTCTAACTTCTCAACAATAAAATTCTTGAAATTTATTTTTTAAAAGTATGAATGCTTTTGGTTCTTTAAGGCCAGATTGCGCCACGTTCAATGAAAACGACGATTTTTTGGTAAACTATTCACATCATTTTGGGGACTTTTTATCTTGTATAACTTATGCTATTCACTTTTTAAATTTTGGTCAGACAAAAAAAATATTACAAGTTGTGATTTATTAATTTTGGATGATTGTAATTATTATAAAATAGAAATGACTATCCCGCACAAATCTTTGGGCCTCTTTTTCGCTCACGAAATTCCCGTCAAAATATGGGACGAAGCCGTTTCGTATATGCTATTTTAAAAAATTAATTACGACGCTGTTTATCGATGAATATGACTGAAAGTTGGCACATAGTTAGAAAAAAGGTCATTTTAGATTATGTCAAGCGACAAAACTCCTACGATTACCAGAAGACCGTTAAAAATAGATTTTTACTCTTTGGAGTAAAATATTTCTAAAACTACCGGGCGTGGAGGTTTTGTCGCTGACAAGGTAATGCATGAACATTTCTTCTTTTTGGTTGTAAAATTTCATATGAATATGACGAGTACTTTTCCCGTATTTTACAAAACACCATCCTAATTTGCTCTTCAACTTTCAATCTTTTAATCCACTTATTACGCAAGATACAACCAAAGGTCGAAAAACAAAATGCCGAAAAAGCGTCCCATATTTTCGCGTTTTTTTCCTCTTTGCGGGTCATCCAAATAAATGACACCTTTAAAACTGTATAACTTGTTTATTTATGAATGGATTTTCAAAATTCAAAAACATTTTTACTCAGTGGAGATTGGGCTTGGATTTTAGACAAAAGTTTTCCTCAAAAAGAGAACAAAACATTTTTCATAGTCATTGCTATTATAAAAGTTTTGAAACTTGGAACAAGTCTTTTGTACTATGACATTACATCCTAGAAAGCTCAGGTTTAAGACTTTTGATACTCATAATCGGCCTTTATTTAAGATTGAGGTTTGTGGTGAAAATGAAGTCAGGTGGGATTTTTTAAAATTATTCCAATTTATAGCAGTGTGGCTATGCTCTGTGTTTGTTTCGTGAATCAGATAATATACATGAAATTGTGAGTCCAATTCTGTGTGTGTGTATGTGTATATATGTATATGTATGTATATATATATATATATATATATATATATATATATATATATATATATATATATATATATTGCACTATTATATATACCACGATATATGTATATATACACAACACACACAGAAACACAAATGTTATAATATTATCACAAAAACAAAATATGCAATAAGAAATGTTTTGGACCCAAGTCGTTCATCAGCGTTACAACAGTGACGGTTTATATGATATTCGTAATTGGGCATAGAAAAACCCTAGTACGAAATGTTGATCTTTACTTATTCCTTCTAATTATAAACAAGCCGATAAATTTATCTCTGTTCAATATATTATATTTTCATAGTACATTTTTTCATGCAGTTTTACATTTCCTGCAAGTCCCAGATCAGAGAGTTTTTGCCCAGATGAGGGTCATTTAAATCGATTGATAATATGGAAAAGCAATAGAAAGGAAAGCATTCTCAATTACCAACAATAAAAAACATATTTTATGCCATGAATTTAGTCTTTAACCATCTGGGAGAAAGTTTGTCAGATTAAATGTAGAACCAACAAGTATAAATCAACGTTCGTTCCATCAGCAATAAAAATGTTGAATATTTCATATGGTACAGCAAAACCAAAGATTGATGCGTTGACAGATTGACTGATTAATTTATTTAATGTTAGATTAATTGACAAATTGATAACGATGATAATATTTGGTGTCACAATTGTAACAAATCGAAAACGAAATGAATATGTTTATGTTGTGTATATTGCACGCGTGAAAGAAAGAGAGGACAAGATAGATAGATAGATAGATAGATAGATAGATAGATAGATAGATAGATAGATAGATAGATAGATAGATAGATAGATAGATAGAGAGAGAGAGAGAGAGAGAGAGAGAGAGAGAGAGAGATTAAAATATCTGTTCAATGTTATAATAATCATATAACGTTATACCAAGTGTAACTAAATGACAAATTGCCATATTTTGGACAATAAAGATCTATTATTATTGTTATTATTATATTATTATTATTATTATTATTATTATTATTATTATTATTATTATTATTATTATTATTATTATTATTATTATTATTATTATTATTATTATTATTATTATTATTATTGGAAAGACCAGATTCCTGGCTAGACTTTTAAATACTTGTCTTTCGACAGTACGGCAATTAACAGGTTCATCAATTATCTTTTCGCGCCCCCCCCCCCCCCCCCCACCCCTGTCACAGTTTGGTATGGCAATTCCACTCATTCCTAAATGCCTGAACCAGACTAATAGCAGTCGCATAATCCCCACTATCTTCAGCCTCAACATCACCCGGGAGAGTGTGTACACTGTCTGCAACCCTGACCAGCCTACCACATTTTATCCTGAGGTGAGGACTTACACATTAGACTTTACCTACACTTTATTAGACCATAGACATTTTGTCAATGGGGATGGTCTATATTACCTTTCCACGTGCTCGAGGTCATTGGTCACGTTAAAAAACTGTGTTAAAATTAACCCACATAAGAAGTGTTCACAATTTATTTTAGAAATATCCAACGTCACGAGTGGTCATTTTGTTCAGCATGACGCATGTGTATGTTTCCAACTTTCATCAGCAAAGCAGCGTGTTAACATTTATTGAGAAATGACCAATCGTTGGACAGCAACAAATCATGTGATCGATGACTCGGTTGTACGAAAACATGAATATTGATC
The DNA here is from genome assembly GCF_034508935.2 of Berghia stephanieae. Classification (NCBI taxonomy): domain Eukaryota; kingdom Metazoa; phylum Mollusca; class Gastropoda; order Nudibranchia; family Aeolidiidae; genus Berghia; species Berghia stephanieae. The sequence goes on along the minus strand of NC_088361.1, from coordinate 7,803,203 downwards.
GCTCCCATTGAACCAGGTCATCCTACTTGCACAAAATTGTAGGTCTAAATAAACAACAGCAGGTTTGGGAGTGTTTTAACATTGTTGCAATGGAAAATATTTTGCATTGGTTTAAAAGTATTTCCATTCATCAACGAGGCCATAGCAATAAATGTTTTCAGACCTGCAAGTAAGTACGAGTAGATGTCAACAAATGTAATAATAAAATTATTCCCAAATTAGGGATTCTTTGACTGGGGATTGAAATTTAGACTCCCTGATTACCAGTCGGATGTGTCTAACATTTTATCATGCAAATCTTTTCAATTTTATATTCAACATCATTTCTTGAACATCATTTTTTTTCACGGTACAAGCCATATAAGTACGGACTTCTTCATATAATAAAAATTGCATGAATGGTTTAGTATTTAATTCTGGATGCTATGTTCAAGGGTGCCCTTTTTCGGCTAAATCCGGAAAACTGGCCTTTTGAAATTTTACGGCTGACGCAGTTTGGTTTTGGTGAGTTGATTATTTAAAAGACGAAAACGTTGGTTGTAAAGGCAAGAGTAAGGGGAAGCTAGATGGATATGTATCCTTTGCTATGATTTAATTAGAGGAGATGCTTTGCACGATAAATTTTCATAATATATCCTCTTTACGATGGAAATGTTCAGGCTTTTGTTTTTATTTTAGCAAAGGCCATCCGTGTATACTTTTTAAACATTTAATTCTGGTGTCCTCGCTGACTGTTATGATGCCTTGTCCTGTCATTAAGTCAAGAGATATTTGATTAATTACAGGACGGGTGATATTGTTTTCAAATCTCTGGTCCATGTGTTGTTACATTGGGTAACTTTGCATACATTACCTCATTCAACTCAGACGTGAATGAGTATCAGGTTTTTGTTCAGTTACGACGACAGCTATGTGCCAGTATCTGTAAAAGGTGTGCCTAACAGGAAATGGAATTTTAGTTTCATATATTCTGCTACGGCAGTGAAAGTATATCAAGTATGATGAAGCCATGGACATACACTGTCTAATTAGGTGTTGGTTAGGGGACCCCTATTAAAGTACTTTGAGTACATTTAGTGGATATTGTACCATATAAATGCTCTTGTTTTTTATTTATTTATTTATTTGTACCTCTTTGTCTAATTCTAACGGCAGCATTTTGACATCCTTACGGTGATCACCATGATGTCTACGTCAGTCTTTCTCGAGGCTGGCATGTTCCTCAAACTGCCACTGACTTTCATTTTTGGGGTCACCCACATTTGCTTGGTCCATTTCCTCTTCTACCCTCTCTACGACAACAGAGACTTCCTTGTCACCCTAGCCTATCGTCAAGACCATCAGTAAGTATACATATGTAGTATTCTCTAATATTCATTCACTAGCATATATTTACAGACACAAGCAACCTCTTCCCCACCTAAGACACTAACACGCGCATTATACACACGTACATGAAGGGGAAAAAAACCCTTCAATATGGATTTAAATAAGTTTTATTTTAATTTGTGTTGGTAGTAAATTTCAATAATAATATAAATAGAGAAATGATGATGATGATAATAATAATAATAATAATAATAATAATAATAATAATAATAATAATAATAATAATAATAATAATATAATAATAATAATAATAATAATAATAATAATAATAATAATAATAATAATAATAATAATAATAATAATAATAATAATAATAATAATAATGATAATAATAATAATAATAATAATAATAATAATAATAATAATAATAATAATAATAATAATAATAATAATAATGATGATGATGATGATGATGATGATGATGATAATAAATAATATAATAATAATAATAATAATAATAATAATATAATAATAATAATAATAATAATAATAATAGTAATAGCAATCAATTAAATGTATGCAGCGCAATTCCAGAGACACAATGCTTCATAAATTATCGCTTGATTTCATTACAAGATAAGATTCCTGAACAAACGTTGCACATGATCAAACTTTGCCATTTATTTCCCATTTTACAAGCATATCATTTTTGATCATTTAATATCACTTTGTATCCAATAACATCCTATGGCCCCGAAGCTCATTATATTTCGAATCTATCGCTAATTTTTAAAAAAGTCAAACTTTAGTTCTTCCTAAAACTTGAGGTTTCTAAATGAATGGACTGTTATCCCTGTCTGACTTCAGATATCAATCAGGAAAGTAAAACTAATATAATTTTGTAATTCATAATTAATGTATACCGGTTTTTGGTCATAACAAAATGAAAATAACCAAAGTAATTATAATTTTGCGTACCTTGTTTCTTTTTCCTCAGAGATTGGAACGAGGAAGCGCTTCCAGTAGTTGGTCTACGTTATGAATCTGTGGCCATCATTATTATGGTGTTTTTTATTTTGGGTCTCCATGCAAAGCAGGTTGAATCTACAGGACGTCTTGACTTCATCTGGATGATTCAGGTTAGAACTGCCATTGTCTGAAAAAAAAACACAACATTTTAAACATTTTGGTCATCAGTTGGAGTCTTAGGGTCTGACAGTTTTTGACAAGATGAGGGATATTTTAATAGTTCGATTTTTAAAGGACGAGTTTTGGGTCCAAATTTTAATGTGTTTTTTTTTTCAGAGTACGCAAAGACGTTATCACAGTCAGGAAACTGCCAGTGCCAATGGGCACGATCTATATTACATTTCCATGTGCTCGAGGTCATTGGTCACATTGGAATATGTGCTCAAAGTGACCCACATAGTGAAAAGTGTTCACCGTTTTTTATCACGATTGGTCATTTTGTTCAGCTTGACACATGGGTATGTTTACAACTTTCATAAACAAAGCAGCGTGTTTACATTTCTGAAGAAATGTCCAATCGTTGGACAGCAACAAACCATGTGATTGATGACTTGGTTGGGCGAAAAGCTGAATATAGATCGCTCCCATTCTTTGTATATTGGACGGAAAATAG
>NC_088361.1:7775232-7790232 GCF_034508935.2 Berghia stephanieae | reverse complement strand
GATACGTCAGTAGAAGATATGACATAACATATTATTGACGTGACAATGATTTCGTATTAGGCTGTAGAAGCAACGTCATAAGCTTGATGGAATTCTCAAAGTATGTAAGTCATTTTAAAGGCTACACAGATCTCACTTTTAAAGTCCTCGTGCAATGTGATTGTATGGAAGATACAAGTCGCTTTTTTTTGCCGACTTAAGATATGTCAGATTACGTTGAAAAATATTTCTATGGCTTTGCTATTGTTGTTTTTTTAAAAAACACTTCTACGGTAGTTGTGACAATTTAGGGGAGCATGCACATGGTGTGTGATAGAAATCTTAAAAGGAATAATATATGAAACAGTGTCAGACAAAGCAAAAAGAATAATACAAGAAAAAAAATAACATCCCAAAAAGTCAGCCTGTCTCGATTGAGGTGTCTCCATTCCAGACAGCCCGTAGCCATCGTTAACATATAGATAGTATGCAGATGACGTCACTCAGGTCTTTGTTATTGTTTTTTGCCATCCGCGTTTATGAGTAATGCTCACTGAACTGTATTAACCTGACTATAAACGTTCATGGATACATACAGTTTTGTGTGTTGGTCCGTTATACTTCCGGATGGCAATGTTATGAGCTTCTTAGCCAAGCGCGTACTATCTATAGATTGACACTAGAACCCTCTAGGACTGGCAGTTTGGCGTCATTTTTTAGCTTTGTGTAGAGGTCTAGTGAGTTGTCGTTAGCGGAGCTCACGGAAACAAGTTATTTCATTGGTTGAACTATTGAATACAACTCACGATTTGTTTTCTTTTGTGGCAAAAGGCTGGCATTTTGACGTCATTATTTGGTCAGTGTCAGGCCGTAGCCATCGTTATGTTATAGCCTGATACTGAAATCCAAATGGACTGGCAGTTTGACGTCATTATAATTTGGTTTTTGCACCGCCTAGTGAGTTGTCGTTAGTAGAGCTCAAGGAAACAAGTTATTTCATTGGTTGAACTATTGAATACAACTCACGATTTGTTTTCTTTTGTGGCAAAAGGCTGGCATTTTGACGTCATTATTTGGTCAGTGTCAGGCTATAGATAGAATGCGGTTGGCCAAGGAGTTCACAACATTGCCATCCGGAAGTATAACGGACCAACACACAAACTCTGTGTAACCATGAACTTTTATAGTCTGGTTAATACAGTTTAGTGAGAACAACTCACAAACGCGGATGGCAAAAACAATAACAAAGGCCTGAGTGACGTCATCTGCATACTATCTATAACTTTACGGTGGCTACGGACAGCCCCAGTCAAGGAGGTTTTTTTTCTTCTGTATTTTTCTTTCAGCTTTGTCTAGCACTGACATGTCGACATATTATGAGCACGATGATGCTTTTACTTTTTATTCTGATTTCAGTTCATGTTGCTTTCATTTTGACCTGCTAATAAAATCATTGTTTTACTCTACCTTTTTTCATAATGTAGTATAAAAGGAAATATGGTACATTTTAATGATTAATTCTGCCTGGTATTTATCAGTTTTTTTAGTCTCCACCAAAGGCAGGAGGAGGAAAGTCTAGTATATCTCCTATGATTCGAATCGTCATCAGGCTTACATTCACAGATCGGTGTGCTCGAATTTTCTTTTTAAATTTGTCTCAGGGGATACAATTATAGTGCTGATGCGAACTTTGTAAAATTGATAGTTTGTCCTCAGCTGGATTAAGTTATCTACGCTTCAAATTCAGTAATGTGTGCTTTTGTACCAAACGTTCGTTCTGCAATAGGATTCAATAGTCTGATGTCACGTCCGCCCAGCAACGAGCAGTTTGCTTCTAAACAAAGAAAATTGGTACTTTTTATTCTTCATGCTGGTTAGAAATTTTTCACATTTCATTTGATCAGAATGTATAAAAGTCAAAACATGGTCAGATTTATAATGTTTTTCTCCTCTGGGTACACTTTATGCTCGTCGGAGAAGTATTTCATAAGGGCGTCCGCTATTGTTAGTTCAGAACCAGTTACTAAGTTACTGTGATTCATTCCGAGGTAAGTGACTTCACGACTGTTGAAGCCTATTTAATTATATCAAAAATGTTTGAATAGTTTTGTATTTGGGTGTGTTTACAACCTCTATCATTTTTTAACAAAACACATTTATTTCGTTTTACCAGAAAATAATTTATAATTCAAATATCAATTGATTCAAATACCCCACAACTTGCCAAAAATCACATAGGTGACACTTCTTTTGAATGGGCACAATCTATATTACATTTCCATGTTCCCGAGGTCATTGGTCACATTGCAAAGTGTTTTCAAAATGACCCACATAGTGAAAAGTGTTCACAGTTTGAGAAATATCCAACGTTACAATTGGTCATTTTGCTCAGCATGACTCATGGGTATGTTTACAACTTTCATAAACAAAGCAGCGTGTTTAAATACATTCAGAAATGTCCAATCATTGCACAGCAACAAATCATGTGATTGATGACTTGGTTGAACGAAACCATGAACCATCACTCCCATTACGACAACGACTCGTTTTTTAAGCTTTAAGAAGCTACGCGTTTTGTCTACAATGTTCAAATCCTTTACAGCCAGAGCTCGATTTAATTTTAACCATGAACTTAGATCGTACACATTTATCCAAAAGAACCGTGAAAGTAACAGCGATGCACCGTTGTTAAAACTCTCGATGAAAATATTACCTCAATCTGCAGTTAGAAACTGAAAATAATAAGAGAAATAATGTTTTTTTAAAGTAAATCAGTCTGATCTTTATGGATTAAAAAAATAGTTAGCATAGCATCGTAGTCTTATGTGTAGAACTACTAACAGGACAGTCCGAAGTACAGCATTGCAGTTATTACAGTAGAACACTTTTTCTAAAAGCTGTAAAGCTTATATCGGTATATCTGGTAAATATTTTAGCCCCAAAAAATGCATTTATATACAGCTTAACCTGGATTAACAAATTGCACTTTATTATTAAATCCTATTTATCTCCAGATCTTAAAACGCTTACATTTCCCAAATAGGATGAAACATACAACCTAATCGTTGTGAGTACAATTTCTGGCAATGACAACGCTTCACTAATACACAAGAGGAGGACGTGCATAAAACTAACCCGTCTCCGATACGACGACGACGAAAATCCCTATAAAATGCCTGTTCCTAGAGCATGTCGTCGAGCTGTCTTATCCCCAGCTCGACACTCAGTCAAGATTAGTACACGCTCTACAATAAAAACGACGCAGCGTTCCAGGATAACGATAAAAGGTTGGGACTACATCCAGTATGGGTGCTATGCGTTTAAGTAAAATATTCACAACATCTGCCCGTCAAATGAAACGTACCAACACACAAAAGCATGTGCAACTTCAAATGATTGATATATTTTAGGGAGAACTAATCACCCAACTGGCGATCGAAAAACAATATATATATATATATACAGAGCTGAGTCTTCTTTCACTGTACAGGCACTCTGGTAGTAACAGCATCTCTAATGAAAACTGACAAAAATTGTTTTAAAGATTTTGGTCTTTAATCTTTCGCCTTCAACTTTCAATTGATTAAGGTAATGTGACCCTCAAAACTTAAAACTTAAAAAAAAAAGGTTTCCCTAAATTTATTTTTAAAAAAGAAATGTGTTTTGTGAGAGAATGGCTTGTGTGATGTTTTACTTAACAATTCAAATAAGATCTCTGTTCCATGATTTGACCAAATCAAGTCCACTTCCATGTACCGCTCTGAAACTATCATATTCAAAATGCGTCACCGTGCACTGCTCCAACAGACTAGTCTAAAAAATAAAAATATATAAAAATAAAATTTACTTTATTCATCCCATGGGGGGAATTTTTTCTCTATGGTCTATTCCAAGGGAAGGTTGGAATAACCCAGGCATGAGCCGCAGTGCAGCGCCGTATATTGAGCTAGGGTGAGATGAATTGCTCTAGGCCACACAGTGGAGCGGCGGGTGATCGAACTCGGAACATTTCAGGTACGAAGCAAAGACCGTGCCGCTGAGCCACGCTGCCCCTGGCAAAAGTTTTGCGGTCATTCTCCGCAACGAAAGCAAACGAGAGAACCTGCCACATCCGATAGAGAGGTTCTGGTTGTTGGGGTTTACTCCGTTGTATCGGAGAAGAAAGTAAAATGATGTCAAATAACCTTCCTTCGTCCAAAATATTGTATGTCCATATAAAAAGTCTGCATAATATGTATTGATGTTCGATGTAAGGGGAATTACATATTAATACAATATAGCACTTAATCATAGTAGATAACCACGGTGCGGGTAAACGCTCTTACTTCTTCTACTTCAAAATAAAACTTATGATCTCAGTCAGACCAAGTATTGCTGTCTATGTGACATACTATATAAACAGTTTCATCTCATGTCATTGATAGTCTATAGCAATAATATTATACCTTCCGTCTTCCTTCAACATTAGCAAGTTAATGATGACGTTCTCTGAATCCAAACGATCTTCTAATATCGCACACCGGGCGTCGGCGTCATGTGGCAACGTCTGAGGACATATCCTAGTCGTTAGTCGATCGTTTAGGTTCGGGGAACGGAATCGTTAACTTGCTATTGGCAACTCAACGTATTACTATTACGTCGTCTTCAGCCACATCAGGAAAGAAATTATTTTTATTTAACCCTGAAACTGAAAGGACGAGACTGATTTTCTTCCAGCGAGTGGGACTTCACTGAGGTCCAAATAGCATTGTCGTTGTTGCTCTTTTGATGAAAATTATTATACAATTTAATGCCAAGTTGGATTTGAATCCTACTCCGCGTGTAACGTCCTTAAATACAGTCTCGTTTTAGATTTGCTTCCAAGTTTGTTTGTGTGTTGTTGTTTTTTTTTTTTAACTCAGAAACCTATTATTATTAATATTAATTATTGTATTGATTTTTGTTCGTGATTACAATCACACAAAGAATTTTCATATTCGATTTCTCTTTCGCTCCCCCGCCTCTCTCTCTCTCTTAGTATCCCCCTCACCTCCAGACACACAAACACACGCACATGCGAACGCACGCCTATATATACACTTATATACACACCAACATATAATCTAACATCTCGCAATCATCCCACACGAAATAATCTTCGATTAAATCATTAAACTTCCTTGTTTTATAAAACAATGAAGTTCTCCTCGTGAATTTTCAAACATGAAAACAAGGTTTGGTTTTAGTTTTTGTTTTTCAGTAAAAATAATGAGTGCAGTGGAGTGGTAATTCCAGGTCATACGCTTGATTAAGTGAAAGCTGCCATTTTCCCCATGGTTGGATGAGCTAATATTATCGTTCATTTGATCTCCACTGAAGATTGTAATTAAATGTTTTTTGGTTGGTTTTTTTATCGTGTCATTTTCATTGTTTGTTGTTTTATTTTTATTTTAAATTTAATGTATTGTTGTATCCTAACTATCGATACCCACGATTATAAAATTCACTCAGAAAAAGACAAGGCCGTGTGCTATGAGCAGAAGCAAGAATAAAAATGAAACAATACGTATTTCCTCGATCTCCCAATGCGATTCACGGTTCAGTGCGATTTCGATTATTCTCCCAGCAGACCATGTTATAGAACTAAATTTCCTATTCACACAGTGCAATCTGTCTGTCAGACGTCTCTTGTCTTTGGTGCTATTGCAATATCTATCACTGTCTGTCTGCCTGTTGCTAAGCCCTGGTTGAGAAGGTTGGAATGATTTATTTAACCAGTTATCTGCCGTGATCTGGAAAAACTCGTATTTAAAAATTTGGCCAGAAAACACGTCCTTCAAATATCGATCGATTTAAATCACCCTCATCTTGACAAACACTCTCAAACCTGGGACTTTGCGAAGTCCCGGGGAAAACCCATGGTTCAGAGTCTTTGCCAAGATTAGGGTCATGTAAATCGATCGATATTAAAGGACGGATTTTCTGGCCAAGTTTTTAAATACGAGTTTTTCCAGAGTAGGGCTGTTATTTGGTTAAAGTGCCTACCTTTCCCGTCAAGGTCGCAACGTTTTGATCAGAGTCTGATTTTTTGACGACTTTTAATTTTGTTTGACAACTCGAATCTCGAAGAGATAAATATCTATGTGAAGTTGAATGTAAGCTTCAATTTAATAATCGAAAACAGATAACGTGGACGTCCATGGTACCGAGTTGGTAATTTATTTTACAACATTCACGACTCTGACATATATGTATATATTAATTTTAGACAATTATTTTCTATGTAGTATCGTCTTTTCATTGTGACAAGTTGAATCAATTCATTGTCAGTTGAATTTTCTGATAGGGCATTCCGTCATGCCGCCCCAAATGTCAGGAATGCACTTCCATTGGATATCAGAATTTAGGTATTTTTGTCTGAGATAACATGCAAAACAGTACGTTAAAACAGAACTCATGAAATCTTCTTTAACCAAATTATTTTATAAATTGATATGTATAATGACCGTGTGTGTGTGTGTGTGTGTGTGTGTGTGTGTGTGTAGCTATTTTAAGCAGCATAACATAGATTTGATTTGCAAATGCTGCTAGAGCAACGTGATTGGTGCTATAAAAAGATTTTCTATTCTTTTATTAATTCCATCTATCGATTGGTTACAACAATCCTCTTTTGAACAGAACCACTTCGTCCTGAGAGTTCAGAGAGGTTTCAATTTTGAGACTTTTTGACAAGTTTGGGGCCATTTTAATCAACGGATATTTGCAGTATAAGTTATCTGACCAAAATTAAAAACAAATGTGTTTTGTAAATTTGACAATTTACTCAATATGTCAACTTTATTTATCTCTACAATGACCGTCTCTAGAAGTTTTTGAAAGTTACAAGACAGTCATTGTTGTCGGTCACATGATGTATTGCAATAAGCTTGAAATAATTATTTTTTCTTCTGACATTGGGGTTTTTTTAACTTTGAAAAAATTCAATTTCATCATTAACAGCATTAACAAATATTGCGAGGGTGTTGGTGCAAAAAGAATTTACTTGTACCGTAGTGAGAGGAAACCTAGTTTCATATTCGGCTTAAAGATTAATCGAGTATCACAGATCCTTCGTGTAAATCGTAAAAATATGCTTACACGAGTGTGAATACTTTGGGTTATTTAAAAACGTAATCCTATTATATTTTGAACTGATTATAAATAAAGTGCATCGCTGTAGTATGGTTGTCTGACCCTAAGCTCACACCAGGACCTAAATTAGGCACAGGAGTCCTTAGTTAAAGTATTTTGGACACGATTTGCTCTGAACACCCGTCAGTAGATGGATGGTATGTCTGTTAGATCTGGCAAATAGTATTCTATGATAGAATAACGTCCTTGTTACTGTCCTATAACGCAACAGAAACGTGAATAAACAGGTCCGTGAACCATCTGACTCTTAAAGAAAACAATCTTATATCATAATTATGCTCAGAACTCTTTATTGGAACTGTTATTCGTGGCATTTTAAAAAGACATTCCTTTTTTTCTACTGCATCTCAGTTTTGTCATGTTCCAACTCATAGAAGTTGACAAGGTCCTCTATACTCGAATTTTATTATGATTAATTTGATTTTTATGTTTTATGTTTACTGTTATTATTATTTTTGTGTCTATCAGTCATTCTGTTTTCATGGTTAAACAATCTCAGATATTTATTTCTATTTCGAGGTCTTAATTTTCCATTTTAAATTTGAACCCTGCCTATGGCCTTTGTATTTCTGGTTTTATCTTTAATACCAAAGATTCTTATTTAAAAAATTAGAAATGTTACTTTACTTGCTTTAATAATAGAACACAAAAGAAATACATTTTTAGCTTATCAGGACACGGCTTTCCCTTAAGCTTTTATTCGTATTTTCAATTTAATGTCAAAATTTTGTTTACATCATCATTGTAAGGTTTTGCTAATGCTCTCCAAAGATATGGGTGGATTTCATATTTCCTGCGATCACGTCACATCACATCGTTATTCACAATTCTTGTCAGAATCGTAAACATTTCATGACATAATAAACTCTATTGATCTCAACTCGCAATCGAACATTTTATTGTCCAAATATGAATTGCTGATAGGTTAAGTAGAAGTTAATATGTTTTGTATTGAAATCTTCTATTGAGTAGGATATAATATATATATATATATATATATATATATATATATATATATATATATATATATATATATATATATATATATATATATAATATATATATATAACCACGTGGTTTGGTGTCGCATAGTCTCCTGAAGGAGTGAGTGTAGCATTATGAAACGCATTAAGTATGGTGATGAGTCTTGAAATGCGCTATATGGATGTTTATATTTATTGAAGATTGCAAGTGATTCCTATATGTCACGCGTTGGATGTCCGTTAAGAGAAGTAAATATTGTTTAATGCTTAAAGGAAGGCGGCACCAACTTTGGATAAACATTTCACAAATATTATATTTATTATTTTTATTGATGTTTTCATATATGCTAGTTAAAGTAATTGATTATCTTGTGAGCTAAATATGACAACATTCAATTCTCATTGCTTATAAAGCATATGTTATTAATGTTTTAAAATTGGATAATAGTGATCGCCCAATGTTTTCAATGCTTTTCTTCTCGCTTTTTAAACAGATAAATGAAATGATTGTAATTTGATTTTGAATGTCTCTGACTTGTTATTATAATGATGTATGAGCCAAAGATAATATATACAAACGTCTGTGATATTCAAACAGACAGTTTTTGCAGACTTATTTAATGCAACAAAAAAACAGATAAATATCTTTCTATTTTGCTATTATGATCCCTTTGTTGTAAGTCATGGCCATCATGAATTATTTTTTATTTCATGACAATTTCATTATCTCCCTTGTGAATACATTCCAAGACATTAAATAAGGTGTGCACTGATTCAAACTTGTGTTGATCTTTTTTTCTCTCTAATTTTTTTGGAGATAAAAGAATGAAGCGAATAAAGGCTTTTGAAAAAAAAAGCTCTTTTTGCTAACATTAGCAAAAAAGATTTAAGTTCATTGAGCTTCAGTCTTTGTTTACTACTGCCTCGAGAGATCGACTCCAACCTACCTCTTTGAATGGCTAAAGTAGAATGTTGAAATGTTGAAAATATTCATCGTATTCTTCTCGGCGAGATCAGTCCTAAATTTGAGAGATAGTTTTCTATATTTTTTTCTCGGGCCCCAAACTTGGAACTCTCTCCCACAATAAGTCAGTGAATCAGACATTATGACTTTGATTTAAGTCGAAATCTTTTTAGAGCACAACGTTTAGTCCGTAAATACTGGGCACAGAAAAATTCATAACTTTTTGAACGTTTATAACTTTTTTGGTGACTAAAATAAAAAATTTATCTTTTTTTCAACCTGGAATAGCTCATTCCTTTATATCTGAATATAGGAATATAAAAACATGATATTCACTAATTAACTATTAATTGAAAAGAACCCAAATTCTAATAAATTTCTACAGGAAAATGCATTTGAATTCAGTAGCGGATATGTTCAGCCCTCATTAACGTATTTATTCTGTTTCCCAATAAACGGATGTAACGGCCGATCATCTCATAAGAAATATTGTTCCATTCTCAGACCAACATCAGAGACAGATCTTTCGCGTTTCTGTCTCTGATACGACTACTGGTACCGTCCTATTGTTGTTCGATTGGCGAAAGTTCAGGAGACCTGGAGGGCCAAGGGAAAATCTCGAAATTTTGTTCCTCTTAAAATTTACGACTGATCGTAGCTTATAATAATACACTCTACCCCTATCATGATAAGAGTGATGGTCGGACCTCGATGTTTTGCGGCTCAATGTCGATGTTGAGCGTAACCTCAACGAGATTTCAAAGGCCCATATCATTACTACACTGAAGCTACCAGAATAATTATACGATTTCCAGCAGGACAACGTCCTGTTCTAAGTTGCAGTGGAACAATTTTTGACAATCATCAAAGTCTCCCGACTTTTTACTAGCCGAGAACACATGTGAGTAGGTTGAACGCCGTGCTTGAAACAAGAATATGGAAATGTTTAAAGATCTTTCCCCGATGTAATGAAAAATGGACGGCACTCTTCAAGAGATGGTTGACGATATACATGTTCAATTTGAAACAGAAAAGACCTTTGTATAGAGGCCATTGGTTGACACACTTTACGATACTGTATCTGGGAAAGTTTCATGTAGAGTTGTAATTTGGGGAATTCTCTGAATTTTGAAAATTAATTACTGCTATTTTTGTTCAATATTAAATTTTCTTAGGAATTTATTTCGTACGCATTTCATATGTGAAATATAAACAACAACAAAAAAAAACAAAAAACAAATCACACGCTGACTGACATTTTGTCGTTGGATATTGGGGTAAAGACGAGGTTCCCAAAATTCTATTTATAGAAATTCAAGTCTTTGGTGAAGAAAAAGCTTGCTGCTTCGACTTTAACAAATCCACATTTCTTCACTCCACTTTTTTCGCAATTTTTTAAAACAAACCCGCATTCCGGAACAGAATTGTTTTCATTATTGAGGGTTTTTATGACAACCAATCCTGTAAAAAGGAAGTGTAAAAGTTAATAGAGGAGACGATGTGTGTCACCCTTGATGGATGTGTGAGATCCTCATTCATGTGAGGTCTAAGGTTGGGACTGATCGATTTGACATGGTTGTATCCAAACTTTAAAGAACTTTCAAGACAATGGATGTGGTCCTATTACTATTGTGGTGCAATTACCAGAAGACAGTTAAAAATAGATTTTTACTCTTTGGAGTACAATATTTCTAAAACTACAAAGAGGAGAGATTTTGTCGCTCACAAGGTTATATATGCACATTTCTTCTATTTATATTTCAAATTCCATTGGATTATGATAAGTACTTTTTCCCGTATTCTCACAAAACATCAACCCAATTTGCATTTCAATGAGTGAAAATATGGAGACGGCCATTTTGCTCCCTATCGCGCGACACGAAAATGACGTGAGCGAGGCAAGGCTGACAGATGGCCAGCCTTTAACCTGACCAAATTCGTCTTCAAAAGTGGAGAAATAGAAAATCATATGGCTTTCACTATGAAGACTGGCCCACTTAAAATGAAATAAATTTTAACAACAGAAAATTGAATAGACTAGGATAAATGTGACTGAGACAAAAAGGGATGATAAAAATTTAATAAAAGAAACAAAATTATTTATTTCGCCACACACTTGGCCATCTGGCAACCTTTTTCGCGATGACGGATGACACAAATCCTCGCGCCCCTTTTTAAAATTAAGGTAGCCTATTGTTTCATTGTTAATTGTTAGGGATAGGGATAGTAGATTAACACATACACACACACACACACACACACACACACACACACACTCTCTCTCTCTCTCTCTCTCTCTCTCTCAAATAAATACTAGAAATAACATAAGGTATGGTCACACGGGACTGATTGATAATAATTCAGCAGGCACTTTTCGTGTCATTTGTATGGGTTGTAGATACAAAATTACACTTCGGAAAAGTTCCAAATGATCAATATTATGTATATTTTAAAACAAAATTATAGTTGACCCTAGCCATACAGCTCTAAAACTATACAAGTTAGAACTCTTCTGCTGTCTTCATCATATTTTCTGATAATTTTGCCATAAAATTGCCAAGTTTTGTTATCTAATTCCACGTATTAAACGAGATACAGCCACAAACCAGAATAAAACGCAGAAAAAGCGTCCCATATTTTCCGTATTTTTTTCTCTTTGTGAGTCATCCAAATAAATGACACCTTTGAAACTGCATAACTTTGTTATATATTAATGGATTTTCCTAATTCAAAAAGATTTTTACTCAGTGGAGATAGGGCTTTGATTTAAGAGTAACATTTCCTAAAAAAATAGAAAACAAAAATTTTCAGTCATTGCTAAATAATAATAATAATAGTTGTAGCTGTAGTAGTAATAATAGCAGCAGTAGTAATTGTAGTAGTAGTTGTTGTTGTAATAGTAGTAGTTAAAGAAGTAATAGTAGAAGCAATGGTAGTAGTAATAATCGAGGTCGTGGTAGCAGTGGTGGTTGTGATAGCAATGGTATAAGTATTTTAAACAGTAGTAGTAATAGTAGCATTAGTAGTAGTAGTCGTCGTTATTGTTGTTGCTGCTACTGTGGTAGTAGTAGCAGTAGTTATTGAAGCTAGATTTAAATGGGAAAAATCCTCTCAAGGTTGAAGTCTAATACGAGTAGGTGACTTTCAAAACGCACTAAGTCCCATTTTCATTATTCAAAGAGAACCGCAATTTTTTGTCATTTACTTATTGACGAAAGAGAAAAATACTTGTCTTGTTTCCCTCATACCCTGAGTGTTTTGAAACTACAAATTTTCTCTAGTGATTCTATGGAGTCCAGACGATAGCTTGAGATTGTAAACTCATTTTCTACCAGGATGTGACTTAGGACGTTTTGAAAGTCAGCTTTTGTATGATTTCAGAAAAAGGAAGGTTTCTAATTTGGATCTTAGGACATTGGACAGGACTATATTTTCAAAATTGATGCATTAAAATTTGGTCGATGTCAATTTATCACATTGAAAATTCATGTCATATGCGTGTGACGGGGCAAACGTAGTGAAATCATTAGGATTTATAGTAGGGGACATAATTTGTAATATAATATGCAGCTTTTTCTACTCCGGTTAATTCCCTTGTCTCTAGATGTTAAGTTGTCACTGTATTCCTGAAGACAAAATTATTTTGATTTCTTTTTTCTCAGATAAACGCGAAAATTACGTCGATTGTAGCAATATTTTACAAACGCTTCTTCTTGGTCAGAAACGGAACGTTTCTATCTATTTGTTTTTGCTCATATTGGGAAAAAATGTATAGGATTATGAAGTAGTCCTTCGGATACACTAGTACGCCCGAATTGAAGCTGTTTTCACTTCTTTTGAAGCGGGTGTAAAGAAGAAAATCGTGATATTTATGTGCACGATAGTCGGTTTGGTCTTGTATTTTTTGATTATAAGGGGTAGTTCATTTTCTTGACCCGAAAGCCGCACCTCCACGTTTTCACGTGTAATTATGGTAGCACGTCTGACTGGTAATCAGAAAGTCTTGAGGTTCGATCCCTAGTCCAGGTCGACTGATTTTTTTGGGATGTTTTTTTTTTTCTTGTATTTTTCTTTCTTGCTATGTCTGACACCTTTCATACACACTTGTTGAGTTCTTTATCTTACTCTTACACACAGAGGCCTTCCACTTGTCCCATATGTACACGTTGCGGCAAAGAACCCGAAACCGCAGAGCATCGAGTTGAGTGTTGCATTGTGACGAGGCCGGGCGCGTTCAGGACTGTACACGAATGCAGCAACGAAATCGCTGCCTGGATTGAACATCATAATATTATTTGTATTGTTAGACGAGACCCTTAGAAGCTGCAAAATTGCTACCCCCAGAGATGATCCAAGGATTGAAAAATACATATTCCACCCCTCTCCCTAAATAATAACGCGTAATGATATCAAGTTTACAATAATAATTTGTGACGTCAGATTATGAAACATTAAATTTCACTAAAATAAGATTTAAAAAAAAAAAAGAAGTAGGTACTTATCATTTAAATATTTTTGAAAATGTCTTTTACTCAGGTATGACAAAATCGTAACGATTTAGGGGGTAGTATAAAAGATTTCTTACACTCTCGCATCTCGTGCAGCGCTTGAGAACACGTCCGGAATTCCAAAATGCAAGAATGTAAGAATCGTATATTACGTGGTTATGCAATTCTGGGCGGTAAGGGTACAGGGGAAGAAAGGAATGACCACGATTGGCTTTTTCTCTATTTTAAGACTCGGTATAACATGGTATCAATACTTAAAGTAGTGTATGGTATGATAAATTGCCAGACAGAGCATAGTATTAAAAGTGCGATAAAAGAAACAAGATTCTTTTTAACAATCGGCTATCCTCTTTAGAGATCAGGACATCATAGTCTTTTTAGAGACGTAAACCACAGGTACCGAAGTTTATTCCGCTTTCTGATGCAACAACGAAGATTTAACAATGGTTTGATGTATTCTGGAAAGATGCTAGTCTATCGCAATTATTTCCTCCATAGCGACTAAATCGTTGCTGGATGGACAGAGGAGATAAACTTCAGATCTTCATAACTTATACATCACTTTCCAGAGTGTCCCGATAGTTCAATTGGTAGAACACCTGCTTCACACGCTTCGATCCCGGGTGAAGTCAAGATTATGTTTTCCAATCCACCTATCCACCCAACAGTGATTGAGTTACTCGGTCTAATTTGATCTGGTGGAAAATACTTTGCGACAGACTGGCGTCCTTTCCAAAGAGTGGCAAACAATTGCTTTTGTCTGTTTCACACTCTAGAAACCGGGATAAACTCCGGCTAAATGGGCCTAATGACGATGAAGGACTACTTTTCAGTACTTTGACCACTACGATTACTTGACTTGCTCCTGACGTTTTCACCTGATTGTTTTCAAAACTGGCCCCCCCCCCCCCCCCCCCACACACACACACAACCTTCACACCTTACTGGGAAGCTTTATGGAAATGAATTTTCATATCACTCAGTCTATGCACAGTACTCATTGATATGTAGGCTGTAACACGCCTTACCATTAAACCCAAAACTGGGACCAGAAATTACAAGGATGAGTTGGTAGTTACCCAACCGGTTACTGACCATATTTACTCTTTCTTTTGTTCAACATTATAAACATAATATAAGAGTTTTGTTTTGTATGTATATAAATACTTATATATATATATATATATATATATATATATATATATATATATATATATATATTAGCTCTAACCACCATTATCGAGCACTTTCGTACCTACAAGTACCCACCAACACTCATAAATATATATATATATATATATATATATATATATATATATATATATATATATATATATATACATATATATATATAAATTCACTCGCGTACTTTTTGCCGAAACAATCGTTTCTATGT
>NC_088361.1:7760232-7770232 GCF_034508935.2 Berghia stephanieae | reverse complement strand
AGCAAGGTATTATTGGCGTATTAATTATTCTATTTTGACACGCTAATCCTGGAGGGTGGTAAAAAACACATGAAATGCTGAAATGTTGGAGTGATCGAGAAAGAAGAAGGAAATTATTTTTTTCGACATATCGAATCACGGGTTGATCCACCCAATGTGGCGTTTAAATGAGAGTGGCAAAGTCGTCTCGCCGTGACAACCGCCTTGAACATTTCTGAGATGATTATGTTCGATATCACAATAGTTTATGGTCAGGAATAATCTTTGAAATTAAACATATATTAATTTCTAACATGATCAAGTATTCTTGATCTTTTCATGCAATAATCTGACAATTAAGAAAATCAATTTGCATGAACGATGTAAGTGTTTTTATCGTTTGACATTGTCAAAAAAGTCGATCGTCGGCCCACAATCGCGAGAAACTATCGATGTTAAGTGTTTTTATCGTTTGACATTGTCAAAAAAGTCGATCGTCGGCCCACAATCGCGAGAAACTACATTTTTGACAGATTATTCCCTCATTATTATCAATAATCACCTCGCACCCCCCCCCTCCCTTCTCTCTCTCTCCGTCACACACACACACACACACACACACACACAAACACATTCTCTCTTAGTGTATCTATATCTCCCGCTTCTCTTTTTTTTGTAACCGCCTATTCCACATCCAATCTTATTTATAGATAATTTCCTGTGAAATATTTCAACCATCTTTTCTTGTCTTTTATTTTCTTTTTGTTTGTTTGTTTGTTTGTTTTTTTTTTTTTTTTGGACAATTTATTGATCTACACGGTACATTGAACAGATTATCCCAATCAGTTGGCCTTCGAGAATGTGAGTTCCAAATTCAATATTTTGAATCAATTATAGACATTTAATTGCACTGTAACTGTAACTTCCATGTTTTTATCGCATGTGCCAAAAAGTATGATCTATACACCCCATCTGGAAATTAATGTGACTTAGTTATCGGGCATGGTATGATGTTCATTGAAGACGGCTATGGCTGAGTCAACTTGATATAAACATGCATTTCAAAATAATGGCAGTGGACGCAACAGTTGGTATTGTAGTGTATAATAACGTATTGCTAATTCTTCATATTTTCAACATCAATGCCTGGACATACGGTAGCTGACCCCTAACGGATCGCTTTCGACCTATCAATCGGGATAGAAATTACAACGCGATTAGGAAAAGCTGGTCGTAGTAAGACGTTTCGATTTTGGACTCTTGGCAAATTCTGCAGCGCTATATTGCATTGGTTTTCTTTTCCCTAAGTGAACTGGGAGCCGATTGCCGACGGCTAATTGTAAGCTGTGACGTAACTAAGTGATCGGTGCCAGCATAACATTGTGTCTTGCTTTGATCCTCAAGTCTAGATCTCGTGACCAATGATAAGACCAGGATCTACGATACCTGCCTTTCTTGTCTAATAATTGAGTCTATGGATTTTATTGGGAGCTAGAGTATAGTACTGAGAGATAAGGTTTTCTGAATGTTTTGGTTTTCTATCGACCAGGCCATAATATCACGACTGGGTGTTACTCGGGTTGGACTGAAAATATTTATGGCTGAAGAATCAATTTTAACGCTAATTGTGGGCAGTAACTACATGCAAAATGTCGTTTAGAATAAGGTGTAGGTAGTTCTTTGTCTGGGGCAGACATTAAGGATGTTCCTATTAGAATGCCAATGTCCTTAGTCAACAGCATAATATGGTAGGGTGTTCGGTTCTGTCCTACATCGCCAAAACATCTCTAATCATTTTGGAAATCGATCTAAATAATCCCGAAATTGTCCACACAAAAAACTCCCCAAACCCTGAGACTCCTTTGAATTCCTTTAAAAATTGCCCTTGCTTTCGCCAGATCTAAAGATAACTAGCTACCCATTTACTAATGGGTGAACAGCTCGGTGGCAATAAACCGCCCACGATTCGTCAAGCTCAGTTCATCCACGACGAGAAGGGAATCTGCCGCTCATGTTGACGGTGCAGTGTCAGAAAAAGTAGAGAGAAACATGAAAAGAATCCCCTCAAAACTAGTCGTGGATGGGGATTATACTATAAAGATCTTCTGGATTTCAAACACGCCACAACCATTTCACCGCCAAAGCTGTCCAGTCACCAATGTGATTCAATAATATACACAAAATGACACCATACCCTACGCGATATACAAGAATGAGAGAAATAACCCCCAACAAAAAAAAGTCTTTTAAAAAATCCTATCAAATCTTTTTCCACCTCATCTTTAGATTTAATTTAGAATCAATATTTTAAAAGAAATATCGACGAACCATATTGATTCAATGTCAATACACACATAGAAACACCCAGAAACACAATGTGTGTAAGCCTGATTGTTTTTAAAAAACAATTTCTACACAATAAACTGTAGAAGGGCAACCCGTTCGTGGCTTTTAATATATTATTGCGATAAAATATAATGAGTATTGACTTCTCAGGTGACAAAAGAGTTCAACACGCAATAGGATTCAATAGTCGTACCGTCACTTCCTTCCTAATGACGTATGGTAACTTAGTAACACTGGCTCTAAACTATCGGAATAATGGCGGACGCCGTATGAAATATTTCTCTGGCGAGCTTAAAAGCGTATCCAGAGGAAAAAAACCCCATCAATTTGATCATGTTTTGACTTTTACACATTCGGATCACAAGGCATATGAAAAGGGAATGAAAAGTTCTCGCCAGCATGAAGAATAAAAAGTAAAGATTTTCTTTGTTTAGAACCAAGATGGCCGCCGTTGCCGGGCGCGTGACATCAGACTACTGAATCCAATTGTCTACACCCTTTATCTCACAATTTGAAAGCTGTTCTAACATTTTCTTATCTTTTGATATAATATTATGGACCTGCTTTGTTATATTCATTTAGTGGGTGACTGGAAAAGGAAAACTGAGAAAAAGAAAAAAAGAAGAGAGAGTATATGTAGAGGGAGAAAAAGAGATAAATGAATCAATAGATATGTATAGATAGACAGATAGATAGGTAGATATATCGATAGATATATAGATAGAAAATACGTATATAGAGTAGAAAAAGGAAAAAGAAGTAAAAGGAGTAGAAAAAGAAGAAGAAGAAGAAGAAGAAGTAGTAGTAGTAGTAGTAGTAGTAGTAGTAGTAGTAGTAGTAGTTGTAGTTGTAGTTGTAGTAGTTGTAGTTGTAGTAGTAGTAGTTGTAGTTGTAGTAGTAGTAGTAGTAGTAGTAGTAGTAGTAGTAGTAGTAGTAGTAGTAGTAGTAGTAGGAGTAGTAATAGAAGAGAAAGGAGGAGGAGGAGGAGAAGAAGAAGAAGAAGAAGAAGTAGTAGTAGTAGTAGTAGTAGTAGTAGTAGTAGTAGTAGTAGTAGTAGTTGTAGTTGTAGTAGTTGTAGTTGTAGTAGTAGTAGTTGTAGTTGTAGTAGTAGTAGTAGTAGTAGTAGTAGTAGTAGTAGTAGTAGTAGTAGTAGTAGTAGTAGTAGTAGTAGTAGGAGTAGTAATAGAAGAGAAAGGAGGAGGAGGAGGAGAAGAAGAAGAAGAAGAAGAAGAAGAAGAAGAAGAAGAAGAAGAAGAAGAAGAAGAAGAAGAAGAAGAAGAAGAAGATGATGATGATGATGATGATGATGAAGAAGAAGAAGAAGAAGAAGAAGAAGAAGAAGAAGAAGAAGAAGAAGAAGAAGAAGAAGAAGAAGAAAAAGAAGAAGAAGGTGGATGAGGAAGAGAAGGAGGAGGAGGAGGAACAGGTGGTGGAGGAGGAGAGTATAAAGTGAGGAGAAAGATTTTATCTACTCCATTTGTTAATATTGTCCACCAATTTGATTTAGTTACTTTCCATTATCTTTCTTATACCCCCAAGTGTTGAATATTGCCCGAGAGTTGACAATCTTAATTGACGAGTAAACAAAACTTCCCGGCGGTGATGATCATAAATCGCACCGATGCCTTAACCAGTTAACTGCTGTACTCCACAAAGACGCGTCTTTCAAAATTTGGCCAGAAAACTCGTCCCTCAGCTATCGATCGATTTAAATGAAGCTCATTTTGAAAAAAACAAAAATCTCCAACCTGGGATCACGCAGGTCCCAGGTTTGAGACTTTTGCCAAGATGAGAGTCGTTTAATTATAAACATTTAAGGATGTTTTTTTTTCTGGCCAATTTTTTTAACCCGTCTTTCTGAAGTACGGCAGTTCCTGGTTAAGGATCTTATCATAAAAACCCTTATGTCACTCGGCGTTTTGACAGATTCTATACATTCAGGGGTATTTTATTGACTAACAAAGAACGTGCAGGTTATAAGAAGACATTAACCGGTACTATGGTAACTTTAAGGTGAATTCATATCAAAGCATTTTGTTGCTATATTATAAATGGCAATTATTTAAAGTCCGATGCAAAATGTCAACTCTTTGTAGTTCTCAACATCAAGTTTACGTTTTGGATACGTTACTTAAAATTTTGAGAGCAAATCAAAAACCAGGGTTGCTAAAGTAAGAAATTCTAAAATTCGATTTTAAAATTATTGCAATGAGGAATTTATACAGTTTCTCTATCATTGTGTTTTTATTACTTTAAAAGTTAGCCTGGCGTTAATCCGAATTGTAAATGGTGTAAAATCTGTAACATGTCATTATTGGTATTTTGTATATTATGAACACATAATAACACATTTACAGGACATAATTTATGTATCGAACATATTTTGCATGGCCTGTTGAGATAAATGTTACTTAGAAGTTATCATTTTTATCATAAATTGAATAACGATTGTCTCGTTGATCTGACTTGATAACAACCAAAATCTCTGTAATGTGTACATTTTATCTTTAAGTCATTAATACATTTTCAAGCACACTGTAATAATTGTATTGACTAAAACTGTAAATGTTATTGATAAACTTAATATATAATATAATTATACCATTATGACAAATATATTTGACAAGATCTGCTCATTGAGATTTATTTTTGTTGTTTTATTTTGTGTGTAGATTGAATCGTTTTACTTCTACCAGATAAATTGTGACATCAAGACACACTTAATAATTTAATGTTAACATTAACAAAATAACATTGACAAAAGTTTATCATTGCTGGATTATGAAACATACATAACTATCGTTGTGACCATGACAAACTCATTAAGATGGCGTTTCCGTTATCTGAAGGATAAATATAATTGAATTGGCTTTGATCTGACGAAGAGGATTGACTGTGGCATCACAAACTGTCAAGATGAAGCAGAGGCGATTGATTGATGTCTCTCTTATGGGTAAGTAATTACTACCTTAGATTTTCTCCCTACTCTTCTCTCTACCTACCTATCTATCAATTTCCATGTCTGATTACGATTATCTGTCTATTTTTTTTTTTGTAAACTTTTAGTTGAGTTGATATATCATTAAATATATCTTTGTAATTAGTAATCAACGCGATTTATCGAAATAAGATATTATGCCAGCACATTTGTTTATTTGTTTGTTCTTGATATAAATGCCGGAACAAAATTCCATGAAAACTTACACTGTGTAGATTAATGTCGATTGCTTTTGTGACAAAACGAGTCACCGAGGCCACAGATCTGAAAACAAGAAATAATAAAGAATGAGAAAGACACACACACACACACACACACACACACATAGAGAGAGTGTGTGTGAGAGAGAGAGAGAGAGAGAGAGAGATAGATAGATAGATAGATACTGTGTATTATGTATTTGTGCGTGTGATGGATTTTACGGTAATGTTATAAGGGGGAGAATTCCACGCCGTATGTGTACAAGTGTTTGTGTTTGTTTTTTGTTGTTGTTTTGGTATTTTTGGTATGTTTTTTTACATTATATATATATAAATTCACTCACGTATTATATTGCCGAAATAATCATTTCTATGTCCTCCATTTCATCAGTCGGCATTTATCCACCAACACTCGTATATATATATATATATATGTGTGTGTGTGTGTGTGTGTGTGTGTGTGTGTGTATTTTAAGCCGGGGGTTATAAATCTCTATTGATAAAACAATCTGACAATTCTTACTGTTGCTAAAAACAAAAACAAAACAAAGCAAACAAACAAACAAACCAACAACAAAAATGAGCCTGGCACGGTCCATTGTTCAAGAACAACGGGTTGCTTCGATTATGAAATCAATCATGTCTTTTCTTTACCTGGGTTCTTTGTTTGAGTTTTTTTTTAAAATTAAAACAGCAGGGGTCATAGATAATGTTATATTATTAGTTTTTTGGATTTTTTTTATCGATCGAAAATCCCTAATAATAAATCAATAATCTAGATACAAAACTTTGATATTAAGATAGATTCTTGAATTGAGTATTTTTGTTATAATTTTTATGAACGTGATGTCTTTATAACGGACGTATAGGAACACGCTGTGGGATTATTTTCGATTGGGGAGGGGGGGGGGGGTGGACGGGGCGGAGGAAACGGGTTCTTTTGTTTGTTTGTTTATTTATCTGTTGTATTCTTTTGTTGTTTTGTTTTGCTTTTGAGTTTTCTTTCCTTATGGGGGCGGGGGGAGGAGGGAGGAGGGAGAGGGATTGTATATTTGTTAATTTCTTAATTTTTTGTTGAATTTCTTTCTTTGATTTTCGAGGGGACCGGGGGGGGGGGGCATAGAGTGGTACCAAATCATTCCACAAGCACAACAACTCCCGGAATAATTTATTGTCTCCACCGTGCTTCTTTGTTCAAACTAAAAAGCACATTCAGCAATATTGTTCCCTTTATATAAGTTAAGAGCGCAGTGTCTATTTATCCTGTGCATGATTATGCCAAGCCAACGGCTTTTTGACGAGAGTGTTATTTTATTTATACTACGATCTTTTCATTGATCTTAATGGTAGGCGGGTGGAATTGGTGGACCTTGGTCCTCAATGACCACTCAGTTGGGACTTTCTTCTTTAACTAGTTACTGCCATACCCTGGAAAAACTCGTATTAAAAAATTTGGCCAGAAAACTCGTCCTTCAAATATCGATCGATTTAAATTACTTTCACTTTGAAAAAAAAAACAACAAAAAAACAAAAAAAAAAAAAAAAAAAAAACACTCAAAACGCGAGGTCCCAGGTTTGAGAGATTTTTTCCAAGATGAGGGTTATTTAAATTGATCGATATTTGAAGGACGAATTTTCTGGCCAAATTTTTAAATACGTGTTTTTTTACAGGGTACGGCAGTTAACTGGTTAAAGTGTTTAGAGTTGGTTGGTGCCAGGCGGATGAAGTGGAATTGGGAACCACTGTTTGGATACATGTGAAAACAATCTTGGGATTTACATGGATAATGAGTGTGCTGATATTGTATTGTAGCTACAAAGAATAATGAATTTATATGTGGGAGGTGGCATTGTACAAGAATGTGATTATTATGTGGAAGTGTTTGCATATGTATGTGTATATGTATGTATGTATGTATGCATGTATGTATATGTGTATGCATATATATGACTGTATGTGTGTGGGTACCTGGGGGGGGGGGTAGTAACTAAAGAGGAATGGGTAATCAGAGATCAATAATCATGCATAGGGCACAAGGGAGGTGTGTCAGGAGAGAGAGAGAGAGAGAGAGAGAGAGAGAGAGAGAGAGAGAGAGAGGGGAGAGAGAGAGAGAGGGAAAAGAGAGAGAGCGAGCGAGAGAGAAAGAGAGGGGGGAGCGGTGAAAGAGAGAGAGAGAGAAAGAGAGAGGGTGGAGAGAGAGAGAGAGAGAGGGGGGGGAGGGCGGGGAAAGAGAGAGAGGGAGAGAGGGCGGGAGAGAGAGAGAGAGCGAGAGAGAGAGAAAGAGAGAGAGAGGGCGGGAGAGAGAGAGAGAGAGAGAGAGAGAGAGAGAGAGAGAGAGAGAGAGAGAGAGAGAGAGAGAGAGAGAGAGAATTTGATAAGTTGAGAAAGCGAAGAAGTAGGTTAAATGAATCATTAATTGCTATCGATGGATAATTCGAAATATAGATTAACAGGTATCTGTATGGATGACATATACTTAAACGAAAGATAGATAATACATAGAGTAGTAGATAGATAGATGAATGGTGCGTGCTTCATAAGATAGATAGATAGATAGATGGATAGGCATATGGATAGACAGATAGATGGATAGATTTGATAGAGGGTAATTAGCTGAAATCACGTAGAGTCGTTGTTGAAGGTGGATATAAGAGAATGAGTGAGAATAAATAAATAGATAAATAGATAGATAGGTCGAGATAGATATATAGATAGATAGAATGATAGATAAATATACTATATAAAGATTTGTATATTATTCAAATATGTTTTTAAAATGCAAAGATAAGAGATGTGAAAAGAATATGGAGGTGAAGATAAGATAAAGAGAAAATGTTAGATTTAGATGGAGATAGAGCGAGAAATCAGTGCATTGGTCTTTCAAGAATAAGAAAGTGGTTGTATGTGTATGTGTATGTGTATGTATGTGTATGTGTGTGTGTGTGTGTGTGTGTGTGTGTGTGTTAGTTGTTTGGTTTATTGTTTACGGCAACAAGCTAAAGAATAAAGTGAGATCCGCCTTTTGTTTACAATCATAATAATCAAGAGAAGATCAATCAGAAAATTGTTTGAACAGGTCTGAAAGTGTTACATCCATATTCTGTCAGACACGGCTATGTGGTCTAGTGGTGTGACACTCGCTTTCGGATCGGAAGGTCCTGGGTTCGGGCCTCGCGCTCGGCGCATAGTTGAGTCCTTGGAAAAGGCTCTTTACTCACATTCTCTCACCGTATTCTGGTATAAAATGAGTACCTGGCCGTTAACAGCGTTGTCTTTGTCTGAAAAATTGTAATATCACCTAACAGGCGTCATGTCCCGTCCTACATGTTAAAAATGTTGATGTTGACCAGGGACCCCTTGTAAAACGCTTTGAGCACATTTAGTGGATATTGCGCTATATAAAGTTCAATTTTATTTATTTATTTTATTATTATATTTTCACAAACGTTTTAGGGTCAATGTAGATCGCCATGAAGTTTTGTATGCAGTTTTCTACCAACGGCTGATAACCGAAATTGTGAAATATTTATTACTCGTTATCAGTTTAGCTCTCAGACACGAACTAATATATAATTATACAATGATGATAATAAACAAACAAATAAATGAATATCGTGCAATTGCCGAATATTTTCAGTTTATTTATTGTTTTCATAACTCGTTAATAAAAAAAAGTAATTATGATGCCTTTGGTATGCCAAAAGAGGAAAGTGTTAAAATTTTTTGTATCTTTTAAACAAATTCACGTGCGGATTTGTTTCTTGGACTCAAAGCCCTCAATAGAGGCTTTATTCTAAATGTATATTCCAACGTAAACATATATGCAGGTCTGACATCCCAACGCAATTATGGGACTAATTGTTGTTGTAGTGGACAATATTTTGCGTCATTTTTTTAGATTTCCATTACAACAATGAGCCCATAATAAATTTGGTTATCACACCTGCAAATAAGTGCACGTCGGTCTATTCCAGTGAGTTCTTTTTTTCATATAACGTCATATTTGGCCAATTAGACATACACATGTCTCTTAACCACAAGTTGAAATGTTTAATTCCGTCAAAGTATGACAAAGTTATGGCAGTTCAAAATGGTTGACCCCGTGGATGTTCGTCGGCGACAGTGAGCTGTCTTTGAATTTCTTGTACTCGATGGAGAGTATAAATAATCCACCAGACAAAGGTCTGATGTCAACAGGAGCCACCCTTGTTGTCCAAAGTGAGTGATTCGGGGTTAATAATCTTGCTCAAGGGGAAAAACGAAAGTGCCTGGGGCTGGAACCCGAGGCCCGCAGGGTCACATTTACAGAGCAATGCCTTAACCACTCGGACACATATAAAGAGGGCGGTAAACTAATTGTGAAAACAAGATAAGAAACATGGCACCATTTTGCAGCTCAACCTCGCGAAGTCACAGCTTTGAGCGTTTTTGCCATAATGAGGGTCATTTAAATCCGGTGTTTGAAAGACGAGTTTT
>NC_088361.1:7750232-7755232 GCF_034508935.2 Berghia stephanieae | reverse complement strand
CACCACCACCACCACCACCACACCACCACTACCACCACTACCACCACCCTACCACCACCATAACCACCACCATCACTACCATAACCACCACCACCACCACCACCATCACCACAATCACAACCTCCTCATCTTCCTGCTCCTCTTCCTCCTCCACCACCACATGCGGCTATGTGGTCTTGTGGTATGACACTCGCTTTCGGATCAGGGGGTCCTGGGTTCGAGCCTTGCTCGGCGCATTGTTGAGTCCTTGGAAAAGACTCTTTACTCACATTGTCTCGCCGTACTCATGTGCAAAATGAGTACCTGGTCGTTAACAGTGTTGTCTCTGTCGGAACAATTGTAAACTCGCTTAACAGGCGTTATGTCTCGTTCTCTACATGTTACGTGTTGCTGTTGGTCAGTGACCCTATGTAAAGCGCTTTGAGCACGTTTAGTGGATATTTTGCTCTATATAAAAGCTAAAGTTTTAAAATAAATAACAACATTACCACCACAACCACCACCACCACCACAACCACCACCACCACCACCACCACCACCACCACCACCACAACCACCACCACCATCATCTCTTTTTTTTAAAAACAATTAACATATTATTTTTCAATAATCATTGACTATTTTCTCTTGTATGTCTATAATAATTCGTCTTGGGTATCGTTTAGATCAAAGCAAACCTACGACTATCTAGAGCGTGAGAAACGTTAATCATTTACATAAATAATGTAATAAATCATTTATTCCTTGTCTTGTATTTTATTCCTATTTAGTTCACAAATGTTCGGTTCTCGATCCGTGAAGACTATAAAACCTATGTACATCGTGTCTACTCCTCTCTGTTTTATGTTATTGTTGTTTATTGTTAGTTCCACACAAATACTCCGTGACAAAAGGCAGGTGATATTTGATATTATCAATCGCAGAATAAAATTTCGAGACTGAATTTGTTTTAAATTCTAACCCCCCCCCCCCACCCATTCGATCAACGTGTAAACTGAGCACAGCTAATTTATTTACGGTTCATTTCGAATCAACAACGCTGCTGTCCTCTGAAACAAGACGTTTTTAATGTTTTGGTCAGAAAAATCACCCTTCAGAAATCGGTCGAATAAAGTGACCCACATCTGTCAAACACTTTCAAATTAGATTCCCAGGTCTGAGAGATTTTGATAAGGTGAAGGTCATTGTAATCGATCGACATTTGAAGACGAATTCTCAGACAAAAATTTTTAATAACGTGTTTTTTTTTCAGAGTATGTCAGAACAACGGATAGGGATTAGATCCGTCGTACGCTGACAAAACGCCTTTTTTACAATTTGAGCAAAACCATTTACTCCATATCTCAATCGATATAAGTGGCCACCAACCTGTGAAATAGTCTTAAACCGAGAATTCTAAGGTTTTATTTTTTGGTTGCTGTTGATAATTTGGTTGTCATGTTGATAGATCGATATATGAAATAATAAGTGGTGTGTACAAAATGTGAAAAAGACGTATTGACATTATAGGGCAGAGTTTCCTTGTTGCTTTGCTATGAATGCAGGACGGGTCATTGTTTTGTGTCAATGCTTTGCAATAACTACGCCATTAAATAATATCGGGTTTCAAGTCGTTACTCCAACACAAAGATCCGTTAGATCGTTAGATCGATGGTGGACCCAAATAATACATTTTTCATTCAGTTCTTTTAAATATCCAGTTAATAAAGATTGGGCGTCGATACCTAAAAAGAATATAAATGATAATACTATCGCGTACATCAGCAAAAGGAGAAAGAACAGTCTGGATCTGTATTAATAAGAAATAAATTCTAAAGACTATTGTAAAGGGTTATTCATATCAGCTATGTAAATATCATTTACCATTTGAAGAAAAGATTAGACAGGCTTCAAAACATGCTTTGTTGAAACCATGCGTTCGGTCTGAAAAGATCCCATTTCGTATATTCATTTTGAGTAAACTTGGAAACACAGAAAATTGTGCGTTCATTTCGTCGAGGCAGTACAACGTTAAAATTGAACATAAAGATTCAGGTCGGGTATTTGTCTTTATCATTTGATTTTGTGAAATTTGATCATTTGTTGAGGGTGGAAAATTGAAATAAAATTACCAGATTTTGTTATCTGTTTTCAAGAGTTTGTGTTGATGATTGTAAATGTTTAAAATTAGATTGTATTATCTGTTTTCATATTTCCAACAAGAGTTTGTGTTGATGGTTGAAAATGTTGTTATTACAATATCTGAATGAGCTCAATTTTAATACTTTTTCCAATTGTATTTTTTTTCCAGACTCAGACTACACTGGCACATCGAGGCAATCATCTGCCAGTGTTTTGTCCACACGACCAAATTCTTCCAGATGTCGTCGGAGACTTAACAGTGCTAAGAGTGTCTCCAACAAATATCGCCAAAGAAGTCCCGGCGAACGAAGCATCGCTACTACTGTAACTGTAGATCAGGATAACAAATCTTCTGTAACTGTCAAGTCTGGTGGATATTCTACATATTCTTCAATTCCGTCCCTATCCATAAATGGGAAGTCCCTGGACAGCTGTGCTACATCTCATGGAAGCAGTCGTGTGACCTCAGGTGTGAGTCATATGACGTTGTCCTCTAGAGACAGCAGACGTAGGTGTAGAAGCGCCATGTCGTCCACTGCGAGGTCATCTGTTACTGGATATTCGAGTGTTGTTTTTCCTGATTTCATAGGATCGCAACCTGGCCTGACTATTTGGACTATTGAGGTAGGTTGAATTTTTCTTTTTCCATTCCTCACATAAGCTCCATAGTCTTTAGTGATTCATTGTCATATTTTGAAAGAAAACATTATCCTTAAAAAAAAGTTATTTAGAGTTGAAAATAAACGGTCTTTCCTTTGATCGGCAATAGCTAGTATAAATAAATTCACTCCATCATCCCCTCTCTTCTTTAAAATCTTCTTAAAATGTCATTCCTTTTTTTCTTTAGTAATTTTGATGTTAATATATACCCGGTCTCTTGACTTGTTTAACGCAAGTTTAGAAAATTGCAGGAAAAAGAAATGAAAATATCTTATTTTCTCCATGACTTCTTGCCAACCCCTTCAAAATACTAAAATCACATCAACCTTTGCCAGTTTCTCATTTACAAATCAAGCTACAACCTACGGGAGCTTAGTATTTTGGAACATCCTATGGTATAATATTTGTTTTGAAGTTTTACAATCAAAAATGCGATATATTTCATATCCAAACTATTTGACATTTTTAGGAAAAGGACCCAACCAGTCGAAGCAGTAACTCAAATTATTAGCCGTTTAGTCTGTACTCATGGCTCAAACAAAAAGAAAGTAATTTCGAAAATCGCGCTGAAAGTCCGTCCGAAATAATGATGATGATGATGATGATAATAATAATAATAATAATAATAATAATAATAATAATAATAATAATAATAATAATAATAATAATAATAATAATAATTGGTGTGATGATGATGATATGATGATTGATGATGATGATGATGATGATGATATATATTAATATAATACTATATAATTAATAATAATAATATAATAATAATAATTAATAATATAATAATATAATAATAATAATAATAATAATAATAATAATAATATAATAATAATAATAATAATAATAATAATAATAATAATAATA
Organism: Berghia stephanieae; assembly: GCF_034508935.2. NCBI lineage: Eukaryota > Metazoa > Mollusca > Gastropoda > Nudibranchia > Aeolidiidae > Berghia > Berghia stephanieae. The sequence goes on along the minus strand of NC_088361.1, from coordinate 7,751,575 downwards.
ATAATAATAATAATAATAATAATAATATATATAATATAATAAAATAATAATAATATAATAATAAAAAAATAATACTATTATTAATATATTATTACTATTATTATTATTATTATTATTATTATTATTATTATTATTATTATTATTATTATTATTATTAGTAGTAGTAGTAGTAGTAGTAGTAGTAGTAGTAGTAGTAGTAATAGTAGTAGTAGTCGTAGTAGTAATAATAGTAGTAGTAGTCGTAGTTGTATTATTATTATTATTATTATTATTATTATTATTATTATTATTATTATTATTATGATAATGATAATAATGTATAATAAAATAATAATAATAATAATAATAATAATAATAATAATAATAATAATAATAATAATAATAATAATAATAACAATAATAATAATAATAATAACAATAATAATTATAATGATGATGATGATGATGATGATGATGATGATGATGATGATGATGATGATCATGGTGATGATGATGATGATGATGATGATGATGATGATGATGATGATGATGATGATGATGATGTTGATGTGATGATGATGATGATGATGATGATGATGATGATGATGATGATGATGATGATGATGATGATGATGTAAAAATAAAAGAAACCTTTGTTTTGAACAGAATGGACACTTGAGGCAGGTTGTGGTATCTGACCACGGATTTTTCCACCAAGGAAATACATACCTTATTTTAAAGGTAAGTTTTGCTCACTCATATTACTGGTCCCTTTATAATTAATAAATTTCGACAGCGTGTGGTTTTCTTTATCAAGTGATTATGCTTGAATTAACCAGTTAACTGCCGTAATGGAAACACGAGTATTTTAAAAATTGGCCAGAAAACTCGTCTTTCAAATGTCAATAGATTTAAATGACCCTCATCTTGGTAAAAACTCTCAAACCTGGGACTCGCGAAGTGTCTTTTAAGACTAGGAATGAATAATTTTATTACCATTCAATAGCATAATGTAACTGCCCAAACATTTGTAATACAATATCAAGATACTCGTAGAAACAGTAAATGATACGAATATTGTGTAGAAATTTATTTATATTATATGATATGAATGCATAATATGATATTTAAAGAAGTTTTTCATTTAGAGAAAATACTAGATTTTCGTCAGGTCAAGCAATTTATGAAAAAAATAAAGACGTTTCATAGTTATTTTATGACAGAGGGAATATAAACAAAACTATTTGAAGTTGAAGAAATGTCTTTCATTTTTTTAAATAATAGTTGAACAGATGACGTTGTCAGGTAAGAATTTGCTGTAGCCTCATGGTGAAAAAAAACCTTTTTCATTTGTCGTAATCTTT
>NC_088361.1:7740232-7745232 GCF_034508935.2 Berghia stephanieae | reverse complement strand
AATTGAAACCTAACGAAATTCAATCACTCTTCCAATAAATATTAATCTCATTCAGCATTGTGGAGGGCAAGTCTCGCTGCCATCTTAGCAAGGCATGGGTCTATACTGAACGGCTATACCGTGTGGAAGGACGCTACATACCGACTGCCACATGTGTAAGTTGATAGGCGTACGCACTCTATATCTTTCTTTCTTTGTTATCGTATTTTCAGGTTCTCGTTCAATTAAATCGCCTGCGTCATCATCATCATCATCATCATCATCATCATCATCATCATCATCATCATCATCATCATCATCATCATCATCATCATCATTATCATCATAATCATCATCATTATCATCATCATCTTCATCATTATCATCATCATCATCATCATCATCATCATTATCATCATCACCATCATCATCATCATCATCATCATCATCATTATCATCATAATCATCATCATAATCATCATCATCATTATCATCATCATCATCATAATCATCATCATCGTCATCATCATCATTTTATCATTATCATCATCATTACAATCATCATCACCATCATCATCATCATCATCGTCGTCGTCGTTCATCATCATCATCATCGTCCTCGTCATCATCTTCATCTTCTTTGTTGTCGTCACAATCATCTTATAGAATTTAAGTAATTAATTGAAAACTTGAAAATAGTTTCCTGTCCTAGTGTCATATTTAATCAACCTGACCAATTTACTCAGCTCTCAAATCCACTAGTGACTATAACATCCCTCATTCTAGATAGTTGTTGTCTTTTTTTCTTTTAAAGCTGTCTCAATGATAGATTCATCTTTTCGCCATTGTTGCACTATCTAATTATTGTTTACATAAAGTTCCACGGGCTTCACGAATGACATTTCAATTTTTAAAATGTTTTCTCGTGTCTAGCAACTTCAACGCTCGTTAGCTGATTGTTCTTTTTTTTTTATTATTCGGTGCATATAATTATGCTTATATTTTCTTATCGCTAAATTTGCAAAATTGATTAAAAGATTATAATTTCATGAGAACTGAAGCCCAATCAGCGTACTATAATCAATAGAAAGAGCTGAATGACGTCAATACGCTTAAACAGTCGTAACGTCACTTCCCTCATAATGACGCATGGTAACTTAGTAACTGGCTTTAAATTATCGGAACAATGGCGGACGCATTTATGATGAAATATTTATCCGACGAGCATAAAAGCGTATACCGAGGGAAAAAAAACAAACATTATAAATCTGATCATGTTTTGACTTTTACACATTCTGATCACGAGACATATGAAAAGTTCTAGCCAGCATGAAGAATAAAAAGTACAGATTTTCTTTGTTTAGAACCACGATGGCCGCCGTTGCTGGGCGACGTGACATCAGACCATTGAATCCAATTTCATTTATTCTATTAACCCAGATGAAATGTTCTACGTCAGCTCTTGCCCCAGATCGGGCACTCATTCTGGATGGATTTCCTCGGATATACGTCTGGCTCGGGCCTGACACGGACTACAACACTAAAGTCAAGGTATAGCATTCTCTATCATTGTTACTTTTATAATATTCTATTCCAGTCTTTGATCTTTTCCAAATGTTCACATAGATATTCCGTTAAGGACGTAATTACCACTAAAATTCTGTCGCGATTCTTGTCGACTTGATATAAGCTTTGACCCCCCCCCCCCCAACCACAACAACGAAAAACTCTTGGAACTACGAGTTCAGACCATAGCTATCCTCATCGCATGCCGACCAGTCAAAAAATGGGCCCTCTAGATTTTGAATGATGCTCACAATATTTTGGCACAGAGGGCCTGAAAAAAAAGAGATCAATCAATGAAACGGTGTAAATATTAGCTTCACTGCGTCAAAACAAAGGGATAGATTCTCACAAATTTGAAGGCCAGATGGTTTGGTTGATAGGCATGTATCGTTTATGGACATGGTCTAGACTTAAAATCAGAACTTTTTTTAATAAGCATCTAGTTGGAGGGAACTTGGAGGTTTAGTGCCAGAGCATCAGTTTTCTTTTAAAATGTTAATTTAATCTTGTTATGGCAATTGGTCATTTCATATAATTAGTTATTGCGACTTCCATATCCCCCCCCCCCAACTTCATAACAGCTAATCATTTGCTCTATAACCACATTTGTGGCACAACACGTCAATCTGGTATTTTGTTGGACTAGAATAATTGAAGAAAATTGAATTGCGAAATTTAAGCTATTTGAAGTTGAAGGAAAAAATACACACACATTTCTAAACAAATTGTAAAAGTCAAACTTAAAATAAATTTCAATCGGTAAAATATCCGATTTAAGACCATATTGAGAAGATTGGTAAGATTTTTATATTTGTTTTGTAATATTAAATCAGCCAGGTTTATGAGTTCTACAATTCGCCAGTTTTTAGTAATATTTTGAAAGACGCCTTTTTTCTTTATATAAAAAAAAAGCCATTCACAATGGAAGGAAAATCTCTTTGTTCAAAAATCGATACTGAAATACAAATTTGACCTCCAGATTAAATGGTAAAAGAGGTGGAACCTGTTTTTGATATATACCTATACGTTTTGGACTGCCATTTTATAATCCGCCCATTCTTTTCCACTCTATTTATTCCCACTACCAGGCGATTCAAATGGCAACAGCGTTGAGAACGTGGCAGAGAAAAGGAATAGCACACATTATTGTCATAGGTATGTATATCGATTTCCGAATGAAAAGAGACAGTGGAAAAATAACAATAATAATTGTGAAAATAAAATGCAAAATGATGATAATGATGATGATGATGATGATGATGATGATGTTAATAATAATAATAATAATAATAATAATAATAATAATAATAATAAAAATAATAATAATAATAATGATGACAACAACAACAATAATAATAATGATAATAATACTAATAAAAATAATAATAATAAATACTATTAATAATAATAATAATAATAATAATAACAATAATAATAATAATAATAATAATAATAATAATAATAATAATAATAATAATAATAATAATTACCAATAATAATAATAATAATAATAATAATAATAAAAATAATAATAATAATAATAATAATAATAATAATAATAATAATAATAATAATAATAACAACAACAACAACAATAATAATAATGATAATAATAATTTTAAAAATAATAATAATAAATAATAATAATAATCCATATATACAGAAAAATCCAACACTGCACTACACGAGGCATTCATACAAAAACTGGGTCAGGATGAGACGACGTCCGACGAGGACACCATGAACACACCGGAGACCGAGTCTCGTGAAGAACATTTAAACCTGTATAGGTAAGTTAGTGGTAGCTTCCTTTGAAGAGGTGGAACAGTGGCGTTCTGTACACTGGAGGGTCATGCAGCTTATAGATCAAGTCACTCGACTGAAACTGCTCAGCTAATAGATTTTAATGATATTGTTTGAAGCATTGATAATGGAAAAATCTGTATTTTTAACATCCTAGATCTTAGCGCGGCCTTTGATACGATTGACCATATTGTTTTTTAGACCACTTAAAAATAATTTTGGAATTTCGGGCTGTGTCCTGAATTGGTTCAAATCTTACCTGGAAGACAGACGCCTATGTGTAAAAATTCAGAATTTTAAATCAGAAAGTATAACTCGTCAATTTGGAGTTCCCCAAGGCTCTGCCTTAGGTCCCCATTTCATTTAGTCTTTACATGGCACCTCTAGCCAATATCATGAAAGATCATAATTTTTGCTATCATTTTTACGCTGACGACTCACAAATGTTCAATTCTGTTTAAAATCAAAATATACTCAGTCTTGTCTCTGACATTGTAAGCTGTATTTTAGACATAAAAGACTGGATGACACAGAACAAATTGCAATTTAACTTAATGAAGTCATTATGATAGGTAAAGTAAACAATTTCAAAAACGTTAGCAACTTCCAACTTGATTTCAATGATTGCAAAGTAGCTCTATCTAAAAAAAAAAGTGAGAAAATTTGGAGTTATTTTTGATGAAAAGTTGTCAATGAGCAAGCATATCAGCACTCTCTCAAAAGCATGTATTTTGAGCTGTCATAAACAAAATCAATTCTAAACTATCTGACAACTAACGTCACAAAACAGCTCGTGATTTATCTGGTACTGTCTAAAATGGACTATTGTAACAGACTTGTCTCTGGTCTGCCTGAAGAGAATCTCAGAAAGCTACAGTGCAAAATTCAGCTGCTCGAATTGAATTAATGACGCTACTCCCCTTTTTGGCAACTGTGCACTGGCTTCCGGTTAAAGCACGGATTGAATATAAAATTTTGACCACTGTTTTTAAATGCTTTAATGGCCTTGTTCCCCCCCCCCCCCCCCCAGTATATTTCGGACCTGATTTAAAAGAAGTCAAATTCTCGCCTCGTAAGGAGCTCCAGCGACACCACATTGTTAATCGTACCAAGAAAAATTCAAAAATTTTCGGTGACCGCTCTTTCGAAAATTTTGGCCCAAAAGTTTGAAACGCTCTGCCCAGACATATAAGAGAAAACCAAACAATAGAAACACTTAAAGCGCATCTTAAGACATTCTTATTCAAAAAATAATGGGTCTTATTATAATATTTATAATTTCTAATATAATTGTAATTATATTGTAATCTTTGCCACGTTAATTTGTATGCTATATTATTATGAAAATCTAATATAAATATATATGTATTCTGTGTTTACTTGAAAGAGGCCAAGGGCCGAAACGTCGTTTGTTTTGTGTTGTTCATTCATGAGTCAGATTTACTCCCTTTATCTATATCTCCATTTTATTGACTCATTTAGGCACCTCTATTTAATATTTTTTATGCTGTGATTTGTAATTTTATTATTATTCAATGAATTGTACTTTTATTGTAAAGCATTTTAGATGTAATTACATAGAAGGCGCTATAATAAATGTACATCAATATTGTTATAAAGTGTTGCTGTTGGATAGGGACCCCTTATAAAGC
>NC_088361.1:7730232-7735232 GCF_034508935.2 Berghia stephanieae | reverse complement strand
GATCTCCACACAAGAAAATAAGTATCTAGACTCTACAGCATTGCATTGAATACCCTAAATATTATTTCTACCGAAGACTGCTTATGCACACGAAAGCAACAATTTCAATGAAGGAAAGAATCGAGTTGTTGTATTGCTTCATTCTATATAGTGCGGCTATGTGGTCTTGTGGTATGACACTCGCTTTCGGATCGGAAGGTCCTGGGTTCGAGCCTCGCGCTCGGCGCATAGTTGAGGCCTTGGAAAAGGCTCTTTACTTACATTCTCTCACCTTACTCATGTGTAAAATGAGTACCTGGCCGTTAACAGCGTTGTCTTAGTCCGAAAAATTGTAATATCGCCTAACAAGCGTTATGTCCCGTCCTACATGTTAAATGTTGCTGTTGACCAGGGACCCCTTGTAAAGCGCTTTGAGCACATTTAGTGGATATTGCTCTATATAAAGCTCATTTTAATATAAAGCTCAATTTAATTTAATTGATATGCTACAACTTACGTGTACTTGGTCACAGGTTTGAAAACCCAAATTCTTAGCATCGATGTAATGATAATAATCTCAAACTAAAGCAAAATAAAATCCGTTGCAACAATATTAATACAAGCCCATAATTGTGTTCTGTCATCAAACACATAAGCCACAGCCCTTATTTGGATATTAATACTTTTCGTACAAAATTAATCTGTTCACGATTTAATTTTGATATCAACTCGTAATCTAAAATGATTCATTAGAAATAAACAAGAAATTTACAAATTACGCTTCCTTTTTCCCTTAATTTATTTTCTAGATGAGAGTTCTTGATGGGAAAGAGCCAAAGCATTTTATGAACGTCTTACAAAACAGTATGGTTGTGGTAAGTACAATGTAAAGACAATCATACACGAGAGGTACATTAACTCCTCAAAATAATATTTTTTCTATGATTATCTACATTATAATTTTCAAATGATATTATATTTTATATCATGTATGTCAAATAATCATATCACGCTTTCGTCGTCGTCATCGTTGTCGTCGTCGTCGTCGACATCATCATCATCATCATCATCATCATCATCATCATCATCAACATCATCATCAACAACATCAACTACAGTAATAAATAATTTATCTAATTCTTGTTAATTTACAATAATATGATTATGTTGATTTTATGAATTAGTAATTATGATTTGATTTGTATTATATATTGGCAAACTGCCTAAAATATACATTGAATCTATTTTGAATCTTGAAAATCTTTAAACTTAAAAACTCAAAATTGTCTTGTTTTATCTAAACTGTCCACAAGCATTTCTGTTTTGGGCCAAACAAAAATATTATCATGATGGTTATAGTGACCAACCTAGAGGTAGATACAAAAACATCAAATTTGATATGACTTTTTTCTATTGCTATACAAATGTGATCCAGTACGATGCTGACATACGAAGAGTTGGTGACAATGAGGTCTCAGAGATTACTGACGGCTACAATACAGATAACAGTGACCATCTCAGTCAGGATGATGATGACGTCAAAATGTTTTGTATTCAAGAATGCATCCCTGGTTGTATGAGAGTGTCACAGGTGAAGATTTTTTCTTGTCCTACACATTAAGTATTACTGTTGTCTTGAGACCCCCTGTAAAACGCTTTGAGTACATTTGATTGATTTTTCTCTATATTAGGCTCACTTTTTAAAAAAGGAAAGTTTCGTTTAAGAATGATGCAGAACTTAAATTTTTTAGAACTTTTATGTTGTTTAATATTGTCTGATAAATGGTTGTCTTATGACAACATAGTATTATTTCGTGTATTGGCAATGAGCCAGCATAATTATGGTTCAAATGAATACATTCGTGATCTGACTTAGCAATATTTGACAGATTCACTTGTGCACTGTTTTATTACGGAGTGATGTCAACTGATTACAATCCATGATAGATAAATGACAGAAAGTTAAAAATAATAAATATAAATATATTTGAAGTTAGAATTTTAAAAACTATCTTTGAGCACGGATTGTCAAAATGTTAGGTATAAATAAAAATGTAAGAGAGTAAGTTCACTCCCGCACCCCCCCCCCCCCCCCCCCCAGTCCAAATGGCCGATTCAGAAACTGTAAAGAGACGTATTCACGTATTCATTTTTTTGTTTGTTTGTGTGTGTGTTTGTTCAGGTATGCATGTGGTGTAGGAACTTAGCGCAAAGAATAGCGTTCATTGGAGTTCTTCGCCATCGGTAACCATCAACAGAACTAGTTTCATGACATTGGCATATAATAGAAAGTAGATAATGTGTGTCATGCATGATCAATTAATGATCGGTGTCTATTAAATTGATGCTGTTTTTTAAATTTATTCCATCACTATGAACTTATGGTACCCATTCTTATATCGATATCGTTAAGTAACATCAAACCGAAATAATGAAGGGCACAGTTTGTGATGAAATGTTGTTATGTGCGTTTTACAGACTTCTCCAAGGACGTCATCACTAAATTCATCGGCTGCTTTTATTGTATTCAGTTCCTCCACTGCCTTGGTATGGTATGGAAAGGTAAGACAATAATAGGTACAAGTAGAGATGGGGATGGGGGGGGGGGGGGGGAATCTACCTCGGTGAACTTGCGTGCTGAGAGCGTTAAAATATTTAACGCATTGGAAAGTTGATGGGATTGTTGGGAAAGTCACGGGACCATTGATAAAAAAAGGCGTTTTGTTACTCCCATGATCGAAAACGAACAGATAACAGTATGACCCTGCCACCTGTACGACTCCCCCATCAGCTAGAGATCGATATAATATGAATGAGTTCCTCGAGTTTAAAAAGGGTAACGATTTTTATCTGCATTGTTTGGTTTGGTCAGTGCCAAGAAAATTTGTAACAATTAGTGTTCAACAAGGACTTGAACTCGGTTTTAATCATTAAGATTGTAAAGGGCATAAGAATAAGAATACTTGTTTTAATTTATGAAACGATTGGGTATAGCCGTCAAAATAATAATGTATCTCTTTGTCCAGGAAGCAATGGGTTTTAAAGTCACTGTTGAATGTGGGAAACAATTTATTTGAAAAGTGGTAGATATTTATGTCATGTCACATTTGACAAAATGAAACTGTATAAATATTTTTTTCCCAACAGAATTCGACAGCAAATGAACGAGAGTACTCCAAAAACATGTTGTCATACTTTTGTCCTGACAGGTGAGAACACGTTATTCAGCCTGGGTGTTGGAAGTGTGGTATTCCTACGATGGTTTTGTTGACACGTTAACCATGTTCATAGTTTCTTGAAATTAAACCATTTGGATTAAGCCAATATTCAGAATTAATGACATAAAGAAAACTTCTCTGATAAGAATACATGTCATCAAAAGAAGTGAAAGTAAACATTCAGACTTTGTGAGGCCTCTCAATTTACTCTCTGAAGACATTTACGAGATTTAAATTAACGACAGGAAAAATAATTTATGCCCACGATCGTCTATATCTGCCAAGGACCCGACGCCCTTTTGGTGATTTTTGTCTAATAGCTTAATTTGAGAAACTGAATGACTTTTACTCAACTCTAATCCAGTCAATCTCATGCAATAAAAGGTCGAAGCGGCTCCTTTCCCCTTAAAAAGTCAACTTCAGGACTCTGAAAAAACGCATTAAATAATTTGTCCAGAAAACTTGTCCTTCAAATATCGATCGATTTAATGACCCTCAACTTTGAAAAAAAAAAACTTCTCTGGGACTTGCGCGAAGTTTTTGCCAAGATGAGGATCATTTAAATCGGTCGGTATTGGAAGAACGAATTTTCTGGCCAAAATTTTTAATATGTCTCTTTCTAGAGAACGGCAGTTGACTGGTTAAGGACGTACAATTCTTCAAACCCTTTAAGTATCGTGTTCTTTGAGAAGACAAACTTTTCTGGCAATTTCATTTTTTTTTTTCATGAATTGTTTCAGGACCCGTCAGTTCGATATTATTAACGAGAAAAAGGAGCCATACAAATTCTACAGATCTGTTGAACAGGACGGAAGCTATCCTGTTGAATTTACTAAACACGTGAGTAGATTTCATTTATTCCGAAAAGAATACGATGATTTGATTATTTTATATTGCATGAAATGTATATTTATGAATTTATCTGTCTTTGTTTAAAATAATTATCCATTTTAGTATCACTAGATACGTATTTATACACTCATTGTATAATCAAATTCGTTATGATCCAACTGTTAAAACGTAACATGAATCTCGGATATGAACTGTCATTTTTAGTACACACTTTGTCCTGCCTAATCCTTGCTTTTCATGTAGTTTTTAAATACTACCATAATTTGTCTAGTTCTCTCGATCACGTGACTCGTTTATCGTTTTTGTTTCATTGAAATGTTTCATTTTATTAATGAATTCAAATCTTTTAAATTTCCATCCAAGGTCATTCATCGTCGCCCTCCAAGACTAGCACTTTTCTCACAACAGACACAAACATTCTTCTTTTATGACGATTTTTCACAAGAGGTACGAAAATCTTCATTATATTTATAGGTGGTCAAAAGTTTATGCAATCTCTGAAAAGTTGGCTTTTGTTCAGGATCTCCTGGAGCTGGAGTTTCATCCAATAATAATAATATCTATAACGGACAGTCACAATTGTTTGTTATCCTTTGGACAGGACACAAGCCTTTTGCAGAGTACTTTCTGTCATTTCTAACAGATACCTTTTCACACCTATGTGGACACCAGATTCACCAGAAATTTTAAAATAATAATAAATAAAATAAATAAAATTCCCTTTATTCATCCCATAGGGGAAATTTGTCTCTAGGGTCTATTTCAAGGGAAGACTGGAATAACCCAGGCGACAGCAAATTGAGCTAGGACGAGGTGACTTGCTCAAGGCCACGATATATTAGTTGATCAAGTGGGACCACAGCATAAAAGAAAATGTTAAGGGTTAATATGAAACAATACAAAAGAGGACGTTTCGGCTCTTAGACTTCACTTCCTAAACGGACAGACACC
>NC_088361.1:7715232-7722732 GCF_034508935.2 Berghia stephanieae | reverse complement strand
CTGCCCTCATAATGTAAAAACTCTCAAACCTGGGACTTCGCGATGTCCCATGTTTTTGAGTTTTTACCATGATGAGGTCACTTAAATCGATCGATGTTTAAAGGACGAATTTTCTGGCCAATTTTTTAAAAATACGTGTCTTTCCATAGTGCGACAGCTAATTGGTTAAATTGTTCCTTGATCGAGGGTTTAATGTTTGGAAAAAGTGCCTTGTCCAAGGACAACGTGTTTGTCCATTCTATATAGTAAGGCTGTTAAAAAATGTATTGCGCTTGTTAATAAAACAAAATGGGGCAATTTGAATATGAATTTTCTTGAATGAACTTTGAGCCGCTTCCTATTTATTTCAGATAGCCTTTTGTTATAATATTGCAATAGTATATCAATATTATGTTTTGTCTTGTGAGGCTGTGTATTAACTCACTCAATCCTACAGAATTTTGCTACTTTTCAAAATTGGAAAAAAAAAGTATTAAAAATGAGCATGTACATAGATAGTTTTATTCAACTATCATTAACATGCAAAAACTAAAAACAGTAGCTCTGATACTACGCCTATAATTGGTCTCCGAAAAAATGTAATAAATAGGTATTGGGTAAAACTAACCCGGGTAAACTACGGATATAGTCGGTCTTAGGGTAGAGTGAGTTAATTCATTGTTGTACCATAAGAGTTAACTGTCTGATCCCTGATTACATATTGGTAAATTGGAGTCAGATAATTTGAGTAGCCGAATTTCAAAACGGACTAAGTCCCATTTTCATCATTCAAAGAAAACTGCAATTTCGTGTCATTTATTTAGTGACATAAAGAGGAAAATACTTGTCTTGTTTCCCTCATACCCTGAGTATTTTGAAACTTCAAATTTTCTCTAGTGATTCTATGGAGTCCAAAAGATAGCTTAAGGTTGTAAACTCATTTTCTATCAGGATGTGTTTTAGGACGTTTTGAATGTCATCTACTCATTTGCATGTTTATTGATTCTAACTAGAATAATTAACTAGATATAATTAAACGTCCGCTTTCTTCATTAAGATAACCGTAGACCCAAAGTATTGGCCAAACTATTTGGCAACAAAACTATTCATAACTTGACAAGGGAAATGTTTTTATAATCAAATCTTTTACAATCGAACATACCTATCTAACATATTTGTAAGTTTAATATTTTTTCTTTTGAGAAATGATATATTTTATATTGATATTTAAAAACTTGACTTATTCCATAGAAACCAACTAAGAATTATTCTTTACAGCCACTATCCTACACAAATTACAAACAAATCACTTTATAAAAATGCAATAAAACACCTCTTGCAATTCAAATTTCATTACACAATGGAGATTATTCGAACATTTATTTACTTAGATGAGACAAAAATATTCCAGCAAACAAAGCCATGAAAGCATACTTTACACGAACAGGTCAATACACATATCGAGACAGGCCAACAACAAACATTCACACAATAATATACATAGACTTTGAAGCGCCTCGCAAGTCCCTTGAAGTGGATTGAGTCCAATGGAGGGCATTCGTTAATAAAATCAGAGTAACTGCCGAGGCGTCCCAGTCGGTTGATTAGGAGGAGGGCGGCAATAAGTCGTCAAGATTGTTGATTAATTGCAAATGATGATTTAGTGAACCATAATAATATAATAATGTACTTTATTCATCCACTTTATTCATGATCATAAAAGCGCATTGTGATATTAATTATCCCTAAGATATGTTAATATTCTTATTCACTGTGATAATAAAATGGAATATCATTGTGTTATTATGATGATATAAAATGCTTCAAGATACGTATAAATTTACTGTTCAATAAAGTATAATCTGTTATAAGAAAAAATGTTTAGTGCTTTTCAAGTGTTTGTGTAAGTGTGTGTGTGTGTGTGTGTGTGTGTGTGTGTGTTTGAAAATCATTTTTGGCATTCGATGAACAAGAATATACTCCTCATATTCTAAGACCTGTTTTAGAAAAGTAAGTTTTAAAACGTTTTAGTATGAAAACCGTTTCAATAAATGATACTAATATACTCTAGTTTTTATTATGACTGTTGAAACAGAAAAGTTAGCGCTAGATTTCAAAGTCCATCTGCAATGCAATTTTATGAGCCAGTCTTTTAAATTCACCAGTAATAAGAGAATTAAATAAAGGGCTCTATCGAAATTCGATAACTATATATTTGAAGAAATCCTTGAGCGTTTATGTATGGCAACGCCCACCAAATGCGCTCAAAGCGCTTCACAGGGGGTCCCAATCCAACAACACTATAGGACGAGACATGACGCAAACATCAGTGACTTGCCACAACGCCTTCTTTGTCTTACGCTAACAAAATGTTCATAAAACCAAAAATCATTAATGATTAACTGAACCAATGTTCTCCAGCAAAAGATATCTAAATTTTTTTTCACTTTTTTAACTGCATGTCATATCATCGACACATCAAAATTACTCCTCACCTGTTAGACAAATAAACCTTCAATCAGAGACTTCTTTTGAGAAAGTCAGGGGTCATTTCAAACTATAGATTTACCTTGCCTTTGAAGTAAAAGTTTTCTGTCCAAAATGAAAAAGGGCGCATGTCTTTGTGTGGCAGATCTCTAAGTCCAATAAAACGGATTTGGAGCTTGCCGCTACCCTAAGGACGAGTACGCTAGTCAGTGGCAAAATACTTTCAAACAGATCTATCTGAGCAATCACTATTGGATTACAGAGGTGTTATAAGAATAAAATAAGAAAATATAAACCCATCAGCTGCACACATTCAGTTGAGCTTTTGGGACCCCTGCAACCTTTTAGGTAGCAGTGCAATGAGCAAAGACATCACCATTACCGAGTGGTGCCACATCTGTGGCATGCATTGGTGACCATTGCTCTCCAATCCTCCCTCTCCTCTAAATGTTTCTAAAAGTCGATGTTTTGTATCATTAATCTCTCCCGTTAACGCCCAAAGACCTGACACATTGCATGTAAGGTGTCTAGATCTACTTCTTTTCACTTCAATTTTTTTTTCACAACAAGCCCTCTAGATAATTCATCGGACAACTTAACCGCTTTTATAAACCAGGAGGACCCCTGAAGCAATACGTCATCTTGGACAGATCAAGGGATAGTGTGTAAACATTAACATTAACATTACTACCCCCCCCCCCCTTTATGTCTCTCTTTGTTTTGTTTGGGAAATGGGCATAAAAACACCATCCCTTGCATATTAGGCCTACAGAAAGCAATAATTTTCTTTTCTTTTTTTTTCTTTTTTTTTTTAAAAAATATCTTTTAGCTTTCTCTTGTGTTTTAGTTGACTTATTTTGGAAACCAATAAAAATGTATTTGTTTGTGCGTGCATGTTTTATATTTTAGTTTTTCTTACAACTTAAGTTTACATCTCTTTGGGATTGATAACAATAGAGAATTAATTGGAAGCACCAATTAAATGAAAGAAGACAGATAACGTGGACGTTTTGGGTCAATAGGACACGATCAATGAAACACTCAACACCGTGTTTTGTTGATAAACCTGAAACGTCCACATTATCTGTTCGTTCATTGTATTGAAGGTTCCATTTAATTTCCTACTGTTATTTATTTCTTCGAGCTTTAAGCAACAACTTCACTTTCAACAATATTGAATCAAGATCTCAAAAAATATCAAACGCATTTAGAAACAACAACCAAAGAACTGATTTCAACAACACAAGGAAACATCCAACTGCCTCAGCACCTTAACACACATGACAGTCTAAAGCTAATAACACTTGCACTAGACAGAGATGATGGATGCACATTGCTAACTATATACTAGAAACAGACTGACAAACTCGAAGTGACGCACACATTCACGACAAGCGTCCATAGAGACTGAGCAGACATATTTATTTATTTAAGCAATAACATTTTCATCACTTTGGGTAACATCTATTTAATTATTTATTTATCTATTTTACTTCCAAATAGAATATAATACACGTATGACTCATATGAGCAGTCATAAACTCTCAAACTCAATTTTGCAATGTTGAAAACCAGCATTTTCCAGTTCAAAGATTATGGACTCATCACACTCTCGTAAAGAATAAAACGCTTAACAGTACTTCAGATCCCCTCTTCCCCCCCCCCCCTCCCTCCCCCATTCCTATCAGTAGATAGTATTAGTATGAGATAAATTTTATTTTTTCATATCATACAGTTAAAGTCACCTTTTATTTGCTTTTTATACTAGAAATGAAGAGTTCACAACAGTAGTTAACGACTTTTTTTTAAAAAAGAAGAAAAAGAAATGAAGATTTTTTTCTTCTTCATAGTGGCCCAAAACCTCCTAACATCAAGATGATCAGAATACACAGTCCTTCAAAGTCTTGAGACCCATGGAGCCTGCGTTTATCTCAGTTTTGTAACGTTAATTGACTCTATCAACTGTTTGCCAACATTTAGTGAGGGTGCTAATCTACAACAAAGTACTTTCCGCCAGATCTTACAAACCCAGAAACCCAGTCACGTTTCGGTAGACGGAGAGGTCAGAAACCATCTCGACTGCGTTCACTCAGCTATCTGATCAGAATAGGTTGGACGAATATCCTGAATCACAAAGTCTTTAAAAAGAGTGATTCAGAAGAAGAATCATATAAAATAATTTCCATTCAGGATCAATAAAGTATATCTTATCTGCAGAAAAAATAGGAATGGATAAATCACATAAAAAGAAGTGGAAGACAAAATCGGCAGGGTGAAGGTTTGATTTCTCGTCACTAGAATTTTCTATCCTTTCACGCCCCCTCTCATGGGTACAGAACCCGGGAAGTTTCTCTGTGAGTAGTTAACTTGATTTATATAGTCAAGGACGACGATGATACTGACGAGTGGTGGCAAAATTATTCGCAGTAGCTCAATGACTTTGAAGTGATGATTGGTTGTGCTATTGTAGCAGTTTTAGTTTTAAATTTTTTTTTCGTTGATGACTCTTTTATTTGTTGCTGAAATGCAAACTGCGAACATGATCATGATATCCCCTAATACTGATTGGAAGCATTACAAACAACATTCACTCATTCACTCTTCAACGTTAAAGAAAATAATTAGTTGCCCCGGCTGCTGCGTTTTGCTCAAAAACAGAGATGTGCTCCTACTTATTTCTTATTTTAAAAATATAAATATCATCATGTTAAGTTTTAGCTCGTGAAATATTTTGAAATAAAATGGCATCATCAAGAGAAGGAAACCCTAAAGTGATTAATATGGTTGAAGATTTCGAGTCAGCTTTTCAGGTAAATAGACTGCCGTGAAGCTGAGTGTTTGCTTAGTCTTGGTCTCTGAATCGGAAAAGTCACTCGTCTCAACTTTTCCACTCAATTCCAAGCAAAGTCCAGCTACTTTCGTGACGATGTGGTCCCTGCCGAACGGAGTGATTTTACCGATGTTTTGATAGCCAGATGTTGAATGTTGCTGAAGAGAACTGTCAGCAATTTTTATTTAAGTAAACAGGACCAATTTTAGTGGCTATTTTTACAGTCCCGTAAAGATGGTTCTCGGGGCTATTTTTACAGTCCCGTAAAGATGGTTCTCGGGGCTATTTTTACAGTCCCGTAAAGACGGTTCTGGTGGCTATTTTTACGGCGTTGCGTTAATAGATTTATAAATGGTAACAGATTGGCTGAGTAGACGCCATTAGCTCTAAATCTAAAACTCTCACTCACTTCGTTCAGGTGCGGCTAGTTAGCAGCCTCTCTCTCTCTCTCTCTCTCTCTCTCTCTCTCTCTCTCTCTCTCTCTCTCTCTCTCTCTCTCTCTCCCTCCCTCTTTCTTTCATTCTTTCTCTATGTCTTTCTTTCTCTTTCTCTCTCTTCTCTCTTTCTTTTTACTTTCTCTTTTTCTCTATCTCTCTCCCTCTTTCTTTCTTTCATTCTTTCCCAATCTCTTTCTTTCTCTATTTCTCTCCCCCTCTCTCTCTCTCTCTCTCTCTCTCTCTCTCTCTCTCTCTCTCTCTCGGTCTTTCTACATTATTTCTTTGTTTCTCTCTCTCTCTCACTCTTTCTTTCACTCTTTCTCTATCCCTTTCTTTCGTTATTTATTTCTTTCCCTATCTCTCATTTTCTCTCTCTCTCTCCCTCTCTCTTTCTTTCATTCTTTCCCAATCTCTTTCTCTCTCTCTCACTCTCTTCTCTCTCTCTCACTCTCTTCTCTCTCTCTCACTCTCTTCTCTCTCTCTCTCTCTCTCTCTCTCTCTCTCTCTCTCTCTCTCTCTCTTTTTCCTTTCTCTTTTTCTCTATCTATCTCTTTCCCTAGTGATACCTCAAAGCCTAAGCAGAGGGGTCTGACCACAAGGTGAACACCGCTTTGGCGGAGAACAATAAAACAACCTCCTAACTGTGAAGGGAGGAGCAATAAAGCGACCACTCTTGTCTGGTCGGAACAAACACTGGGTCAATCGGTAAAGTAGTAGAAGCAACGCGATGGTGGGACCAAAGTAAAATGCCCTCTCCACCCCAATGAGGATCAGTCTTAGGCACCTCTATTCTTTTGGATCATGACCGCCCATGGTAGAGAATCATCATCATTATTTACTTTCTTTTTAAAAACAATATTATTCAAAAGAACAATATTTAAGCATGAGGTGTTTCGCAATGTGCATCTTTACCATGGACATCCACATGGGGGGGGGTAGTCATTTGTCCACAATATGGTTGGGAGGTAGGGGGGAGGGGGGGTTCTAAAATTATGGTCAAAATGTGTCCAATTGGTTTGTGAACGGCTTCTTTTCTGAAATTGGATTCAAACCCACTCTCACGTGAGAAGACTGCACCCTGAATGTTAGACGTCTACGTCTTATTGTCTAAATCGTTAGTCCTTCCTGACTGGTTATATTGGTAAAGTATAAACAAAAGCCAACCTGTAAAGTATTATATCTTGAGGGGTGTCGACTCAAGCAGGAACTAAATATACTTTCAGTGTTTGATAATAGATCTATATTATGTATGTTTGACAGAAAAAAAAAATCAAGACATACAACCTAACCTGCCCACTGATGATAGAAAACGGGCTGTTCTGTACTGCAAACATAACTTATGCAAAAAAAAAAAAAAAAATTATATGTAATAAAAATGACAGTACCGTAAAAATCGCTAAGAGAATTGACTTTACATTAATTGTTTGTTAATTTTAGTTTTAGCTTTAGACCTAAATATGTTAAATGAAATTAATTTTGCTTTCATTCACCGCCTCTAGATCTGTACATCTAAATATCGGGAGAAATGATATTTGAAGTTTTATGAATACTGCAAAAAGATGATAATCTATAACTATGCGGATAATTGAACAGAATCCAGTGACTTCTTATATATCAGTAGACAATGACAGAATCGCATCAACGCCGTAAAAATAGCCCCGAGAACCATCTTTACGGGACTGTAAAAATAGCCCCGAGAACCATCTTTACGGGACTGTAAAAATAGCCCGAGAACCATCTTTACGGGACTGTAAAAATAGCCACTGC
>NC_088361.1:7709190-7715132 GCF_034508935.2 Berghia stephanieae | reverse complement strand
TGAAGAATCGCCAATCCATACTTGTAACTAGTGGGAGAAAAGAAAGAAAGCATCTCTATTAATCTAGATGGCAAATTCTGTACGGTGAATCACAAATGACTAAGTCGAGCAACGTTGAGAGTGGTCAGTCAGTGATGGAAGGATGGGTGACAACGATTACTAACTCTGGCCCTGGCATATCTATGGTTAAGACAATTCAAGTAAATCCATAAGTGAGTGTTAACCTACTGACGAATTACCAGCATTGTAAAGTATATATATATATTATTATATATATTATATATATATTATATATATTTATATATATATATATATATATATATAAGAAAGAAAAAATTGCTCCTAACAGAAGACTTGTAGTAGTGAGTGAAAGGGAAATTAACTGTAAAATGCGCGATAAAAAATTTCCTATCATTAATGAACAGACTTTTAAATTTTGTCTCAGTTGATAAAATTGATAAAATTACTGAATTAAAATATAACTAAAAATACAATCATACTTTGAAGCATTATAACGCCTGTGATTTGGTTTCATGAAACAAACAATCTAAAAGAAAAGATGATGCGAATATGATTTGATAGACCTCTACATAAACTTACTTGATCAAACGTGTCGAGTATGAAAATGTCCATTTCATTCAAATCTGCAAATAAACGAATCTATTAATACTGGTATGAAAAATAAACCACGTAGATCTATTAAAATTTTTGAAATATCGATCGATTGAAATGACGCTCATTTTGGGAAAAACTCGCAAAGTCCACTCTCATCCTATGTGGTATAGTGGTATGCCACTCGCTTTCGGATCGGAAGGTCCTGGGTTCGAGCCTCACTCGGCGCATTAGTTGATGTCCTTGGAGAAGGCTCTTTACTCACATTATCTCACTGTACTCAGGTGTAAAATGAGTACCTGCCATTGTCTCTGTCCGAAAAAATTGAGCACGTTTAGTGGATATTGCGCTTTATAAATAGCTCAATTATTATTAATTAAAGCTCAATTATCCCTTCCTTTTAGACAACGATATTTCATTTATTTTTCCATCATCATTTTCTGCGTGTGGTGTCTGTCCGTTTAGGAAGTGAAGTCTAAGAGCCGAAACGTCCTCTTTTGTATTGTTTCATATTAACCCTTAACATTTTCTTTTATGCTGTGGTCCCACTTGATCAACTAATATATCGTGGCCTTGAGCAAGTCACCTCGTCCTAGCTCAATTTGCTGTCGCCTGGGTTATTCCAGTCTTCCCTTGAAATAGACCCTAGAGACAAATTTCCCCTATGGGATGAATAAAGGGAATTTTATTTATTTTATTTATTATTATTTTAAAATTTTGGTGAATCTGGTGTCCACATAGGTGTGAAAAGGTATCTGTTAGAAATGACAGAAAGTAACTCTGCAATAGGCTTGTGTCCTGTCCAAAGGATAACAAACAATTGTGACTGTCCGTTATAGATATTATTATTATTGGATGAAACTCCAGCTCCAGGAGATCCTGAACAAAAGCCAACTTTTCAGAGATTGCATAAACTTTTGACCACCTATAAATATAATGAAGATTTTCGTACCTCTTGTGAAAAATCGTCATAAAAGAAGAATGTTTGTGTCTGTTGTGAGAAAAGTGCTAGCCTCGGAGGGCGACGATGAATGACCTTGGATGGAAATTTAAAAGATTTGAATTCATTAATAAAATGAAACATTTCAATGAAACAAAAACGATAAACGAGTCACGTGATCGAGAGAACTAGACAAATTATGGTAATATTTAAAAACTACATGAAAAGCAAGGATTAGGCAGGACAAAGTGTGTACTAAAATGACAGTTCATATCCGAGATTCATGTTACGTTTTAACAGTTGGATCATAACGAATTTGATTATACAATGAGTGTATAAATACGTATCTAGTAATACTAAAATGGATAATTATTTTAAACAAAGACAGATAAATTCATAAATATACATTTCATGCAATATAAAATAATCAAATCATCGTATTATTTTCGGAATAAATGAAATCTACTCACATGTTTAGTAAATTCAACAGGATAGCTTCCGTCCTGTTCAACAGATCTGTAGAATTTGTATGGCTCCTTTTTCTCGTTAATAATATCGAACTGACGGGTCCTGAAACAATTCATGAAAAAAAAAA
This sequence comes from Berghia stephanieae, assembly GCF_034508935.2. Taxonomy (NCBI): domain Eukaryota; kingdom Metazoa; phylum Mollusca; class Gastropoda; order Nudibranchia; family Aeolidiidae; genus Berghia; species Berghia stephanieae. The sequence goes on along the minus strand of NC_088361.1, from coordinate 7,712,985 downwards.
ATGAAATTGCCAGAAAAGTTTGTCTTCTCAAAGAACACAATACTTAAAGGGTTTGAAGAATTGTACGTCCTTAACCAGTCAACTGCCGTTCTCTAGAAAGAGACATATTAAAAATTTTGGCCAGAAAATTCGTTCTTCCAATACCGACCGATTTAAATGATCCTCATCTTGGTAAAAACTTCGCGCAAGTCCCAGGTTTGAGAAGTTTTTTTTTTCAAAGTTGAGGGTCATTAAATCGATCGATATTTGAAGGACAAGTTTTCTGGACAAATTATTTAATGCGTTTTTTCAGAGTCCTGAAGTTGACTTTTTAAGGGGAAAGGAGCCGCTTCGACCTTTTATTGCATGAGATTGACTGGATTAGAGTTGAGTAAAAAGTCATTCAGTTTCTCAAATTAAGCTATTAGACAAAAATCACCAAAAGGGCGTCGGGTCCTTGGCAGATATAGACGATCGTGGCATAAATTATTTTTCCTGTCGTTAATTTAAATCTCGTAATGTCTTCAGAGAGTAAATTGAGAGGGCCTCACAAAGTCTGAATGTTTTACTTTCACTTCTTTTGATGACTTTGTATTCTTATCAGAGAAGTTTTTTCTTTATGTCATTAATTCTGAATATTGGCTTAATCCAAATGGTTTAATTTCAAGAAACTATGAACATGGTTAACGTGTCAACAAAACCATCGTAGGAATACCACACTTCCAACACCCAGGCTGAATATACGTGTTTCACCTGTCAGGACAAAAGTATGACAACATGTTTTTGGAGTACTCTCGTTCATTTGCTGTCGAATTCTGTTGGGAAAAAAATATTTATACAGTTTCATTTTGGTCAAATGTGACATGACATAAATATCTACCACTTTTCAAATAAATTGTTTCCCACATTCAACAGTGACTTTAAAACCCATTGCTTCCTGGACAAAGAGATACATTATTTTTTTGACGGCAAATACCCAATCCTTTCATAAATTAAAACAAGTATTCTTTTTTCTTATGCCCTTTACAATCTTAATGATTAAAACCGGAGTTCAAGTCCTTGTTGAACACTAATTGTTACAAATTTTCTTGGCACTGACCAAACCAAACAATGCAGATAAAAATCGTTACCCTTTTTAAACTCGAGGAACTCATTCATATTATATTGATCTCTAGCTGATGGGGGAGTTGTATAGGTGGCAGGGTCATACTGTTATCTGTTCGTTTTCGATCATGGGAGTAACAAAACGCCTTTTTTATCAATGGTCCCGTGACTTTCCCAACAATCCCATCAACTTTCCAATGCGTTAAATATTTTAACGCTCTCAGCACGCAAGTTTCACCGAGGTAGATTCCCCCCCCCCCCCCATCCCCATCTCTACTTGTACCTATTATTGTCTTACCTTCCATACCATACCAAGGCAGTGGAGGGAAATGAATACAATAAAAGCAGCCGATGAATTTAGTGATGACGTCCTTGGAGAAGTCTGTAAAACGCACATAACAACATTTCATCACAAACTGTGCCCCTTCATTATTTCGGTTTGATGTTACTTAACGATATCGATATAAGAATGGGTACCATAAGTCATAGTGATGGAATAAATTTAAAAAACAGCATCAATTTAATAGACACCGATCATTAATTGATCATGCATGACACACATTATCTACTTTCTATTATATGCCAATGTCATGATATAGTTCTGTTGATGGTTACCCATGGCGAAGAACTCCAATGAACGCTATTCTTTGCGCTAAGTTCCTACACCACATGCATACCTGAACAAACACACACACAAACAAACAAAAAAATGAATACGTGAATACGTCTCTTTACAGTTTCTGAATCGGCCATTTGGACTGGGGGGGGGGGGGGGGGGGTGCGGGAGTGAATTACTCTCTTACATTTTTATTTATACCTAACATTTTGACAATCCCCTGCTCAAAGATAGTTTTTAAAATTCTAACTTCAAATATATTTATATTTATTATTTTAACTTTCTGTCATTTATCTATCATGGATTGTAATCAGTTGACATCACTCCGTAAATTAAAACAGTGCACAAGTGAATCTGTCAAATATTGCTAAGTCAGATCACGAATGTATTCATTTGAACCATAATTATGCTGGCTCATTGCCCAATACACGAAATAATACTATGTTGTCATAAGACAAAACCATTTATCAGACAATATTAAACAACATAAAAGTTCTAAAAAATTTTTAAATTCTGCATCATTCTTAAACGAAACTTTCCTTTTTAAAAAAGTGAGCCTAATAGAGAAAAATCAATCAAATGTACTCAAAGCGTTTTACAGGGGGTCTCAAGACAACAGTAATACTTAATGTGTAGGACAAGAAAAAATCTTCACCTGTGACACTCTCATACAACCAGGGATGCATTCTTGAATACAAAACATTTTGACGTCATCATCATCCTGACTGAGATGGTCACTGTTATCTGTATTGTAGCCGTCAGTAATCTCTAAGAACTCATTGTCACCAACTCTTCGTATGTCAGTATCGTACTGGATCACATTTGTATAGCAATAGAAAAAAGTCATATCAAATTTGATGTTTTTGTATCTACCTCTAGGTTGGTCACTATAACCATCATGATAATATTTTTGTGTGTTTGGCCCAAAACAGAAATGCTTGTGGACAGTTTAGATAAAACAAGACAATTTTGAGTTTTTAAGTTTAAAGATTTCAAGATTCAAAATAGATTCAATGTATATTTTAGGCAGTTTGCCAATATATAATACAAATCAAATCATAATTACTAATTCATAAAATCAAACATAATCATATTATTGTAAATTAACAAGAATTAGATAAATTATTTATTACTGTAGTTGATGTTGTTGATGATGATGTTGATGATGATGATGATGATGATGATGATGATGATGATGATGATGATGTCGACGACGACGACGACAACGATGACGACGACGAAAGCGTGATATGATTATCTGACATACATGATATAAAATATAATATCATTTGAAAATTATAATGTAGATAATCATAGAAAAAATATTATTTTGAGGAGTTAATGTACCTCTCGTGTATGATTGTCTTTACAGTGTACTTACCACAACCATACTGTTTTGTAAGACGTTCATAAAATGCTTTGGCTCTTTCCCATCAAGAACTCTCATCTAGAAAATAAATAAAGGGAAAAAGGAAGCGTAATTTGTAAATTTCTTGTTTATTTCTAATGAATCATTTTAGATTACGAGTTGATATCAAAATTAAATCGTGAACAGATTAATTTTGTACGAAAAGTATTAATATCCAAATAAGGGCTGTGGCTTATGTGTTTGATGACAGAACACAATTATGGGCTTGTATTAATATTGTTGCAACGGACTTTATTTTGCTTTAGTTTGAGATTATTATCATTATATCGATGCTAAGAATTTGGGTTTTCAAACCTGTGACCAAGTACACGTAAGTTGTAGCATATCAATTAAATTAAATTGAGCTTTATATTAAAATGAGCGTTATATAGAGCAATATCCACTAAATGTGCTCAAAGCGCTTTACAAGGGGTCCCTGGTCAACAGCAACATTTAACATGTAGGACGGGACATAACGCTTGTTAGGCGATATTACAATTTTTCGGACTAAGACAACGCTGTTAACGGCCAGGTACTCATTTTACACATGAGTAAGGTGAGAGAATGTAAGTAAAGAGCCTTTTCCAAGGCCTCAACTATGCGCCGAGCGCGAGGCTCGAACCCAGGACCTTCCGATCCGAAAGCGAGTGTCATACCACAAGACCACATAGCCGCACTATATAGAATG
>NC_088361.1:7700566-7704090 GCF_034508935.2 Berghia stephanieae | reverse complement strand
GGCACTTTTCTACTCATTCATATCTTGGTTACCAACATAAGTGCTGCTCCACTCACTTTTCTGAATTAAAAATTCACCCATACACCGGAGCATCTCAAGTCTCAAAACGTTTTCTATGTATATGTTTGTGATGAAATATTGGCTATTAAGCTTAACTGCTGGTTCAAAATTATTCGCGATGGTGGTGAACGAATCGCGATCTCAAGAAGTGGGTGAAGAGGGATCTAGAAATGACTTGGGTTTCAAACAATTATTTTGTGTTCGTGGATAGCTCACCAAGTTGAGCCACGCTCTCAACCTGCCAGCGAGTTGTCGTACCAATAAGGCGCAGGTTCAACCCACCACGCCGCGAAAAAAATTTTTATTCTCTATTGTCTTCTGGCACTTTTCTATCACTTCATACTTGTTGTTACCAACATAAGTGCCTGCTCCACTCACTTTTCTGAATTAAAATTCCCCATAACCGGAGCATACCAATGTCTCAATCGTTTCTATTTATATGTTTGTGTGGAAATTGGCTATTAAGCTTAACGCTGGTCAAAATTATTTCGCGATGGTGGTGAACGATCGCGATCTCAAGAAGTGGGTGAAGAGGGATCTAAAATGCTTGGGTTTGAAACGAATATTTTTGTGTTCGTGGATAGCTCACACGGTAGACCAGCTCTCACCTGCCTGGCGGATTTCGTACCAATAGGTGCAGGTTCAAACCCCACCACCGCCGCGAAAAAATTTTTTTCTCTATTTTCTTCTGCTTTCACTCACTTCATACTTTGTTACCAACATAAGTGCCTGCTCCACTCACTTTTCTGAATTAAAATTCACCCTAACCGGAGCATACTCAATGTCTCAACGTTTCTATGTTATATGTTTGTGATGAGAATATTGGCTATAAGTTAACTGCTGGTCAAAATATTTCCGATGGTGTTGAACGAATCGCGATCTCAAGAAGTGGTGAGAAGGGATTAGAAATGATTTGGGTTTGAAACGAAATTTTTGTTCGTGGATAGCTCACACGGTAGACCACGCTTCTCACCTGCCAGGCGGAGTTGTCGTACCAATAACGTCGCAGGTTCAAACCCCACCACCGCCGCGAAAAAAATTTTTATTCTCTATTGTCTTTGCACTTTTTACTACTTCATATCTTTTGTTACAACATAATGCTGCTCCACTCACTTTTCGAATTAAAAATTCACCCCATACACGGAGCATATCAATGTCTCAATCGTTTTATGTTATATGTTTGTGTGAGAATATGGCTATTAAGCTTAACGTGGTCAAAATTATTTCGCGATGGTGGTGAACGAATCGGCGATCTCAAGAAGTGGGTGAGAGAGGGATCTAGAAATGACTTTGGTTTGAAACGAATATTTTTGTGTTCGTGGATAGCTCACACGGTAGAGCCACGCTCTCACCTGCCAGGCGGAGTTGTCGTACCAATAAGGTCGCAGGTTCAAACCCCACCACCGCCGCGAAAAAAATTTTTATTCTCTATTGTCTTCTGGCACTTTTCTACTCACTTCATATCTTGTTGTTACCAACATAAGTGCTGCTCCACTCACTTTTTCTGAATTAAAAATTCACCCATACACCGGAGCATACTCAATGTCTCAACGTTTCTATGTTATATGTTGTGATGAGATATGCTATTAAGCTTAACTGCTGGTCAAAATTATTTCGCGATGGTGGTGAACGAATCGGCGATCTCAAGAAGTGGTGTGAGAGAGGATCTAGAAATGACTTTGGTTTGAAACGAATTTTTTGTGTTCGTGGATAGCTCACACGGTAGAGCCACGCTCTCACCTGCCAGGCGAGTTGTCGTACCAATAAGGTCGCAGGTTCAAACCCCACCACCGCCGCGAAAAAAATTTTTATTCTCTATTGTCTTCTGGCACTTTTCTACTCACTTCATATCTTGTTGTTACCAACATAGTGCCTGCTCCACTCACTTTTCTGAATAAAGAATTCACCCCTACCCGAGCATACTCAATGTCTATCGTCTAGTTATATGTGGTGAGATATTGGCATTAGCTAACTCGGTCAAAATTATTCGCGAGGTGTGAACGAATCGCGATCTCAAAAGTGGGAAGAGGATAGAAATGATTTGGTTTAAACGAATATTTTGTTTCGTGGATAGTCACACGGTGAGCACGCTCTCACTCAGGCGGGTTGTCGTACCAATAAGGTCGCAGTTCAAACCACACGCGCGAAAAAAATTTTTATTCCTATTGTCTCTGGCACTTTCTACTCACTTCATACTTGTTGTTACCAACATAAGTGCCTGCTCACTCACTTTCTGATTAAATTCTAACCGAGCATACAATGTATCGTCTATGTTAAGATTGGATAGAAATTGGTAAAGTAATGCTGAAATATTTGGTGTGTGAACGAATGCGTCTCAGTGGGTGAAGGGTCAGAAATCTGGTTGAACGAATGTGTCGTGAAGCTCACGGTAACCACGCCTCACCTGCCAGAGGATTTCTACATAGTCGCAGTTCAAACCACCACCGGTAAAAAATTTTATTCTCTTTGCTTGATTAATCACTCATACTGTGTTACCAACATAAGTGTGCTCATCATTTTCTGATAGATATGTAGCTTGGTAGTAAGTAGGGCAAATGTATTGTCAGTGTAATGGGATAGAATTTGCTAAGAGTAAAGCTTTGATAAGATATTTGTAGTGGTGTAGAGTAGATAGTAGGTATAGAGTAGTGTTATAGTGAGGTAATAGAAGTGAAATTTGTTGTTGTAGATTATTTATTGTGTTGTAGAGTGTAAGTGTAGGACGCTGTAGTGAAGGAGGCTAGGAGGGAGTGGGGGGGGGTTGTGGATGAGCGAAGGTCGAATCTTCGCGAAGGAACGATGCGATAGTAAGTGGAATCACCAATAATAGATGATGGACAGGCAGATAGTAGGTAGATGGTCAGAAAAGAGGAGAGACGGAGAACGAGAGAGAAAAGGAGAGGAGAGAGCGAGTAGATGAGAGAGAGAGAAGAGATGAGAGAAAGAAATTAAAAGAAAAAAATTAAAATAAAATTAAAAAAAAAAATTTTAAAAAAAAAAGGGGCGGGGGGGGGGGTGGGTTCTTAACTGCTGGTCAAAATTATTTCGCGATGGTGGTGAACGAATCGGCGATCTCAAGAAGTGGGTGAGAGAGGGATCTAGAAATGACTTTGGGTTTGAAACGAATATTTTTGTGTTCGTGGATAGCTCACACGGTAGAGCCACGCTCTCACCTGCCAGGCGGAGTTGTCGTACCAATAAGGTCGCAGGTTCAAACCCCACCACCGCCGCGAAAAAAATTTTTATTCTCTATTGTCTTCTGGCACTTTTCTACTCACTTCATATCTTGTTGTTACCAACATAAGTGCCTGCTCCACTCACTTTTCTGAATTAAAAATTCACCCCATACACCGGAGCATACTCAATGTCTCAATCGTTTCTATGTTATATGTTTGTGATGAGAATATTGGCTATTAAGCTTAACTGCTGGTCAAAATTATTTCGCGATGGTGGTGAACGAATCG
>NC_088361.1:7678066-7695566 GCF_034508935.2 Berghia stephanieae | reverse complement strand
ACAGCAATGTCCGATTTTTAACACAGAATTGGACTTGCATTCAATCAAGGCTTCCTTGGAAGTGGAGACTAGAATTACACTGATGCTGATGATAATGACGTGGAATATCAAATAGACCCCACCTACTATTTTATTGGTGAAAACGGTAAGGGCTGCCTGAAGCCGGTGATCGTAAAATACTAACGAAAGAGTGAAAATGGAAAGGCTTCGTATGGGAACAAAACAGACAAGGGACGTTTCGGGTACAAACCCTTCGTCAGCACAACAATACACAAATAAACGTGGAAAACAAATAAAATATAATGAAAAATAACTTGTATCGTCTGTACTCAATGGTGGTTGCAGTATGAATGAAATGTTAGCGTGGCGTGGGTAGAGGATAGGGTGCCCCAGGGGGCTGATCTAATTGATAAGCAAAGGTCAGCGTCAGGGAACAGAACTTTCCAGACTATAATGGAAGATAAAAGACATATTGGTAGTAGTAGCAGTAGTAGTTAGTAGTAGTAGTAGTATAGTAGTAGTAGTAGTAGTAGTAGTAGTAGTAGGAGTAGTTGTAGTAGTAGTAGTGGTAGTAGTAGTAGTAGTAGCAGTAGTAGTAGTAGTAGCAGTAGTAGTAGTAGTAGTAGTAGTAGTAGTAGTAGTAGTAGTAGTAGTAGTAGTAGTAGTAGTAGTAGTAGTAGTAGTAGTGGAACAGTAGGGGACGGTGGAGGGGGCGAGGTGAAAGGGTCACGGCGGAGGTGGGGGGGGGGGGGGTTGTTGGATGAGCGCAGGTCGAATCTTCGCGAAGGAACGATGCGATAGTAAAGTGGAATACACCGATAAATAGATAGATGGATAGACAGATAGATAGGTAGATAGACAGAAAAGAGGGGAGAGAAGGGAGAGAGAGAGAGAGAGAAGAAAAAAAAAATCCTACTACTACTACTACTACTACTACTACTACTACTACTACTACTACTACTACTACTACTACTACTACTACTACTACTACTACTACCAATATGTCTTTTATCTTCCATTATAGTCTGGAAAGTTCTGTTCCCTGACGCTGACCTTTGCTTATCAATTAGATCAGCCCCCTGGGGCACCCTATCCTCTACCCACGCCACGCTAACATTTCATTCATACTGCAACCACCATTGAGTACAGACGATACAAGTTATTTTTCATTATATTTTATTTGTTTTCCACGTTTATTTGTGTATTGTTGTGCTGACGAAGGGTTTGTACCCGAAACGTCCCTTGTCTGTTTTGTTCCCATACGAAGCCTTTCCATTTTCACTCTTTCGTTAGTATTTTATTGATGATACTTTCAACCAATGGGAAATGATTACGTATCCAGCATACAAATTATTATGTTCAATATCAGGCTATAATGACAGGATAGACAAGGCCGCTATTTCTGTTTGTAAAATATGACAGAAATTGTCACGCCTAGAGTGTTTGATGCAAGCGAGGATTCACAGCGTAAAACGCGTTCTCTTGTGAAGAATATATAGGTATTAAAATTGTCCCAACTATCAGGAACCTCTGTGGTGTAATGGTAGCACGTCTGACTGGTAATCAGAAGGTTAGAGGTTCGATCCCCAGTCGATTGGACTGATATTTTGGGTAGTTTTTTTTTCTTGTATTTCACTTTCTTGCTTTGTCTGCCATGTTTCTTACACACTTTTTCAGATCTTTATCACAGCACTATCCGCCTCATATTGATTACTGGGTCTAAGTCACTGGTATTTCCCTTATTAACTCTTTATTCTCTTTCAAAAACACTCGGATGGCTTCTCAATTTTTGTTATTGTAACGGTTTCTCAGTGGTGACGGTTGATATAAAACTAAAGTAAATCACTCGATTAATTTCTTTTAAAAGTTGATTTATTTTGAAAAGGTCGTAATTAAGAATGGGTTTTTATGGTTATTTCCCGCCATTCCATGCACAAAATTATTTTTACTTATGGCTAGCACTATTCAGTATCTGATACTGAATAGTGATTTTGCACTATTCAGTATCAGATACTGAATAGCGGTTTTGCACTATTCAGTATCTGACACTGAATAGTGGTTTTGCACTATAATACGGTGTTTTTTTTTTCCGAAACCTGACAAAGTTATGGGAAGAGTGCAGCTGTGGGAGTGAATATGGGACTCAGAGAAGTGTACACCAGTGGGGAGTGAACCTGGGACTGGGTTTCAGCGGGTTTCGTAATAAAAAGCAATTACTTTTTTACGAAACCCGACGACACCTGGCAATATCCGACAAAGTTATGGGAGGTAGGCAGCAGCGTGTGTGTTTGTGCGCGTGTGTGTAGGGGGGGGGGAGGGAGGAGGGGATGAACCTGAGATTCAGGGAAGTGTACACCAGTGGGGAGTGAACCTGGGACTCTGGGTTGTGTAAAAAAGCAATAACAAAATAGGGGGGGGGGAGATTACTTTTTTACGAAACCCGACAATATGCGGCAAAATTGTGGAAAGTAGGCAAAGCGTGGTGAGTGAACCTGAGACTCAGTGAAGTGTACACCAGTGGGGAGTGAACCTGAGACTATGGTTTTCGGCGGGATTCAACTAGTTTCATAAAGAAGCAATTGCTTTTTTACGAAACCCGACAAAACCTGGCAATATCCGAGAAAGTTATGGGTAGTAGGCAACAGTGGGGAGTGAACCTGAGATTCGGGGAAGTGTACACCAGTGGGAGTGAACCTGTGACTGGGTTTCGGCGGGTTTTGAAAAAAAAAAAGCAATTACTTTTTGTTTACGAAATGAGCCATCTCCCAACAAAATCGGTCAAAGTTATGGAAAGTAGGCAAATAATGGGGAGTGAACCTGAGACTAAGGGAAGTGTACACAAGTGGGGAGTGAACCTGAGACTATGGTTTTCGACAGATTTCAGCGAGTTTCACATAAAAGCAATTATTTTTTTACGAAACCCGGCAATATCCGACAGATTTTGAAAGTAGGCAACAATGGGGAGTGAACCTGAGATTCATGGAAGTGTACACCACAGGGCAGTGAACCTGAGACTCTTGTTTTCTGCGGATTTCAGCGAGTTTCACATAAAAGCAATTACTTTTTTACGAAACCCAGCAATATCCGACAGATTTTGAAAGTAGGCAACAATGGGGAGTGAACCTGAGACTCTTGTTTTCTGCGGATTTCAGCGAGTTTCACATAAAAGCAATTACTTTTTTACGAAACCCGACGAAACCTGGCAATATCCGACAAAGTTATTGAAGTAGGCAACAGTGGGGGGTGAACCTGAGATTCATGGAAATATACACCAGTGCGGAGTGAACCTGAGACTCTAGTTTTCGTCGGGATTCAGCGAGTTTCATATAAAAGCAATTGCTTTTTTACGAAACCCGGCAATATCCGACAAAGTTGTTGGAAGTAGACAACAGTGGGGAGTGAACCTGAGATTCATGGAAGTGTACACCAGTGGGGAGTGAACCTGAGACTCTGGTTTTCGGTGGATTTCAGCGAGTTTCACATAAAAGCAATTACTTTTTTACGAAACCCGACGAAAACCTGGCAATATCCGAGAAAGTTATGGGAAGTAGGCAACAGTGGGGAGTGAACCTGAGACTCAGGGAAGTGTACACCAGTGGGGAGTGAACCTGAAACTCTGGTTTTCGGCGGGTTTCAGCGAGTTTCACATAAAAGCAATTACTTTTTTACAAAACCCGACTAAACCTGGCAATATCCGACAAAGTTATTGAAGTAGGCAACAGTGGGAGTGATCCTGAGAATCAGGGAAGTGTACACTTGTGGGAATTGAACTTGGGACTCTGGATTTTGTAAAAAAGCAATACCAAGGGGGAGGGGAATTACTTTTTTACGAAACCCGCCAAAAGCCGACAAAGTTATGGGAAGCAGGCAGCAGTGGGGAGTGAATCTGGGATTTGGACACCGATGAGGATTGAACCCGGGACTGCGAGAGGCTGATACCAGTGGACAGTGAGCTCAGAATGTACTTTTATTTCGAAACCTACCGAAATTGTCAAAAGTTATGGGAAGTGGGCACCATTGGGCAATGAACCGGGACTCAGGGAAGTGCACACCGGTTGGGAGTGAACCTGGGACTGTGAAAAGAGGAAATCAGTGGAAATGAACCTGGGACTATGGAAGATGGATACCAGTGGGAAATGAAGCCGAACTATGGGAGTTGGGTACCAGACGAGAATGAAGCAATTACTTTTTACGAAACCCGCCAAAACCCGCCGAAAAACCATAGTCTCGGGTTCACTCCCACACGGTTACTTTCTTTCCATAACTTTGTCGGATATTGGCGGGTTTCGTAAAAAAGTAATTGCTTTTTTTAAAAACGAAACCCAGTCCCAGGTTCACTCCCCAATGGTGTACACTTCCCTGAGTCCCAGGTTCACTCCCCACTGCTGCCTACTTCCCATAACTTTGTCGGGTTTCGGCGTGTTTTGGCAGATTTCGTAAAAAAAGAAACATCCATAAAAATACCACGTGTATTCAGTAAATAGATGTCAATTGTAGTCTAATATTCAGTATCTATTTAAATTATTATTATTATTAAGACACAAAGACTGGGACATAAACAGCGGTGTCCTAATTACAATACAAAAAACCAGGAAAAACGAAAGGACCCGTAAACAACCTGCGCCCAATAACATTACTGAATACCATAAGAAAAACACTGTCAACTATTGTCCTCAACAGAATTAGACCGAAAATAGAAAATTATCTATCACATAGCCAAAGCGGGTTTCACCAAGACCGAAGCACATCGGACGTTGTATGGACACATAAATGGTTGGCAGCAAAGGCACTCAAAGAAAACATATCCATAACAATATTCGGAATCGATATGTCCGCAGCCTTTGATACGATCGACAGAGGAAAACTTTTGGAGATATTAACAGAAATAGTAGACGAAGACGAGCTCCGAATAATCCGATTTCTCCTCAGCAACACAAAGATACAACCAAGGATATACGGGGCCACAAAACAGACGCAGTTCGAAAGTAACATCGGGACCCCCCAAGGAGATAGTCTGAGCCCGATTCTGTTCACAATATACTTAGAACACGCTCTGAAAGAAGTTCGAAAAGTCATTCCAAAACCAACGACTCATATTGAGAACGCAATCCCTAGAGAAATCGCCTATGCAGATGATGTCGATTTTATTGGATCAACACCAGCAAATATAGACATCATACAAAATACCCTCATGAAATATAACCTCCAAGTCAATGCCAATAAAACCGAATTTACAACAATATCGAGGAACAAAGAGGAATGGAAAAGAACAAAGAAAGTCGGCTCACTAATTGGAGACACCGAGGATGTACAAAGAAGAAAACAGCTATCAAACGCCGCACTCAGTAAACTCACCACTGTATGGATTAGAGGTGACAAAATAAAGAGAAAAACCAAACTGAAACTGTACCATGCTCTTGTAAAACCGGTACTTCTGTATAACTGCGGCACTTGGGCGTTGACAAAATCCGAAGAAGAACATCTGGATGCCTTCCATCGCACACAGCTAAGAAGGGTACTGGACATCAAATACCCCAAAAAGATCTCAAATGAATCACTCTATAAGATCACAAAAGAAAGACCAATCTCCCTTGACATTTTACAACAACGATGGCAACTTTTCGGTCACATACTACGCAGGGACAAAAACATACCAGCAAACCAAGCCATGTCGGGATACTTCCAAAAACACGGGAACCTTTTCAGAGGAAGACCGATCACAACACTCCCCGTGATCCTAAACAAAAACCTCACAACACTTGGACAAAGCATTAGTCTCATAACGGCAGGGGACCTTGAAAATCTGAGAACCCTAGCAGAGGACCGGCAATATTGGAGACACCTCACACAGGAAATATTGGAAACAGCCAAGGCGACCCGATCTTTCGGTCGAGACGCGAAAGGCATCTAAGTCAAGTAAGTCAAGTATTATTATTATTATTTAGATTATTATTATTATTATTATTATTATTATTATTATTATTATTATTATTATTATTATTATTATTATCATTATTATTATTATTATTATTATTATTATTATTATTATTATTATTATTATTATTATTATTATTATTATTATTATATATTATTATTATTATTATTATTATTATTATTGTCATGTAAATTTCAATATAATACGGCAAGTAATTCTCGGAAGTACATCGATCGCTCAATTAAAAATGAATTTATAATGAATCGGGTTTGTCTTAGATGACAAAACAAACAAACAAACAACAACAACAAGGAGAACAACAACAACAGAAAAAAGCAAGATTTTAAAAAGTAATAAACAATAGAAGAGCACAATAATGAAAAACAAAAACGCGATGATAACACATAAAAGATATTCGTAATAAATCGATAACTGATTAAATTACTCCAACTACTTGATTTAAAAAAAAAATCATAACCATAATCATAATAATGACGATGATGACGATTACAACAACAACGATAATAATAATAGTAAGTAAGTAAGTAAGTAATAATAATAATAATAATAATAATAATAATAATAATAATAATAATAATAATAATAATAATAATAATAATAATAATAATAATAATAATAATAATAAAAGAACAATAGAATATTATCAACATTAAAGTATATTTCAAGCAAATAAAATTATTAAAACAAAAGTTTAAAAAATATAAATAGACAGAAGGAAATTTAAAAAAATATTGGGAAAAAAAAAAAAAAAAAAAAAGTTACCCTTACCGGGATTTGAACTCTCGAACCTTAAGCTCAGAGTCAAACAGCTTATATCCACCATGCCATGGTGTCACTGAACTTTTAGAGACATTTAATCATCTCTATTCAGACATTAAAAAAAGTATTTGACTGCCTCTCTTATTTTGATATTTTGAACTATGTTAATTGCACGATAGCAGAAATTTAAAAATTTCGATCAAAATATTTTTACAACTTTGAATCGGGCTGTCAGTTACTGCACGTGTTCAATCTGGAAGTAGGTCAGCAGTTCAACCGAGATTGTCGCACTTTTCACTCTCTCTATAAAAAAGAGTTCCTTATGGATACTGAATAGTGGCAAAGCACTATTCAGTATCTGATACTGAATAACCACTTCCTTTACTTAGGAAGTGGTTATTCAGTATCAGATACTGAATAGTGCTTTTCCACTATTCAGTATCCACAAGGAACTCTTTTCTATAGAGAGAGTGAAAAGTGCGACAATCTCGGTTGAATGTAAATAAACTGCTGACCTCCTTCCAGATTGAACACGTGCAGTAACTGACAGCCCGATTCAAAGTTGTAAAAATATTTTGATCGTAATTTTTAAATTTCTGCTATTGTGCAATTAACATATCTAGTTCAAAATATCAAAGTAAGAGTGGCATTCAAATACTTTTTTAAATGTCTAAATAGACATGATTAAATGTCACTAAATGTTAAGTGATACCATGGCTTGGTGGATATAAGCTGTGACTCTGAGCTTAAGGTTCGAGAGTTCAAATCCCGGCTGGGATAACTTTTTTTTTTTTTTTTTCCCAATATTTTAAAAATTCCTTCTGTCTATTGATATTTTTTAAACTTTTGTTTTAATAATTTTATTTGCTTGTAATATGCTTTAATGTTGATATTATACTATTGTTCTTTTATTATTATTATTATTATTATTATTATTATTATTATTATTATTATTATTATTATTATTATTATTATTATTATTATTATTATTATTATTATTATTATTATTATTATTATTATTGTAATCGTCATCATCATCATTATTATTATGATTATTATTTTTTTTTAATCCAGTAGTTGGAGTAATTTAATCAGTTATCGATTTATTACGAATATCTTTTATGTGTTATAATCTCGTTGTTGTTTTTCATTGATGTGCTCTTCTCTTGTTTATTACTTTTTAAAATCTTGCTTTTTTCTGTTTGTCTCATTTGTTGTTGTTGTTGTTGTTGTTGTTGTTGTTTGTTTGTTTGTTTGTTTGGTCATCTAAGACAAACCCGATTCATTATAAATATGTGGCCAGACTTTCTGCCATTTTTAATTGAGCGATGTACTTCCGTGAATTAATTGCCGTATTATATTAAAATTTACGTGATAATAATAATAATAATAATAATATAATAATAATAATAATAATAATAATAATAATAATAATAATAATAATAATAATAATAATAATAATAATAAATAACAATAATGATAATAATAATGATAAAATAATAATAATAATAATAATAATAATAATAATAATAATAATGATAATAATAATAGTAATAATAATAATAATAATAATAATAATAATAATAATAATAATAATAATAATAATAATAATAATAATAATAATAATAATAATAATTTAAATAGATACTGAATATTAGACTACAATTGACATCTATTTACTGAATACACGTGGTATTTTTAGAGGAGATTCTTTTTTTACGAAACACGCCAGGAAGTAGGCAACAGTGGGGAGTGAACCTGGGACTGAGTTTCGTAAAAAAAAGCAATTACTTTTTTTTACGAAACCCGACAATATCCGACAAAGTTATGGAAAGAAAGTAGGCAACAGTGGGGGAGCGAACCCGAGACTCAGGGAAGTGTACACTATTGGGGAGTAAACCTAAGTCTATGGTTTTTCGACAGCTTTTGGTGGGTTTCGTAAAAATGTAATTGCTTCATTCTCGTCTGGTACCCACCTCCCATAGTCCGGCTTCATTTCCCACTGGTATCCATCTTCCATAGTCCCAGGTTCATTTCCACTGTCAACCTCTTCTCACAGTCCCAGGTTCACTCCCAACCGGTGTGCACTTCCCTGAGTCCCGGTTCATTGCCCAATGGTGCCCACTTCCCATAACTTTTGACAATATCGGTAGGTTTTGAAATAAAAGTACATTCTGAGCTCACTGTCCACTGGTATGAACCTCTCGCAGTCCCAGGTTCAATCCTCATTGGTGTCCGAATCCCAGATTCATTCCCCACTGCTGCCTGCTTCCCATAACTTTGTCGGGTTTTGGCGGGTTCCGATAAAAAGTAATTCCCCCTCTCCCTTGGTCTTGCTTTTTTACAAAATCCAGAGTCCCAGGTTCACTCCCCACAAGTGTACACTTCCCTGAATCACAGGATCACCCCCCACTGTTGCCTACTTCAATAACTTTGTCGGATATTGCCAGGTTTGTAGAGTTTCGTAAAAAGTTAATTCCTTTTATGTGCAACTTGCTGAAACCCGCCGAAAACCAGAGTCTCAGGTTCACACCCCACAGGTGTACACTTCCATGAATCTCAGGTTCACTCCCCACTGTTGCCTCACTTCCCATAACTTTGTCGGATATTGCCGGGTTTCGTAAAAAAAGCAATTGCTTTTATATGAAACTCGCTGAAACCCGCTGAAAACCAGAGTCTCAGGTTCACTCCCCACTGGTGTATACTTCTATGAATCTCAGGTTCACTCCCCACTGTTGCCTACTTCAATAACTTTGTCAGATATTGCCAGGTTTCGTCGGGTTTCGTAAAAAAGTAATTGCTTTTATGTGAAACTCGCTGAAACCCGCCGAAAACCAGAGTCTCAGGTTCACTCCCCACTGATGTACACTTCCATGAATCTCAGGTTCACTCCCCACTGTTGCCTACTTCCCATAACTTTGTCGGATATTGCCGGGTTTCGTAAAAAGGTAATTGCTTTTATGTGAAACTCGCTGAAACCCGCCAAAAACCATAGTCTCAGGTTCACTCCCCACTGGTGTACACTTCCCTCAGCTCAGGTTCACTCCCCACTGTTGCCTACTTCCCACAACTTTGTCGGATATTGCCGGGTTTCGTAAAAAAAGCAATTGCTTTTATATGAAACTCGCTGAAACCCGCTGAAAACCAGAGTCTCAGGTTCACTCCCCACTAGTGTATACTTCTATGAATCTCAGGTTCACTCCCCACTGTTGCCTACTTCAATAACTTTGTCGGATATTGCCAGGTTTTGTCGGGTTTGGTAAAAAAGTAATTGCTTTTATGTGAAACTCGCTGAAACCCGCAGAAAACCATAGTCTCAGGTTCACTCCCCATTGGTGTACACTTCCCTTAGTCTCACGTTCACTCCCCATTATTTGCCTACTTTCCATAACTTTGCCCCATTTTGTTGGGATTTGGCGCATTTCGTAAACAAAAAGTAATTGCTTTTTTTTCCTCCAAAACTCACCGAAAACCAGCCCCAGGTTCACTCCCCACTAGTGTACACTTCCCCGAATCTCAGGTTCACTCCCCACTGTTGCCTACTACCCATAACTTTCTCGGATATTGCCAGGTTTCGTCGGGTTTCATAAAAATTTAATTGCTTTTATATGAAATTATCTGAAGCCCGCCGAAAACCATAGTCTCAGGTTCACTCCCCACTGGTCTACACTTCACTGTCTCAGGTTCAGTCCCACGCTTTGCCTACTTTCCACAAGTTTGCCGCATATTGTCGGGTTTCGTAAAAAAGTAACCCCCCCCCCCCCCCCCCCCCATTTTGTTACTGATGTTTTACAAAACCCAGAGTCCCAGGTTCACTCCCCAATGGTGTACACTTCCCTGGTTCTCAGGTTCATCCCTTCCTTCCCCCCCCCCCCCCCCCCCTCCCTTACACACTCACACAACACACACACACACACACGCTGCTGCCTAACTCCCATAACTTTGTCGGATATTGCCAGGTGTCGTCGGGTTTCGTAAAAAAGTAATTGCTTTTTATTACGAAACCCGCCGAAACCCAGTCCCAGGTTCACTCCCCACAGGTGTACACTCCTCTGAGTCCCAGATTCACTCCCACAGCTGCCCTCTTTGTCAGGTTTCGGAAAAAAACAACAACGTATTATAGTGCAAAACCACTATTCAGTGTCAGATACTGAATAGTACAAAACCACTATTCAGTATCAGATACTGAATAGTGGAAAACCGCTATTCAGTATCTGATACTGAATAGTGCAAAACCACTATTCAGTATCAGATACTGAATAGTGCTAGCCCTTTACTTATACCGACAGGCAGTGTTGCCAGGTATCTTTTCAAAATCCCGCGAACTTTATGCAAGAAATCCGCCAAAATCCCCCAGCTTTATCCTACTTCATCTACGAATTTTTGCCCAAAATCCGCCAAAACCCCCGCCATCACTTATTATCAACAATAGTGTATTGTATCAGAATAAAAAAAAACAGGTAGATAAACGCAACTCACCTATTTACAACAGTTTCCTTTTTCAAGGCATGAAGATTCAGAGTTTCGATTTTGATTGAGTTAGACTGTCAGATATTGTTTTCACCTTCGGATAATCTCAATTAGGTTGTGTAATATAGATCTAGTCCAAATGTACACTCACAATAGGTACTCCTAAAAGTCACTTTAGAAAAAAAAAGGGGGGGGGGAAAGAAATAATTAGATTTAATTGCTATACATTTACTTTTTTAAAGGGTATACAAATCGTCAAAAATCCGCCATCCACCAGGCCATTTTCCCCCAGCCACGCGATGATAAAAATCCGCCAATTTGGCAGGAAATCCGCCATCCTGGCAACATTGACAGGGCAATGATGCACTTTATACAGGACCAAATACAAGATAGATCATCATGACTAAATGCCATACCTACACTTACATTTTGGATGAATCTCACCTGTTACCGTGGTGCGATTTTTGTAACCAAGTGTACAAAGGCGCCAATGAAACAATCTGACAACTCTTGCTTCGGACAACTACAACGAATAAAGCAACGATACCGATATCTGCCCTTTATCCATATCGCATAATCAACCTTAAACTTTGATGAAAACTAAGACCGCCCCAATTCGTGGGTAGATTATGCATTCAAAAAGGGACTGTTAAGTACAATGTTGATTGTGTATCTGTATTGACGATTCTTTACGAAATAGTTTCTAAAGATATCGATTATTTTTTTATCGAAACGAGGAAAAAATATGTAACAAAGAGCCTCGTTCATTGCTGAACTGCCATCCAAGATGGCGGTCATTCTTTTTTCTCTGTAAACAAATTGAATATTTTTGGCAAATGTTATCATTTTCAAGTGCCTTACCATGCGCAATGACAATACATCATGTACATCTTCTTGGATATGTGGGACTTGTGACACAACAGTGACATGGAATGATATAGGAGTAGTCTGTGATAGATGTAATCAGTGGTACCAGGACTCTGTCAGAGTATCGGGTCAACAACATATAACCAACTAAATGATAGCAGCAAACAATGGTACTGTGCCGTATGTGGCAATCCCAACCGCAGGACTGCTTTTGACCTCAATGGTGTTGACTCATTAGCAAACCTTTCCCATTCTCTTTCAACTCTGAGTGATTCTTCTTTTGGCGCCACCCCCACCAAAACATTCAAGCCTTTCCATGCTTCCATCCCTTCTAGAGCAGGATAACAAAACAAATGGAAAGACAGGCCACTAAGAATACTCAATATTAATTTTCAGTCTGTAAGTTCCAAAAGAGCAGAGTTCCCCCATCTCATTGACAGTCTAAAACCAGATATTATTATTGGAACTGAAACATGGCTAGATCCTGACATTTCGGATGCAGAAATTTTCCCACACAGCTTCAAGCTATATCGAAAGGATCCAAATCGCAATAGAGGAGGGTCTTGATGGCGTTAGAGGCAACATTGACAGCTACAAAGTACCAGACCTGGAAGTGGAAGATTATGAAATAATATGGGCACACATCAAACTAAAAGGAAGGCGCCCACTCTATGTTACAGCATTCTATAGACCAAATGTTGCTGTAGTCTTGCTGGGATCCAAATAACCCTACAAAGAGCAACCCAGGTGAAGAATGCGCACCTCCTTATTGGTGGAGACTTCAACTTCCCAGGATGGAACTGGAACTCTATGAAATTAAAAGAAAAATGCCCATTTCCAAACCTACACCTTAACTTCGTGGATATTGTTTACAACCATGGACTACAACAGATAATCGATGAACCCACGAGGGGAGAAAATACACTAGACTTAGTTCTTACCAACCCACCACAACTAATACCAAGGGTGGAAATCATTCCAGGCCTCTCAGACCATGATATTCCATTCTGCGAGTTTAGTCTCAATACAACAAAAAAGGCTCAACCTATTCGAGAAATTCCCCTCTACGCCAAGGCAAACTGGGAAAACTTAAGAAATTCTGCAAAAAATATCAGCTGCAATATTCTCACCGATGAATATAAGTCCACAACTGAAGACCTACGGTGCGACGTCAAAAACGCATTACTGGAAGCCGTCAAGACCACCAAAAGCAAGACCAGCATGCCATGGATAACATCAAATTTAAAAAGAATGATAGTAAAGAAGAATCGCCTGTACAGAAAGATGAAAAAGTCTGGTGACGAAAAACTAACAACAGATATTTGCATCCTGAAGCAGACAATACAACGCGAAATGAGACGTAGTTATTATTGGTCTCACCTCAATGGCATCTTTAGCGATGAAAATGAAAATAAATCACAAAATAATAAAAGATTTTGGTCATATATAAAAAAACAAAAATCTAATAATGATGGCATAGCACCACTAAAAAAGGAAGGACATGTCATTTCAGACCCCAAAGAGCAGGCAGAGATCCTTAACAAACAGTTCCAATCTGTCTTCAGTGGAAAGAATTTTCAAATGCAGAGTTTCTTAACAAGACATCAATGAAGACCACCAACACTCCTATAATGATTGACATTACCATCACAGAAGAAGGAGTAATGAAACTACTACTTAAACTTAACCCCCATAAAGCCAGTGGTCCTGACAACCTATCCCCACGCATCGTAAAAGAATTGGCTCCAGAACTTGCCCCAGGCGTCACAGCCATCTTCAAGTCCTCCTTGGCTTCAGGTGTAATACCATCAGATTGGAGAAATGTAACACCCGTTTTTAAGACAGGAGAATACTACGACCCGGCAAATTATAGGCCCATCTCCTTGACATGCATCATCTGCAAACTAATGGAGCACATCATCGCCAGCAACATCATGAATCACTTTGAACAACACAATGTACTAAACGAATACCAACACGGTTGCAGACGTTTGCGATCTTGCGAGACCCAACTGCTGGAATTTACGGAAGAGCTGATAACCAATCTGGAGAAGGGACTCCATACAGACGTCCTTATCACGGACTTTGCCAAAGCCTTTGACAGTGTGAATCACAGCCTACTTATGCACAAGATCCGTCATTACGGCATACAGGGCACAACCCAAACATGGATTAATAACTTCCTACATGACCACCAGCGAGCTGTTATTGTTAACGGATGTCGCTCGACTGAAGTACATGTTAGATCGGATGTCCCTCAGGGATCTGTCTTAGAACCCTGTCTATTCTTGGCATACATTAATGACCTGCCACTTAATCTAACCACAACAGCCAGACTCTTTGCAGACGATACTGAATCTACAGCACTGACAATGACAAACTGCAAGCGGATCTGCGTCAACTAGAAATATGGGAAGAAAGCTGGGGTATGAAGTTCCACCCAGCGAAGTGCGAATCAATGCCCATAACAAGATCAAAAACACCCAAGATAACTGAATACCACTTACATGGGCATACATTGGAGACAGTGAATGTTGCAAAATATCTTGGTGTTAGCATGAAAAAAGATCTAACATGGGATGAGCATATTAACATGATCACAAGTAAGGCAAACAAAAACACTGGGATTTTTAAGGCGTAACCTAAAAATTAGCTCCTCGAAAATCAAGGAAAAGGCATACAAAACATTTGTAAGACCTGTTCTGGAATATGCTTCCACTGTTTGGGATCCCCACACCCAAAAACACGTCTCAAAAATTGAATCAGTGCAAAGAAGAGCTGCACGATACGTCCTGAACAGACACCACAACACCTCAAGTGTATCAGACATACTAGAAAAACTACAGTGGCCAAAATTAGAAGACCGCAGAAAATCAGCAAGATTAACAATGCTATTTAAGATCAAGCACCACCTTGTTGAATGCCCAGTCATCAAGAAAAAACTAATACCAGCACCTTTGAGACAGAGAAGAGGTAACAACAACCAATACAGCCTCATAACACACAGAACACAATACCGTGGTATTTCCTTCTTGCCGCGCACGGTCAGGGACTGGAACCACCTTGACGCTAAAGTGACCGAAGCCACTACAATTGATGCTTTTGTGGCAAGTTGCTATGCAGATACTTAGACCCTATACAAACCATCACTGACCAACGTCGACGACCCCTGAATGTCCCCTTGAAATTGATTTTCGACTAACGATTATAAACAAGGAATACAGAGAGATTAGAAAGCAGTTTCATATTTGCCATAATAATCAACCAATTGATTGTGGGCAATCAAATGAAGAAGAAGAAGAAGATTAGTTCTTCTGACAAAAACAGTTACTTCCGGCGAGACACAATAATCAACAATTGACTTTCAAGTGATATCTATGTATTAAACCCACCTACAGTTTTAACATTGAGTGAATTATCCGGCAAATTTTAATGAGAGATAAAACGTGACTTTTTTACTTTCGCTTTGTGTAAGTAATGACTCTCTCTAATTAAAGAAAGAAATTGATTATTCACAAAAGGTTCGTTGTCCTGTATTCTCGTCCTACATGTTACGTGCTGCTGTTGGTAATTGGACCCCTTTTAAGCACTTTGAACACGTTTAGTGGATATTGCGCTATATAAAAGCTCAAGTTTTATTCTCTCTACCATATGTAATTTAATTGTTATTTTTCTGAATATTTCTCTTTCTCGTGACTATTTTAATTAGTTACTCGTGCAGATAGATAACCAATGTCGTGTATTACTGAAGGCTGGGATAGAGCGTGGTCGATATTTGAAGTCACGATTTCTCGTGAGATCATGGGTGTGGTCTCTGACTTAAGGATGGAAAATAAAAACAACTTTTAACTCGTCGCTGAATTTTGATCAATCACTATTTTCCACTTAACTCGGGTTAAATGGATACCAGTCTATAACCAATGACGAATGGCAAAGTTTTTCGCACGATACTAAAGAATCGGAATTGGATCAAAATTGCACAAAGATTTGCAAGAGATGGAGTTAACAGAGACAGAAGAGTGTCATAATAGGCAAAATTAGGTCGAAAACAACCCCTTGAATTGTGCAAATAAGGTTGAAAGTATGGAAATTACATATGTTGTGGAATATGAAAAATCCTATATTTTATGCTATGGAACCACCCTTAGAGATCAGTTTTAGTTCAGATTCAAAGTTTTTAAGATTGGAAAGTTTTGAAATGGACGACAAAAAAAAAGTTCGTTCATTCCTATTCTGTAAACATTCAAGACAAGGCAACCCATGGTTGTTTACGTCACCCTTGGATTCCCATTGCTGACTATTTTTGAGCGTCAAACCGGATGTTTTCCTTACACTGAACTTTCGATTCACGAACTATACAAATTGTTTTATCGCCAATCTTTGCTAGTTTTGAGGGATTTTTATCATGCAAAATTCTATAATAAGAGATTTTTGTATAATCAACTACGATAATGAAGACGGACAGGCAGACAGACTCACAGAACCCAGCTGAATTAAATGTCGGCAACCAGTGTTGACAGTGATCCTTCTCCCCTCCCCCCTAATTATTTTTTCTTTCCAAAAATACTGCGATAATCATTTTATTTGTTTTATAGCCTATTTTGGTCAGACTTGATGACAGTTGGAGGTCAAGATAGCTCAGTTGGTAGAGCATTCGCTTCACACGCAAAAGGACCGAGATCGACCCCGGGTGCAGTCGAATTTTTTTCCTGACCTCTCAGTCCACCCAGCAGTCATTGGGTAGCTGGGCCTGTTATATCTCACGGAAAGTACTTTGCGATAGACTAGCATTCTATGAAAAAGGTATCAAGCAATTGCTATTGTCCGTTTCACGCTATAGAAAGCGGGATAAACTCCACGGACCGAACGGCTCTAAGGACTGCTACTTTTGATGACATTATGGAGTCGGCATAATTATAACATTGTATTAGAACGCTATGATTATCGTCACCGTTATATCATCATCATCATCATCATCATCATCATCATCATCATCATCATCATCATCATGTAATCTCAATCGTTATGATGCAGTATTGTGTTAAGCTATTGACGTTACGTTATTGGCCGAAGGTGACAATGGGAACATGTTCTATCTGTACTGTTTTTCCTTGTGTAAGACACTGCACACAAATTGCCTTCTCGTTCAGGTATAATTGATTGCTCAGCTAACTAAAAGAACCCGCGCCAAAAATTACTTTGTACTGATGGCTTGTTTTGTATGAAATAGGTCATACGTGTCTTGCTGGTGGACCATTGTGCAGTTAATGTAGCGTTATAAAACTGCAGCATTACTTGTGTATTCCATATGAAATTCTCATAATTCATAATTGAATGCTGATGGCGGGTCTTTAAAGAAAGAAAGAAAGTAGAAAGAGAGAGAGAGAGAGAGAGAGAGAGAGAGAGAGAGAGAGAGAGAGAGAGAGAGAGAGAGAGTGTGTGTGTGTG
>NC_088361.1:7654398-7677966 GCF_034508935.2 Berghia stephanieae | reverse complement strand
TTATTGGAACTGAAACATGGCTAGATCCTGACTTGCGGATGCAGAAATTTTCCCACACAGCTTCAAGCTATATCGAAAGGATCGAAATCGCAATAGAGGAGGGGTCTTGATGGCGGTTAGAGACAACATTGACAGCTACAAAGTACCAGACCTGGAAGTGGAAGATTATGAAATAATATGGGCACACATCAAACTAAAAGGAAGGCGCTCACTCTGTGTTACAGCATTCTATAGACCAAATGTTGCTGTAGTCTTGCTGGGATCCAAATAACCCTACAAAGAGCAACCCAGGTGAAGAATGCGCACTTCCTTATTGGTGGAGACTTCAACTTCCCAAGATGGAACTGGAACTCTATGAAATTAAAAGAAAAATGCCCATTTCCAAACCTACACCTTAACTTCGTGGATATTGTTTACAACCATGGACTACAACAGATAATCGATGAACCCACGAGGGGAGAAAATACACTAGACTTAGTTCTTACCAACTCCACAACTAATACCAAGGGTGGAAATCATTCCAGGCCTCTCAGACCATGATATTCCATACTGCGAGTTTAGCCTCAATACAACAAAAAGGCTCAACCTATTCGAGAAATTCCCCTCTACGCCAAGGCAAACTGGGAAAACTTAAGAAATTCTGCAAAAAATATCAGCTGCAATATTCTCACCAATGAATAAAAGTCCACAACTGAAGACCTACGGTGCGACGTCAAAAACGCATTACTGGAAGCCGTCAAGGAGTTCATACCTCACAAGACCACCAAAAGCAAGATCAGCATGCCATGGATAACATCAAATTTAAAAAGAATGATAGTAAAGAAGAATCGCCTGTACAGAAAGATGAAAAAGTCTGGTGACG
Organism: Berghia stephanieae; assembly: GCF_034508935.2. Classification (NCBI taxonomy): domain Eukaryota; kingdom Metazoa; phylum Mollusca; class Gastropoda; order Nudibranchia; family Aeolidiidae; genus Berghia; species Berghia stephanieae. The sequence continues at coordinate 7,677,104 of NC_088361.1, read as the reverse complement.
AAAAACTAACAACAGAAATTTGCATCCTGAAGCAGACAATACAGCGCGAAATGAGACGTAGTTATTATTGGTCTCACCTCAACGGCATCTTTAGCGATGAAAATGAAAATAAATCACAAAATAATAAAACATTTTGGTCATATATAAAAAACCAAAAATCTAATAATGTTGGCATAGCACCACTAAAAAAGGAAGGACATGTCATTTCAGACCCCAAAGAGCAGGCAGAGATCCTTAACAAACAGTTCCAATCTGTCTTCAGTGAGGGAAAAGAATTTTCAAATGCAGAGTTTCTTAACAAGACATCAATGAAGACCACCAACACTCCTATAATGAATGACATTACCATCACAGAAGAAGGAGTAATGAAACTAATACTTAAACTTAACCCCCACAAAGCCAGTGGTCCTGACAACCTATCCCCCCGCATCTTAAAAGAATTGGCTCCAGAACTTGCCCCAGGCATCACAGCCATCTTCAAGTCCTCCTTGGCTTCAGGTGTAATACCATCAGATTGGAGAAATGTATCACCCATTTTTAAGAAAGGAGAACACTACGACCCGGCAAATTATAGGCCCATCTTCTTGACATGCATCATCTACAAACTAATGGAGCACATCATCGTCAGCAACATCATGAACCACTTTGAACAACACAATGTACTAACCGAATACCAACACGGTTGCAGACGTTTGCGATCTTGCGAGACCCAACTTCTGGAATTTACGGAAGAGCTGATAACCAATCTGGAGAAGGGACTCCATCCAGACGTCCTTATCATGGACTTTGCCAAAGCCTTTGACAGTGTGAATCACAGCCTACTTATGCACAAGATCCGTCGTTACGGCATACAGGGCACAACCCAAACATGGATTAATAACTTCCTACATGACCACCAGCAAGCTGTTATTGTTAACGGATGGCGCTCGACGGAAGTGCATGTTAGATCGGATGTCCCTCAGGGATCTGTCTTAGGACCCTGTCTATTGTTGGCATACATTAATGACCTGCCACTTAATCTAACCACAACAGCCAGACTCTTTGCAGACGACACTGCAGTCTACAGCACTGACAATGACAAACTGCAAGCGGATCTGTGTCAACTAGAAATATGGGAAGAAAGCTGGGATATGAAGTTCAACCCAGCGAAGTGCGAATCAATGCCCATAACAAGATCAAAAACACCCAAGATAACTGAATACCACTTACATGGGCATACATTGGAGACAGTGAATGTTGCGAAATATCTTGGTGTTAGCATGAAAAAAGATCTAACATGGGATGAGCATATTAACAAGTAAGGCAACAAAAACATTGGGATTTTTAAGGCGTAACCTAAAAATTAGCTCCTCGAAAATCAAGGAAAAGGCATACAAAACATTTGTAAGACCTGTTCTGGAATATGCTTCCACTGTTTGGGATCCCCTCACCCAAAAATACGTCTCAAAAATTGAATCAGTGCAAAGAAGAGCTGCACGATACGTCCTGAACAGACACCACAACACCTCAAGTGTATCAGACATGCTAGAAAAACTACAGTGGCCAAAATTAGAACACCGCAGAAAATCAGCAAGATTAACAATGCTATTTAAGATCAAGCACCACCTTGTTGAATGCCCAGTCATCAAGAAAAAAAAAACTAATACCAGCACCTATGAGACAGAGAAGAGGTAACAACAACCAATACAGCCTCATAACACACAGAACACAATACCGTGGTTTTTCCTTCTTGCCGCGCACGGTCAGGGACTGGAACCACCTTGACGCTAAAGTGACCGAAGCCATTACAATTGATGCTTTTGTGGCAAGTTGCTATGCAGATACTTAGACCCTACACAAACCATCACTGACCAACGTTGACGACCCCTGAATGTCCCTGGAAATTGATTTTCGACTAACGATTATAAACAAGGAATACAGAGAGATTAGAAAGCAGTTTCATATTTGCCATAATAATCAACCAATTGATTGTGGGCAATCAAATGAAGAAGAAGAAGAAGATTTGTTCTTCTGACAAAAACAGTTACTTCCGGCGAGACACAATAATCAGCTATTGACTTTCCAGTGATATCTATGTATTAAACCCACCTAAAGTTTTAACATTAAGTGAATTATCCGGCAAATTTTAATGAGAGATAAAACGTGACTTTTTTACTTTGGCTTTGTGTAAGTAATGACTCTCTCTAATTAAAGAAAGAAATTGATTATTCACAAAAGGTTAGTTGTCCTGTATTCTCGTCCTACATGTTACGTGCTGCTGTTGGTAATTGGACCGCTTTGAACACGTTTAGTGGATATTGCGCTATATAAAAGCTCAAGTTTTATTCTATCTACCATCTGTAATTTAATTGTTATTTTCCTGAATATTTTTCTTTCTCGTGACTATTTTAATTAGTTACTCGTGCAGATAGATAACCAATGTCGTGTATTACTGAAGGCTGGAAAAGAGCGTGGTCGATATTTAAAGTCACGTTTTCTCGTGAGATCATGGGTGTGGTCTCTGACTTAAGGATGGAAAATAAAAACAACTTTTAACTCGTCGCTGAATTTTGATCAATCACTATTTTCCACTTAACTCGGGTTAAATGGATACCAGTCTATAACCAATGACGAATGGCAAAGTTTTTCGCACGATACTAAAGAATCGGAATTGGATCAAAATTGCACAAAGATTTGCAAGAGATGGAGTTAACAGAGACAGAAGAGTGTCATAATAGGCAAAATTAGGTCGAAAACAACCCCTTGAATTGTGCAAATAAGGGTTGGAATTTTGGAAATTACATATGTTGTGGAATATGAAAAATCCTATATTTTATGCTATGGAACCACCCTTAGAGATCAGTTTTAGTTCAGATTCAAAGTTTTTAAGATTGGAAAATTTTGAAATGGACGACAAAAAAAAGTTCGTTCATTCCTATTCTGTAAACATTCAAGACAAGGCAACCCATGGTTGTTTGCGTCACCCTTGGATTCCCATTGCTGACTATTTTTGAGCGTCAAACCGGATGTTTTCCTTACACTGAACTTTCGATTCACGAACTATACAAATTGTTTTATCGCCAATCTTTGCTAGTTTTGAGGATTTTTATCATGCAAAATTCTATAATAAGAGATTTTTGTATAATCAACTACGATAATGAAGACGGACAGGCAGACAGACTCACAGAACCCAGCTGAAATAAATGTCGGCAACCAGTGTTGACAGTGATCCTTCTCCCCTCCCCCTAATTATTATTTCTTTCCAAAAATACTGCGATAATCATTTTATTTGTTTTATAGCCTATTTTGGTCAGACTTGATGACAGTTGGAGGTCAAGATAGCTCAGTTGGTAGAGCATTCGCTTCACACGCAAAAGGACCGAGATCGACCCCGGGTGCAGTCGAATTTTTTTTCCTGACCTCTCAGTCCACCCAGCAGTCATTGGGTAGCTGGGCCTGTTATTTCTCACGGAAAGTACTTTGCGATAGACTAGCATTCTATGAAAAAGGTATCAAGCAATTGATATTGTCCGTTTCACGCTATAGAAAGCGGGATAAACTCCACGGACCGAACGGCTCTAAGGACTGCTACTTTTGATGACATTATGGAGTCGGCATAATTATAACATTGTATTAGAACGCTATGATTATCGTCACCATTATCATCATCATCATCATCATCATCATCATCATCATCATGATAATCATCAATCGTTATGATGCAGTATTGTGTTAAGCTATTGACGTTACGTTATTGGCCGAAGGTGACAATGGGAACATGTTCTATCTGTACTGTTTTTCCTTGTGTAAGACACTGCACACAAATTGCCTTCTCGTTCAGGTATAATTGATTGCTCAGCTAACTAAAAGAACCCGCGCCAAAAATTACTTTGTACTGATGGCTTGTTTTGTATGAAATAGGTCATACGTGTCTTGCTGGTGGACCATTGTGTAGTTAATGCAGCGTTATAAAACTGCAGCATTACTTGTGTATTCCATATGAAATTCTCATAATTCATAATTGAATGCTGATGGCGGGTCTTTAAAGAAAGAAAGAAAGTAGAAAGAGAGAGAGAGAGAGAGAGAGAGAGAGGAGAGAGAGAGAGTGTGTGTGTGTGTGTGTCTGTGTGTGAGAGAGAGAGTGAGAGAGAGAAAGAGAGAGAGAGAGGTGAAAGAATATTACATATGACTAAAAAAGGAATGCGTTTGCATGTTTTCAGATACAATTACAATGACAAAATGAACTTCTCGCAGGGACTGATGGGACAAGTTTTTAGTATGTCAACTAGATAACACCACGCTAACGTCTCGTCCTTGCTTCAACCACCCAGGAATACACATGCTACAATTCTTACTACATTTTGTTTTATGGTTTCAGCGTTCCTTTTTCTCATGGTTTTCTTATCATATGCTTTTGTCGCCAGCTATGGAACCACCCTTAGAGATCAGTTTTAGTTCAGATTCAAAGTTTTTAAGATTGGAAAGTTTTGAAATGGACGACAAAAAAAAAAAGTTCGTTCATTCCTATTCTGTAAACATTCAAGACAAGGCAACCCATGGTTGTTAACGTCACCCTTGGATTCCCATTGCTGACTATTTTTGAGCGTCAAACCGGATGTTTTCCTTACACTGAACTTTCGATTCACGAACTATACAAATTGTTTTATCGCCAATCTTTGCTAGTTTTGAGGGATTTTTATCATGCAAAATTCTATAATAAGAGATTTTTGTATAATCAACTACGATAATGAAGACGGACAGGCAGACAGACTCACAGAACCCAGCTGAATTAAATGTCGGCAACCAGTGTTGACAGTGATCCTTCTCCCCTCCCCCTAATTATTTTTTTCTTTCCAAAAATACTGCGATAATCATTTTATTTGTTTTATAGCCTATTTTGGTCAGGTTCTCATTTTACACCTGAGTACAATGAGAGAATGTGAGTAAAGAGCCTTTTCGAAGGACTCAATTATGCGCCGAGTGAGGCTCGAACCCATGCCCTTCCGATCCGAAAGCGAGTGCCATACCACAAGACCACATAGCCGTACACGAAGTGTTTTCTTCATTTTCATTTGTTATCCTTTTCCTTCCACACCCTGGTCTCTCGTTGACACGTCCAGTTGTTTTATTCCTCTGCACCAAACGAACGAGAGAGAGGTGGCTGATTATTCAGGGTTACCACTGACGTCGTGTTTTTGTCCGACGCAAAAAAGCAGAATGTCAAATCACGGGATGTGACATTTTGATACATCATCCAATTAACTGAGGATCAAACACTTGGACTTAGAGTCAACGATTTTCATGACGTCATAGCCAGGTGGCTTTAGAGAAAGATATGTGTTATGTATGTAGTTTTTCACGGTGTACTTTGTTGTTACTGATCTCACAAATAAATACGCTATAGCTGTGGCACCAAGCTGGTTGGTTTATTTTGCTATTCAGTATACATAGAGGAGAAAAAGAAGTTGTAGGTAGGAGGTGGACGGTGCGTGTCAAGAGTAATTAACCCTTTATCAGTGACATTGATTTTTTGTTTTCAAATAATAGTTCCCCTTTATATGATAAACCGTTTCCATAATGAGAGCAGTAAGAATATCGCGACCCGGGCTTCAATTAAACTGTAATTGCATTCTCGTAACTTGTCTATTGATGAAAACGGTAAGATTAAGATCGTCTGATAGTGATAGGTCCAAGAAAGATTGAGTTTCGCTCCCGCATGCACATACAAGTCGAGAAAGCCAGGTCTCTTTTGACACAAAATGAGACTCTTAGATTACAAACGAGACATCTAGGTTACAAACGAGACATCTAGGTCCATTATATGACATGTTCCATGCTAAAGTAAGACAAGTAACGGTCGATAAAAGTCGCTTACAACTTTCAAAGGAAAGATGTCAAAAAGTAACGACGTCCCAAAGTAACGGAAAGTAGACTTCAACCCGCCATTCCACACGACTTTCCAAAACATTCCTTTTTTTCAGAGAACTCGACTGTCTTGTTTTTGATTGAACGGATGGGAGGAAAGTATTGAACACGCATGCCATCCTGATTAGAAAATTGAGCCTTTTTTTAGCTTTATATAGCGCAATATCAACTAAATGTGCTCAGAGCGCTTTACAAGGGGTCCCTGGACAACAGCAACATTTAACATGTAGGACGGAACATAACGCCTGTTAGGCGATATTACAATTTTTTGGACAAAGACAGCGCTGTTAACGGCCAGGTACTCAATTTACACCTGAGTACGGTGAGAGGAAGTGAGTTAAGAGCATTTTCCAAGGACTCAACTATGCGCCGAGCACGAGGCTCGAACCCAGGACCTGCCGATCCGAAAGCGAGTGTCATACCACTAGACCACATAGAAAATAACTAATAATGACGAAATGTTGGACCGAGTTGGCGTTAGACGTTTTCTCATTTGAACTTTTAAGAGAACGACAATTAAAATCCCTTGGTCAATAAATCAGGGGGGAACGTATCGAGAAAAAGGTTTAATTGTAGAAAATGTATGAGAAAAGAAGCAGAGGCAGACATAGGACAGACTATGTAGAAAATGTATGAGAAAAGAAGCTGAGGCAGACATCGGACAGACTATGTAGAAAATGTATGAGAAAAGAAGCAGAGGCAGACATCGGACAGACTATGTAGAAAATGTATGAGAAAAGATGCAGAGACAGACTTCGGACAGACTATGTAGAAAATGTATGAGAAAAGAAGCAGAGACAGACATCGGACAGACTATGTAGAAAATGTATGAGAAAAGAAGCAGAGACAGACATCGGACAGACTATGTAGAAAATGTATGAGAAAAGAAGCAGAGACAGACATCGGACAGACTATGTAGAAAATGTATGAGAAAAGAAGCAGAGACAGACATCGGACAGACTACGTCACTGGTCTCGGGACATTATCCAGGTAACTGCCGTACTCTGGAAAAAACGCGGATATAAAAAATTGGCCAGAAAACGTGTCCTTCAAATATCGATCGATTTAAATTACCTTCATAATGGCAAAAACTCTCAAACCTGGGACTTCAATGCAGACTTCACAATGTCCCAAGTTTGAGAGTTTTTGCCAAAATGAGGGTCATTTATATTGATCGATATTTGAAGGACGAGTTTTCTGGCCAAATTTTAAATGTGTCTGTCCAAGGTAGGGAATTTAACTGGTGAAAGAAATGAAAGTACATGATGGAATTCTGAGATAACCAGAGGACAGTGGGAATCGCAAAGTCATGATTGCCATTGCGTGCCAAAGATCGGCCATGACTTGACTTACCAATGTGTACGTATTTGCACAGAGTCACTTCGATATTTCCAGGTTAAACTTCACTTTTTGTTAAAACGGGTGTTTCTTTTTTTACGAAACCTGCCAGTAAGTAGGCAGCAGTGGGGAGTGAAACTGGGACTCAGGGAAGTGTACACCTTTGGGGAGTGAACCTGAGACTGAGTTTCGGCGGGTTTCGTAAAAAAAAAGAAATACCGCTTCACTCTGTTAAAACAGCCTTATAGCAACGTTTTTACACTGTGGTGAATTTACATTTCAAAATTAATTGCTTTAAATAATTTAAGGAAAGACCATACAGCTTTGAAAACTGTGAAGGTTATGAGTGTGAAAATTAGCCATTTAATTTTTATTATTTTTGCCACGTTCAGAAAGGGTGCGCTCACTTGCATTACACTGGGCCCGCCGGTTTTTTAATAATTTTTGGCACAGCTGGCGTCCGCAAAATTAGGGAAAAAATTTATGATTTGCATTGCAAACGCAAAATCTGCACGTTTTGCAAATTTTTGACGAATTCTTTGATTTTTTAAAATATTCGGATATGACCTTTTATTTAAGTTAAATAAAAGTAATATCCCAATTTTTTTTACTTAATTATTATAACAATTTCATTAACAGCAATTTTTGTATTGTAATTTTGTTTTCCCAACGTTGTGCCTTTTTCCAAATCAGCATCATTTCTGGCAAAATTTACCATTTTTTTGAGTTTGAAATTGCGTATCTAGTTCCGCGGGGATATTTTATTTCATGGGTTGCGTGTAGTGTAGTTAGTTGTTTGGTGCGATACAACAGTTTTAGAAACCTGCAACATTTTTCCAAAATTTACTTATTTTCTTCTGAAAATTCATCATTTCCTTTGCAAAATTTTGAAATAATTTTTGCAAAAAAAACCCAAAAAACCGTGGGGGTCAGATAATATTTTGTTTTGTTCACCGGGTTCTGTCAAGCTGCGTAAGTTCTGAATAAGAGCGACTGGGTTTCTTTCCAGTTGAGTTAATGAGCTAACTTATTAATGAATTGATTATGTGTCTGGGCACACGAATAATTCATCACGTTTTGTTTTAATTGGAACAGCGTTGCCGGATTTCAATCGAATTCACACCCTACTGTCACCTTCAATAACCGGACTGTCTATTAGTCTTTACAGTACAGTAACAGATTATTAAAATGAACCTATCAATATCCCCAACCTCATGTAAGATCAACTTACTAATGGTAGATAATAATGAAATTAATTGCTATACTACCATCTTTTCCAGTTCCTCGACAGAGTGGCGGTATAACAAGATTTACTGTGTAGGCCTATGCTAATGAAGTAGGCGTAAGAGAAAAGAAAAAAGAAAAAGAGTAACACGTATCGTTCAAAATATATATTTTATTACAAACCAATACATATTTAAAACAACATGAGAGAGAATGATGACAATGTGAATGGAATATACAGTAAAAACCGGTTAAACCGAAATTCAAGGGACTTGATATTCAGGCCTGTAAATCGTCTTTTCCAAAATTGCCTGAAAATTTATTTTACTATCGGTGCCCTCAGTAGAAACTGATAATAGTATGACATGTCAAGCAGTCTGTTAGATCTATCAATCTAATATTCTTTTAAAAGAATAATGTTAGTACTCACAAATCAAGTAGCCTGTCTGAGCATACAGGGAGAGGATAGTTGTCTTACTTCTGCCTTGTTAGTGATCAAAACTTACAGGAGTTTGGAGACACCGCAAGTCCCTTCTTTGTACAGTAATGAAATCTGGCCTAGCAGTTTAGACAGTAATAAAACCTAGTACTACACTAGTAAGTACCTTTAACTAACCCTCACACTAATAGGAAAAACAAAAACCCTAGAACTTTTATTATGACCTAAGTATAACTAGAACCCGAATAGAAAAGAAAACCCTCTGATCTCTAGCAACCACATATAGAAATAGAGAAAATAAACCCAAAAAGCCCTAGGATGACTGATCTGCACTACCTTTTAATTTCAGTGTACTGCAGCGGAGAACCAAAATAATGGTCATATTAGGACCCCCCCCCCCCCAATTATTGGTTGATCCACTATAGTGACAACTCTCAACAAAGAACTTATTTCCTGGTTCCAACATTGTCGTTAAAGAGAGGTTGTACTGTATAATGATTGGAAAGAGGGATTCAAATGAGGGCAAGGATGGCTCATGAGATATTGTCCACCCATAGCACATGAATGGTTAAGGAACAATGGAATTATTTGAGTAAAAAAAACAAACCCAAAATACTGGGCACAACGCAATTTTAAGGCAAATTTTACCAAAATCGTATCACTTGTATAAACATTGCATTAAATATCTGATTAAAATCCCTCTAAATAACAAGTAGATAAACTCAATGACAACATAACATAAACAAGGTTTAAACCGATGTGTAAATATATGCATGTCTGACATCTGACCGCACTTATGGGCCTAGTTTAACATTGTTGTAATGGACAACATTTTGCTTAAGTTTACAACAATGAGCCCATAATGAATTGGGTTATCAGATCTACAAAAAAGTGCACGTCGGTTTAAAGCAATTCATGAAACAATGATTTTAATTTGATTTTCTAAGATATCATGAGTCATGATATAAGACCAATTTTTTCTTCACTACAAACGAATGCATTGCGAACTGTTTCCATGGAAACGGTGTCATCTTGATATTTCAAAATTATATATTCCATATTTATTTCACTGCCAAATCAAAAACAAAATTTTGTAAGACAGCAAAAAATATATAAGTGATTCTTATATTTTGGGTCGCCAAGTGTATGATACATTACAATATCAGTGATGATAGTCTTCAGCGGATACGCGGAATTCCGGGATTTTAGGATTTTTCTGAAATTTTCAACTGCTTTGCTGTGTCAAACATTTCCGCTAAGTGGTAGTTTAGCTGAAAAATCACCGTTATGTCTTGTGTCATTTTTTTACACCTCTGCTTAATTGTCTGATTTTTGGTGACACTCCGATGCCTATGACGTTAGTCTAGACACACAAGCGCCAAATGTGAAAAGTGACACAATACCCATGATGACCTTGGATGAAAAGATGATCGAAAGGGAAGGGGATGGAGCAAATGGGTGTTACTATTTTTGTATCGTTTAGTTTTTATTTATATTTTGTTTTCTTGTTTGTTCTGAATTCAATTGAAATCATTACAACTTATTATGTCTAAATACCAATTTTTAAAAAAATATCAGAGTGGACTCTCTCTCTCTCTCTCTCTCTCTCTCTCTCTCTCTCTCTCTCTTTATATCTTTCTTTCTTTCTTTCTTTTCCATATTTTTTTTTCTCAGCCAACCTTTCATATTATCATGTTTATAGCTATCACTTGGTAATAGAGAGATAATGTAACAGTAGTAAGTTTGGCACTATCCTACTCACTTCATTTCTTGTTGTTATCAGCATAAGTGCCTGATCCACTCACTTTTATGAATTAAAAAGTCACCCCAAATACCGGAGCATACTCAATGTCTCAATTGTTTCTGTTATATGTTTGTGTTGAGAATATTGGCTATTCTGCTGGCCTACTTCGCGAGGGTTGCGTGTGTGGGACCCGCGATCTCCAGTTGTCGGGGAAAGTGAGGACTCTAATAATGACTAGGAGTTAGAGACGATCTTTTTTTTTTGGGAAAGGGGGGGGGGTCGTGGATAGCTCATACGATAGAGTCACGCTCTCCCCGGCCAGGCGGAGTTGTCGTACCAATAAGGTCGCGGGTTCAATCCCCCATCACCGCCGCGAAATTTTTCTTCTCTATTGTCTTCTGGCACTTTCCTACTCACTTCATCTCTAAGTTTGGCTGATCGATTTAAGTAATCCTTTTTTAAAGTCTTGATTTAAATTCGCTCTTTGATGGATTATGTTTTGCAATTGATTAAAGATTCTTTTTATAAGCTGCATAACCAATGGTTGCAGTAATACACACACTAGCCGTGTTTGTAATATAAAAACAAATACATACTTTTGGCCAAAAGTTTATCATATTCTCTTGATATAGTGGGCAGCATTATAGGGGTCTAAAGTGTTTAAATGGAAATGACAATTTTAAAAAATTATATTTACAAAAAGTCAGTTTGTATCTAATAATAAGAATAGATGTGTTAGAAAAGTTAGAAATATATTACGTAACAATGAATAGCTATGTTATTTTTGCATTGGATTTGGGCTTGACTGGCGAGCCGATAAATTTTCCTCCTTCTTGACAAATTGTCATTATGATATATGCAATATGATATAACGTAGTGTTATATAACAAAACAAAACATAATATAAGTTAGTAATATGTAATACAATACAAAGTAAAATGCATACAATAAGATATGATATAATATAGTGTTATATAAATAGCAAAACATAATATAGTACAATATTACATAATACAATGTAATGTAATATATTATAAACATAATAAGATAAGATATAATACAATACTATATAATATAGTGTTATATAACACAAACAAAATTCCTTAAAGCTGAAGAGAAAATATATACATCTGTGTAAGACCAGCAATGTTGTATGGATTAGAGACAGCGGCTACGACAAAGAAACAAGATAAAGAAATTGAGGTGGCAGAAATGAGGATGTTGAGATGGTCACTTGGCTGGACAAGAAAAGATAAAGTGAGAAATGAACGAATTCGAAGGTTGACTGAAGTGAAGAATTTATCAATAAAGATGAGAGTAGATAGATTGAAATGATTCAAACATGTTAAGAGATGAGAGAGGGAGTACGTGGGAAGGAAGTTCTTGGATACACAGTTAGCGGGAAAGAGAAAGAATAGACGCTCAAAGGCTTGATGGATGGATAGGGACAAGGACGATATGAAAAAACTGGGCTTTGAGGAAGATAATGCTATGAACCGAGATGCATGGAGATGTGTCATTCATTTCAGTAACCCTGCAAAATGCGGGATAAGCTGAACGATGAAGAAGAAGAACATGTTTTTACTGTACAAAACTGAAGCTTTTTTTTGCAATAAGTTGAACCGACCAAAAGCGTAAAAACTGTGTTGATGCATGTAGACTCGCCAGAGCTTTCTAATTCGAGTCAAATTTTCGAAAGATCATATCAAATTCATTTTTACCATAAACATAAAATAAAAGAATAAATAAAATTCCCTTTATTCATCCCATAGGGGGAAATATTTCTCTAGGGTCAATTCCAAAGAAATTCTGGAATAACTCATACGCCAGCAGCAGAGCAGCGCCGCAAATTGAGCTAGGACGAGATGACTTGCTCAAGGCCACGCAGCGCAGCGGCAGGTGATCGAACTCGGTACCTTCCGGAGACGAAGCAAAGACCGTACCCACTGAGCCACGCTGCCCCTATCAACACCAATCAAACACGAATACTAGATAACAACACCAAAAAAATGTTCTTTTTACATAAAAATAAAATATATTTCACAATACAGTGGATGTGGAAACAGGGATAAATTTAAATAAAACATAAAAACTATGAAAGTTATGAAAGATCTATAATAACAGTAGAAAAGTTATGAATTTGAAACCTTTTTGAAAATCATGTATTGGTTCTTCGATAAATCCAAGCGGAGATGTAACCATAAACGACAATGAAACGTCTGAACTATTAAATTACTATATTTCCAGTGTTTAAAAAAATTTTTTTTTTTCAAACTTTCCAACTATTCCTGTTAGAAATAACAATAAATGTCTTGAAAATATTGATATCACACTTGAAATGATTTTACAAAATCTTCTAAAATTAGATCCCTCTAAAAGTTTTGGTCCCAACGGTCTTCATTCCCATTTTCTCTAATGCGTGGCTTATGAGATATTGTCCTCCCATAGCACATGAATGGTTAAGAACAGCGGAATTATTTAAGTTGTAAAAAATAAACAAAGTTTTAAGGCAAATTTTACCAAAATCGCATCACTTGTATAAGCATTACGTTAAATACCCGATTAAAACCCCTCTAAATAACAATTAAAATCACTCAAGGACAACATAAAACAAGAAGGTTTAAACCAAAATGTACATATATGCAGGTCTGAATTCCGCCGCACTTATAAGCCTAGTTTAACATTGTTGTAATGGTCATATTTTGCATCATATTTTGAGATTTTTCCATTACAACAATGAGCCCATAATGAATTGGGTTATCAGAACTACAAATCAGCGCACGTCGGTTTAAAGCAATTCATAAAACAATGATTTTAATTTTGATTTTCAAAGATATCATATGTCATGAATTCAAGACCAATGTTTTCTTCACTACGAACGTATGCATTGTAAACTGTTTCCATGGAAACTGCGTCATTTTGATATTTCCAAATTACATAATTCAAATTTATTTCATCGACAAATCAAAACAAATTTTGTAAGACAGCAAAAAAGACAGTAATTATTCTCATGTTTTTGGTTTTCAACTGTATGATATAATACAATATGATATAACCGTGTTGTATAACATATTACAACATAATATATTATGATACAATGTAACGTAATATAAATATAATAAGATTTGATATAATAAAATAGGATATAATATAGTGTTATATAACACACACGAATTTCCGCAAAGCTGAAGAGAAAATATATACATCTGTGTAAGACCAGCAATGTTGTATGAATTAGAGACAGCAGCTAGGACAAAGAAACAAGTTAAGAAGTTGAGGTGGCAGAAATGAGGATGTTGAGATGGTCACTTGGCTGGACAATAAACGATAAAATGAGAAATGAGCGAATTCGAAGGTTGACTGAAGTGAAGAATGTATCAATAAAGATGAAAGAAGATAAATTGAAATGGTTCGGACATGTTAAGAGATGAGAGAGGGAGTACGTGGGAAAGAAAGTATTGGATACACAGTAAGGGGGAAAGAGAAAGAAGGGACGCTAAAAGGCTTGATGGATGGATAGGGTCAAGGACGATATGAAAGAACTGGGCCTGGAGGAAGATGATGCTATGAACCGAGATGCATTGAGATGTAGCAGTCATCATGGCAACCCTGCAAAATGCGGGAAAAGCTGAAAGAAGAAGAAGAAGAAGAAGAAGAAGAAGAATAAGAAGAAGAAGAACCGTTGATTTACAAAGCATTTGAGATTGTTTTAGATAAGCGAGCATGCGTTTGAATATTCGCCCCCCCCCCCCACCCCTCCCCCTTACTGGAACTCCATTTCCAAGATATATCAGAGACAGTAATGATGCAGATTTCTTTTTGAAAACATCTTTACAAACTATTTTTTAATATGTAAGTCTGTAGAATTATATTGCTCTGTTTCAAATTGCATGTTTGAGTGGTTGTATGTTTGAGTGATGTCACGTTACTGTTATGTGTTTTGAGTTTGTTGAGATATGAATAATGTGTTATATCATCAACATCATCGTCATCCTCCTCATCATTATTATTATTATTATTATTATTATTATTATTATTATTATTATTATTATTATTATTATTATTATTATTATTATTATATTATTATTATTGTTTATTATTATTGTTATATATTATTATTATTGTTAATATATATTATTATTATTTTATATTATTATTATTATTATTAATTATTACTATTATTATTATTATTATTTATATTATTATTATTATTATTGTTAATAATAATATATTATTATGGTTATTATTATTATATTATTATTATTATTATTATTATTATTATTATTATTATTATTATTATTTATTATTACTATTATTATACTATTATTATTATCATCATCATTATTATTATTATTATTATTATTATTATTATTATTATTATTATTATTATTATTACTACGACTACTACAACTACTACTATACTACTACTACTACTACTACTACTACTACTACTACTACTACTACTACTACTACTACTACTACTACTACTACTACACTACTACTACTACTACTACTACTACTACTACTACTACTACTACTACTACTACTACTACTATAGCTTTAAAATTAGTTTACCAAGAGGTAATACTGTTTTATCCGATGGGTCACATATTATTCATGCCTTTATAGATTTTAAATCATTTCCTATTTTTTAAAGTCTTTCTTGTTTTCTTGACTTTCTTGTTGCAACCGTTGATTTACAAAGGATTTTAGAGTGATTCTATCCGGGCCTTATGCGGTTGTGTGGTTTAGTTGTGTGTCACTCGCCTTCCAACCAGACATTCTCGCTCTGAGCGGCGCATAATTGAGTCCTTGGAAAATGCTCTTTACATTATCTCAGCGTCCTTAGCTGGAAATTATGTACTTAGTCGTTATAAGCGTTCTCTCTGTCGGAAAAGAAATGTAGTATCCCTATGTCATGTGACGTGTCTCGTCCTACATGTTAAATGTTGCTGTAGGCTAGGAAACCATTGTAAAGCGCTTTGAGCACGTTTTGCAGATATTGCCCTATATAAATGCTCCGATTTTTATGATTCTTATTCTCGTGTGGACGATTTCAATTTAAAGGTAATTAAACAGGATTTTGGATATTTGTCTGTCGGCAACAACAGAGAAAATCTTTCAGTTCTTCTCTGTAGTCAGAACTCAATCTATAGTAAACAATAACATTACAACACGTGTTTATTAACGTTAATATGCGATCCAAATTGAGAGCGTGTCCAATGAAAGCGTCAATCGGGATGAAATAAATTTCATAATTTCCTAAAATGTTATTAGATTGAAGATATATTTGGAAGCTATAATATCCGTTAAAAATATTTAATATCGAGCTTGTCACATGACACGCAAAAAATACAACAGACACCGTTATCATCATACGAATGAGTTCCAATTCCTTTTGGTTCCATTTTGGTTTAGGATCCGTCTGTGTTTGGGATGACGTGGCCAATCTAAATCTATTTGCTTTGACCAGACGAGCAATCAAGATGCTGTTAAATATAACCACGCACACAGCACTCAATGGTCGTAGAACACCATATTCTGCTATAAGCATTGCGTTTTGTACATTGTATCCATGTATTATATCGTTCAACCCATATGTCTCATCAACCGCAAAGAAAGCCACAATTTCTGTAATATTAAAGGAAATTGGTAAAAGAAAGATGACAATTAATACAAAGCACGTACGACGTTTTGTAAATGTGGATTTGACAGTGAATAGAAACGCCACACAGGCCATTCTCTCCGCTGATATGTAGGCCATTGACAAACAGGAGCTGGTAATGAAAGAATGTAGAATATTTCCTTCTACGATAGCTGCTCCAGGTATAAAATCGAAAGGTACCAGAAAAAAGAGGCATGTAAGAAAATCAAACACGGCCAATCCCATTAGATTCAATGTGAAACTGTCTTTAGAAATACCTCGACGGATAAAAATAATCATGTTGATGAGGTTTGAGACTAGACCAAATCCTGAAAGGAAATAGACCACAATTTTCCCCATAAAAGTGTGCCAAAAGGGAATATGGGTAGATCCGATGTTCGACATCGCAGACATGTCTCCATTCAGGAAATTGCTTATGTTATCGTCGTTGATAAAATTCAATGCGTAGTCGAAGGTCGTCTCAGGAGAGAATCCATCCATTAAATTGCTGCTTGTCGTGGGAATGTTGTAGTGGTCAAAGTTTGAGACGTCCTTAGAAAATGGGCCATACCTCGGCCTGTTGGAATCTGTGAATGGTCTCCGAGTTGTGAAAAACTGTGAAGTGGCAAAATAAAAACAATATCAATAAGACTGACTAAAGGATAAAGCACATGAAATGGTTAAGAAAAAACACAATATTTAAAGGGAAAGTAGAAAATCACACCTTGTGGTCACTAAAATACTTTTCTAGCTCCAAATCAAATCAGGCTAATGATAGAAAAATACTTTTTTAAAAACAACAAAAAGAAAGAAAACGGGAATATGCTACAGAAAGATATTGACGATATTGTTCAATGTTGACTTTAAGACAGGGACATTGAATGGCTTATAAAGAGTCCAAAACAATTTTATGAAAAATACCACACGCTTATCAATTGCATACTTCAATTCATCGTACCATTTTATCTCTTTATTTTTCAAAGAGTTTTATATATTCCTCTTAGTTCTATTGGTCTCTGAAAAAAACCACATTTAAAAATTTTTAAAAATACCTTAAAAATAACGAGCAGTGGAAAAAAAAAACCCAAACAAACATTGCAGATGGAGAGAGAGAGAGAGAGAGAGAGAGAGAGAGAGAGAGAGAGAAAGGAGAGGGAGACCGAAAGATATGGGAGAGTGAAAGCGAAAGAGATGGGGAGAGAAAAAGAAAATGACACAGGGAGAAAGAGAGAGCCTGAGAGAGAGACAGAGAGATGGAGAGAGAAGAGAGAGATGGAGAGAGAGAGAGGGAGAGAGAGGGAGAGAGAGAGAGATGGAGAGAGAGACCGAGAGAGATGGAGAGAGAGACAGAGAGAGATGGAGAAAGATAGAGAGATAGAGAGAGATGGAGAGGGAGGAAGAGAGATTGAGTGAGGGAAAGAGAGAGAGAGACACAGAGAGAAAGGGAGAGAGAAGGAGAGAGAGGGAGAGATTTGGAGATAGAGAGAGAGGGGGAATTTCTTCCAAAAGGTTATATTGTGACGTTTGCCACAAAATTCTCCAATACTAAGTAATTAAGCAAATCTAAAGAAAATGGTCGCTTTCATCAGTTTTTTTTATGGGATAGAAGATAAAACATAAACCAAACAACTGACGATGTAGCATCAAAATTATAACAGTTATAGCTTTTTAAAGTGTCGAATAAGTGCAGACAAAGTTGATAATCTGTCCACAGGTTTTTAAACCTTAGAGAAACTATTTCTGCTATTATAATGAAGCTAGAGCACCAGCTTTTGGATTATTTACACGAACAAAACCCCTACATATCCGATGTAAAACTGACATGTCTGTTATCTACGCATACATCCACTTGATCTGCGCAAACCACTTAAAGAATCATGTAATAGATATATATAAGTATCAATACGCCATAAGGAACCAACAATGAACAGAACTGTGCTGGTTTTGAAACAGTGAAATCAAAATGTGAAACAAATACAGGAATCTGCAGAGATCTTTGTATAGATGGAACGAAATTGATGTTACTCAGCTCATTGTTGTTGTTTTGAGACAGCCATTTTGATTATCAGTTCTTACCTAATTCTACAAAACAGACTATAATTATCTATAGTTACACATACATAGCTTTGTGTCTCGGTACGTTATTTGGCTGGTTGATGTGAGTATTTACCTAAACACATAGCATCAATCCAATATTTGGTGTTGTTTGGTGTGTCCGATTGAGCGTGAGTGTCACTTATCCAGTACTTGGATTGGTCAAACATAGACTGATTAACATTCTATAGTTTTTCCAATCCCATCCCTTCTCTTTCTCTCTCTCTCTCTCTCTCTCTCTCTCTCTCTCTCTCTCTCTCTCTCTCTCTCTCTCTCTCTCTCCGTATATATATATATATATATATATAATATATATATATATATATATATATATATATATATATATATATATATGTGTGTGTGTGTGTGTGTGTATATATTTATTTTTATTTTTTTAAAAAAATAATTTTATTTTTATTTTTTTTTTAATAATTTTTTTTCCTATCTATCTGTTTATATATAAAACAAACCAAATGTGATTTCTGCTTTGCATTGCAAATGTAGTAGCATTTCTATAAGAAAACAGTGGTCCAGGCTCTATTCCCAACGGTCGTTTGTTTCACAACAAGACGGGGCAAAATCTTATACTGGTCACATCACTCTGCTAAAACCAAGACACAAGTTTGGAAACTTTCGATATGGCAACTTATGAGTTCAGCTTTTGTTACTGTTGCTTGTAATTTTTCATTTTTTTTCTTAATTCTTATTTGTACTTAATAGCGTTATACTTTTTCCGCTTGTGAGATAAACAAACAAACAAACAAACAAACAAACTGGAAACTGCAGCCGGCAGACTCTAAATTATGTAAGTCTGAAATTTTACGGTAATCAATCTTCTTTATTGACATTTTTGGATACAAATTGTCAGTTAATTCTACAATTGTTTCAATAAAAACACGCACCATCTTTCCCCTCAACATGGGATAGATGAATAGATAGTGCTATGGACTTTTACATTGAACTACTCCAGGAAAGAGTTGCTCCCCTTTGTTATTAGTTAGATGATTTTAGTTCAGATAAATTAGTTATCATTCGTCAAGTCCATTGTTATAAATATTAGTTATCAGAGTGGCAATGCTAAGAGAAAGATACACTCTTTGTTTACTACTTTCCATATTTGAGCTACATTATTGTGTCCGTCTACTTACAATTTTGTTACGATATGTTTATATTATACACTCTAACTGATATTCAGTAATAAATTGTCCTCTCTCAGGATTCACCAGCCGCTTCTGAGTTGAGTAATTCCACAATATTATTCTGGTGTCCAATCTAAAACACAACAGACAGATGGATTGTATTTATATTGTATATCGGGTGGTCTGTGTTTCGAAGAAACCGTTTCAGAAATACAATATCAGAGAAAGATGACGTAGCATTTCAGAGTACAACGGCGATGATCTTAACTTTGGTTGCCATTTTAAGCAAACATTAATCATGTCACCATTTCATTTATCATTAATTTATTTGTTCTACACCAATCTGCCCAGATGTTTCCTCGTTCATTTCTGTCTCCGAGTCCATGTGGTCCGATTATGTCACCATCTCTGCCTCTGCCAATCTTAGCATTTAGGTCCCCCATTACCATAAGGACTTCTTGTGATTTACACATTCGTTTTGCTTTGTCTAGTGAATGGTAAAACTCTGTCATATCTGCATCTGTCGCCTCTTCTGTTGGTGCATAAACTTGAATAATATTGGTGTCAACTACAGGTCCTCTTAGCTTAACCAGCAAAACTCTGTCTGAGATTGCTACGTGCCCTTTGTAAAATTTGGTTGATTTTTGGTCTAAGATCATCCCTACTCCTTTTTGGAAAGAGGTTCCACCACTCCATATGATCTTATATGTCATGTTGTTTTCTTGTTTTGACATGGTTCCCTGCTCTTTCCATCTCATCTCTGCCAGGCCAAGAATATTTATTTGGAGCCGTTTCATTTCTTTCAGAATGTTGTTTAGTTTTCCTTTTTGGGCACAGGTCCTGACATTCCATGTCCCAATTTTGGTTTTGTCACATTTGTTAAATTTATTTCGCCTAGTAACTGGCTGACGGTTCGGTGTGACCTGACGAACATCACGCTCCCAACCGAGCGAGGCAGCAGTCTTCCGTGAAAACATGCTCCCCTTTACGCTGTCACCGTTTAACTTTTTGGACTTATTCATGCAGTTAACTCGGCAAAGTTACAAGAATGGTTTGCCATTGCCTATTCTTGTCGCCCTCTGCAGTTGGCCAGCTTGACCTGTTACCGTTCGACACCACGAGGAGGTTGCAGTAGGGCTTGATGATGATCTATCTTTGCAGACTTGGCATCATCCATTTGTCGAACACCTGGTTTCAACAACACCCAAGAAGAACCTGGACATGGCAATCACCAGGGGACAGAGCAAGGAACCAGATAGACTTTATAGCAGTATCATCAAGATTCAGAAATGGCATATTAAATTGCAAAACCTACCCAGGCGCCGATGTAGACAGTGACCATGTCCCAGTTGTTTGTACAATAAGGATAAAGTTTAAAGCTATTCAGAGAACAGCTGGTAGAATAAAGAGGGATTACAGGTTATGCAAAGACAATGGCATACAAACAAAAATGAGAGAAGAATTTGAAAATGCACTCATGATACAAAGCCAAAGTGAACCTGATAATGAAAAATGTGAAAAACAATTTGATATATTCCAAAAGTGTGTCAAAGCAACTGCAGAAAAGCATTTACCAATAGCTCAAATAAACAGCAAAAAGGAATGGATGACAAATGAAATTCTAAACCTATTTGAAGAAAGACGAAAATGCAACAGAGGGTCTGCAGAATACCAAACATTGAACAACCACATTAAATCCAAATGCATCGAGGCACACGAGAACTATCTAGACTGGAAATGCTGCGAAATCGAAAGAGAATACAAACCCAACCCCCAACAAGCTCACCAAAGAATAAAAGAACTATCAGGGAAAAGGAAAAGCAAAGCAGCAGGAAGTTGTATCCAAAACAAACAAGGGGAACTGCTATTTGAAGAACAACATATAGAAAGCCGATGGGTAGAATACATAGGCGAACTGTACAATGATCCAAATAGAAATGAACCACCACTGAAATTCAAAGAACCATTAAGCGGACCAAACATCACCAAAAGTGAAATTGAACATGCCATGGAACGAATGAGGGATGGTAAAGCAACAGGCCCTGATGAAATATCTGTAGAGGTATTAAAAAGCCTAGGAGATCTAGCAATTGATGAACTTCACATATTATTCAACAATATATACAATACTGGGAAAATCCCAGAAGATCTCTGTAACTCTATTTTCATAGCAATACCAAAGAAAGCAGGTGCAGTCAGATGCGAAAATTTTAGAACTATAAGTTTAATAAGCCACATCAACAAAATACTGTTGCGTATAATTATCAACAGGCTAAGGAATAAGATTAACCCCGAAATCGCAGAAGAACAATATGGATTCCAACCTGACAGAGGGACAAGGAACGCAATATACCTCCTCCGTGTTTTAAGTGAAAGAGCTATACAGGTTCAGACCCCACTATACCTCTGTTTTGTCGACTACAAAAAAGCTTTTGATAGAGTACGCCACGAAGAAATACTAAAACAACTGCACTCCATTGGCGCTGATGAGAAAGACCTCAGACTCATGCAAACATTATACTACACCCAGCAGGCATCTATCAAAATCGGAAACTCTACAGGAAATTCCATTCCTATTAAGAAAGGAGTCCGTCAAGGGTGTGTTGCCTCACCAGATCTGTTTAATCTATACCAAGAAACAATCATGAGGGGCATAAATAATATGGAGGGAATAAAAGTGGGAGGTCACAACATAAATAATATAAGATACGCAGACGATACGGTACTCATTGCAACATCAGAAATCCAACTTCAAAAGATTGTTGACAAAGTGGTAGTAGATAGTGAAGCCAAGGGAATGGAAGTGAATATCACCAAAACGGAATGCATGGTAATACAGAAAAACCCCGAAAACAACAACACCTGCAATATAACGATTCACGGCGAGCAACTTACCAACGTAGAAAGTTTTAAATACCTAGGTTCAATAGTGACAACAGATGGAAGATGTAACCGAGACATACGAGCAAGAATAACTCAAGCCAAACAGGCCTTCATGGACCTGGGAAACATTTTGAAAAACAAACAGATGTCGTTCGGGATTAGATTCCGAGTCTTGAAGTGCTACGTGTGGCCAATCTTGTTATACGGATGCGAAAGCTGGACTACAAATGCAGAAACACAAAAGAACATTGAAGCTTTTGAAATGTGGTGCTTGAGAAGGATGCAGAGAATATCGTA
>NC_088361.1:7648691-7654298 GCF_034508935.2 Berghia stephanieae | reverse complement strand
TTAGCAAACCTTTCACATTCTCTTTCAACTCTGAGTGATTCTTCTTTTGGCGCCACCCCCACCAAAACATTCAAGCCTTTCCATGCTTCCATCCCTTCTAGAGCAGGATAACAAAACAAATGGAAAGACAGGCCACTAAGAATACTCAATATTAATTTTCAGTCTGTAAGTTCCAAAAGAGCAGAGTTCCCCCATCTCATTGACAGTCTAAAACCAGATATTATTATTGGAACTGAAACATGGCTAGATCCTGACATTTCGGATGCAGAAATTTTCCCACACAGCTTCAAGCTATATCGAAAGGATCGAAATCGCAATAGAGGAGGGGTCTTGATGGCGGTTAGAGGCAACATTGACAGCTACAAAGTACCAGCCTGGAAGTGGAAGATTATGAAATAATATGGGCACACATCAAACTAAAAGGAAGGCGCCCACTCTATGTTACAGCATTCTATAGACCAAATGTTGCTGTAGTCTTGCTGGGATCCAAATAACCCTACAAAGAGCAACCCAGGTGAAGAATGCGCACCTCCTTATTGGTGGAGACTTCAACTTCCCAGGATGGAACTGGAACTCTATGAAATTAAAAGAAAAATGCCCATTTCCAAACCTACACCTTAACTTCGTGGATATTGTTTACAACCATGGACTACAACAGATAATCGATGAACCCACGAGGGGAGAAAATACACTAGACTTAGTTCTTACCAACCCACCACAACTAGTACCAAGGGTGGAAATCATTCCAGGCCTCTCAGACCATGATATTCCATCTGCGAGTTTAGTCTCAATACAACAAAAAAGGCTCAACCTATTCGAGAAATTCCCCTCTACGCCAAGGCAAACTGGGAAAACTTAAGAAATTCTGCAAAAAATATCAGCTGCAATATTCTCACCGATGAATATAAGTCCACAACTGAAGACCTACGGTGCGACGTCAAAAACGCATTACTGGAAGCCGTCAAGACCACCAAAAGCAAGACAGCATGCCATGGATAACATCAAATTTAAAAAGAATGATAGTAAAGAAGAATCGCCTGTACAGAAAGATGAAAAAGTCTGGTGACGAAAAACTAACAACAGACATTTGCATCCTGAAGCAGACAATACAGCGCGAAATGAGACGTAGTTATTATTGGTCTCACCTCAACGGCATCTTTAGCGATGAAAATGAAATAAATCACAAAATAATAAAACATTTTGGTCATATATAAAAAACCAAAAATCTAATAATGTTGGCATAGCACCACTAAAAAAGGAAGGACATGTCATTTCAGACCCCAAAGAGCAGGCAGAGATCCTTAACAAACAGTTCCAATCTGTCTTCAGTGAGGGAAAAGAATTTTCAAATGCAGAGTTTCTTAACAAGACATCAATGAAGACCACCAACACTCCTATAATGAATGACATTACCATCACAGAAGAAGGAGTAATGAAACTAATACTTAAACTTAACCCCCCACAAAGCCAGTGGTCCTGACAACCTATCCCGCCGCATCTTAAAAGAATTGGCTCCAGAACTTGCCCCAGGCATCACAGCCATCTTCAAATCCTCCTTGGCTTCAGGTGTAATACCATCAGATTGGAGAAATGTAACACCAATTTTTAAGAAAGGAGAACACTACGACCCGGCAAATTATAGGCCCATCTCCTTGACATGCATCATCTACAAACTAATGGAGCACATCATCGTCAGCAACATCATGAACCACTTTGAACAACACAATGTACTAACCGAATACCAACACGGTTGCAGACGTTTGCGATCTTGCAAGACCCAACTTCTGGAATTTACGGAAGAGCTGATAACCAATCTGGAGAAGGGACTCCATCCAGAGTCCTTATCATGGACTTTGCCAAAGCCTTTGACAGTGTGAATCACAGCCTACTTATGCACAAGATCCGTCGTTACGGCATACAGGGCACAACCCAAACATGGATTAATAACTTCCTACATGACCACCAGCAAGCTGTTATTGTTAACGGATGTCGCTCGACTGAAGTGCATGTTAGATCGGATGTCCCTCAGGGATCTGTCTTAGGACCCTGTCTATTGTTGGCATACATTAATGACCTGCCACTTAATCTAACCACAACAGCCAGACTCTTTGCAGACGACACTGCAGTCTACAGCACTGACAATGACAAACTGCAAGCGGATCTGTGTCAACTAGAAATATGGGAAGAAAGCTGGGATATGAAGTTCCACCCAGCGAAGTGCGAATCAATGCCCATAACAAGATCAAAAACACCCAAGATAACTGAATACCACTTACATGGGCATACATTGGAGACAGTGAATGTTGCGAAATATCTTGGTGTTAGCATGAAAAAAGATCTAACATGGGATGAGCATATTAACAAGATCACAAGTAAGGCAAACAAAAACATTGGGATTTTTAAGGCGTAACCTAAAAATTAGCTCCTCGAAAATCAAGGAAAAGGCATACAAAACATTTGTAAGACCTGTTCTGGAATATGCTTCCACTGTTTGGGATCCCCACACCCAAAAATACGTCTCAAAAATTGAATCAGTGCAAAGAAGAGCTGCACGATACGTCCTGAACAGACACCACAACACCTCAAGTGTATCAGACATGCTAGAAAAACTACAGTGGCCAAAATTAGAACACCTCAGAAAATCAGCAAGATTAACAATGCTATTTAAGATCAAGCACCACCTTGTTGAATGCCCAGTCATCAAGAAAAAAAACTAATACCAGCACCTATGAGACAGAGAAGAGGTAACAACAACCAATACAGCCTCATAACAAACAGAACACAATACCGTGGTTTTTCCTTCTTGCCGCGCACGGTCAGGGACTGGAACCACCTTGACGCTAAAGTGACCGAAGCCACTACAATTGATGCTTTTGTGGCAAGTTGCTATGCAGATACTTAGACCCTACACAAACCATCACTGACCAACGTTGACGACCCCTGAATGTCCCTGGAAATTGATTTTCGACTAACGATTATAAACAAGGAATACAGAGAGATTAGAAAGCAGTTTCATATTTGCCATAATAATCAACCAATTGATTGTGGGCAATCAAATGAAGAAGAAGAAGAAGATTTGTTCTTCTGACAAAAACAGTTACTTCCGGCGAGACACAATAATCAACAATTGACTTTCAAGTGATATCTATGTATTAAACCCACCTACAGTTTTAACATTGAGTGAATTATCCGGCAAATTTTAATGAGAGATAAAACGTGACTTTTTTACTTTCGCTTTGTGTAAGTAATGACTCTCTCTAATTAAAGAAAGAAATTGATTATTCACAAAAGGTTAGTTGTCCTGTATTCTCGTCCTACATGTTACGTGCTGTTGTTGGTAATTGGACCCTTTAAGCGCTTTGAACACGTTTAGTGGATATTGCTCTATATAAAAGCTCAAGTTTTATTCTCTCTACCATATGTAACTTAATTGTTATTTTTCTGAATATTTCTCTTTCTCGTGACTATTTTAATTAGTTACTCGTGCAGATAGATAACCAATGTCGTGTATTACTGAAGGCTGGGATAGAGCGTGGTCGATATTTGAAGTCACGATTTCTCGTGAGATCATGGGTGTGGTCTCTGACTTAAGGATGGAAAATAAAAACAACTTTTAACTCGTCGCTGAATTTTGATCAATCACTATTTTCCACTTAACTCGGGTTAAATGGATACCAGTCTATAACCAATGACGAATGGCAAAGTTTTTCGCACGATACTAAAGAATCGGAATTGGATCAAAATTGCACAAAGATTTGCAAGAGATGGAGTTAACAGAGACAGAAGAGTGTCATAATAGGCAAAATTAGGTCGAAAACAACCCCTTGAATTGTGCAAATAATGGTTGAAAGTATGGAAATTACATATGTTGTGGAATATGAAAAATCCTATATTTTATGCTATGGAACCACCCTTAGAGATCAGTTTTAGTTCAGATTCAAAGTTTTTAAGATTGGAAAGTTTTGAAATGGACGACAAAAAAAAGTTCGTTCATTCCTATTCTGTAAACATTCAAGACAAGGCAACCCATGGTTGTTTACGTCACCCTTGGATTCCCATTGCTGACTATTTTTGAGCGTCAAACCGGATGTTTTCCTTACACTGAACTTTCGATTCACGAACTATACAAATTGTTTTATCGCCAATCTTTGCTAGTTTTGAGGGATTTTTATCATGCAAAATTCTATAATAAGAGATTTTTGTATAATCAACTACGATAATGAAGACGGACAGGCAGACAGACTCACAGAACCCAGCTGAATTAAATGTCGGCAACCAGTGTTGACAGTGATCCTTCTCCCCTCCCCCTAATTATTTTTTCTTTCCAAAAATACTGCGATAATCATTTTATTTGTTTTATAGCCTATTTTGGTCAGACTTGATGACAGTTGGAGGTCAAGATAGCTCAGTTGGTAGAGCATTCGCTTCACACGCAAAAGGACCGAGATCGACCCCGGGTGCAGTCGAATTTTTTTTCCTGACCTCTCAGTCACCCAGCAGTCATTGGGTAGCTGGGCCTGTTATATCTCACGGAAAGTACTTTGCGATAGACTAGCATTCTATGAAAAAGGTATCAAGCAATTGCTATTGTCCGTTTCACGCTATAGAAAGCGGGATAAACTCCACGGACCGAACGGCTCTAAGGACTGCTACTTTTGATGACATTATGGAGTCGGCATAATTATAACATTGTATTAGAACGCTATGATTATCGTCACCGTTATCATCATCATCATCATCATCATCATCATCATCATCATCATCATCATCATCATGATAATCATCAATCGTTATGATGCAGTATTGTGTTAAGCTATTGACGTTACGTTATTGGCCGAAGGTGACAATGGGAACATGTTCTATCTGTACTGTTTTTCCTTGTGTAAGACACTGCACACAAATTGCCTTCTCGTTCAGGTATAATTGATTGCTCAGCTAACTAAAAGAACCCGCGCCAAAAATTACTTTGTACTGATGGCTTGTTTTGTATGAAATAGGTCATACGTGTCTTGCTGGTGGACCATTGTGCAGTTAATGTAGCGTTATAAAACTGCAGCATTACTTGTGTATTCCATATGAAATTCTCATAATTCATAATTGAATGCTGATGGCGGGTCTTTAAGAAGAAAGAAGTAGAAAGAGAGAGAGAGAGAGAGAGAGAGAGGAGGAGAGAGAGAGGTGTGTGTGTGTGTGTGTCTGTGTGTGAGGAGAGAGAGGAGAGAGAGAGAGAGAGAGAGAGAGGTGAAAGAATATTACATATGACTAAAAAAGGAATGCGTTTGCATGTTTTCAGATACAATTACAATGACAAAATGAACTTCTCGCAGGGACTGATGGGACAAGTTTTTAGTATGTCAACTAGATAACACCACGCTAACGTCTCGTCCTTGCTTCAACCACCCAGGAATACACATGCTACAATTCTTACTACATTTTGTTTTATGGTTTCAGCGTTCCTTTTTCACATGGTTTTCCTATCATATGCTTTTGTCGCCAGTTTTACCCCAAAAGTTGCCACCAAAAAAATGAAAAATGAAAAAAGTTGCCATGTATTGTCCACCTCAAAGCCCCGGTTCACTCCCCACTGGAGTCTATATCCAATGTTTC
>NC_088361.1:7644170-7648592 GCF_034508935.2 Berghia stephanieae | reverse complement strand
CCGTTCTACATGTAACGTGTTGCTGTTGGTCAGGGGCCTCTTCTAAAGCTCTTGAGGACTTTAAGTGGATATTGTGCTATATAAAAGATCTTTTTTTTACTCTCCTGAATTTTGGTGTGCAATAGGGAGACCCAAGGAGAGCCTTCCTAAGTACCCTTATTATTAAGGAGACCCTCCTAGGTCTCCCCACCTCTCGACCTTGCCGTGGTGTGGTTGCTTGTGTGCCTATGGTGTGACTAAAGGAGACACCCGGACAACGACACCATCTCTTAACACGAACACATCGAAGCATCCAACTGGTGATTACCTATCAAGACCACGGTGAGAGTGGTGGAGATAAGGGATAGCCCCACAAGATTTCAATAATGGTGGTGTAATCCATGCCAACTATTCGGATCCAACACGGAGAGGACGTGGACACCACCGAGTTTTTTAATTTTTTATTCAAGCCCACTGAAAGGACATGAGAAACTGACACAACCAATGACCAAAGCAACATACCGGATAGGTCGGGGCCCGGGTTAACAACGACCGCGTTCACCACTGCCAACCTCCAGGGTGGTAGCGATAAGTCGGGTACTGGCGTCAAAAAATCTATCAAACTACCAAGTACGGGAGTTACCATACGTAACTGGAACGTTAGAACCCTATACGCAACAGGAAAATTAACAGAATTAACACATGAAATTGAGAAAAATACAGATGGAACGTTATAGGTTTGTCTGAAGTGCGCTGGACGGGGATTGGCGAGACAACAGCCGCAGATGGACATAAGATATGGTTGGTACTCTGGAGACGACACACTTTACCAACATGGTGTAGCTTTCCTAGTAAAGAAAGAATAACACTAACGCGCTAATTGAATGCACACCAATATCAAGCAGATTAATATCGATCAGAATTGGATTCAGTAGTCTGATGTCACGCCGCCCGGCAACGGCGGCCATCTTGGTTCTAAACAAAGAAAATCATTTCTTTTTTTTCTTCATGCTGGCTAGAACTTTTAGTATAGTATAGTATAGTATAGTATAGTATAGTTTTCCAGCGTATTAGGCGTTTTGTGCCTTTGCTGATCTTGGCATTCAGTTCATCGAGATAAAAGTCAATAAAAAGCCCTAACAGATCTTTTGACCTGTATCTATAATATATAAACTTTTTGATAAATTGAAGGCCCTAACCCTAACAGATCTTTTGACCTGTATATACGTCTAACCCTTTGATGGGATCTTAATGGGCGGTTCAACTATGCTAAACATGTAATCTGCTAAGTGGCTATCTAAGCTATTTTTGAAGGCGTTGACACTTGGAGCATTGGTCACCGTTTCAGGGAGACTGTTCCAGCGGTCGATCACACGTTGATTAAAGTAGTGTTGCCTAAGCGATGTGTTACACCTTGGTTTATGCAGCTTGTAATTATGACCTCTGGTTCCATTGTTTGCAAACACGAAAAGTTTACTCTCGACTTGATACAAACTGTGTGTGTAAACTTGTATGTTTCAATCATATCACCTCGTACTCGTCTGTATGTCATGCTTGGAATTTCAATACGTTTCAGTCTATCCTCATATTGCTTATCTTTCAACCCAGGAATTACTTTAGTTGCTCTGCGAAGCACGCCTTCAAAAAGTTTCTTATCTTTCTCAAATTGTGGTGACCATACTGAGTTGCTGAACTCGAGATGGGGTCTGACTAATGCAGTAAATAGTATTTTCATAGTTGCTGCATCTAAATAGGTAAAAGATCTTCTGATGAGTCCGAGGATTCTGTTTGCCTTATTAACTTGTGTTTCTATATGCTTTGAGAATTTTAATTTAGTATCAACATGTACTCCCAAATCTTTCTCAAGTTTTGACTTATTCAGAGCTGTTCTGTCGCTACAGTGATGCTGTCTCATATCGTAGTGAAAGATTTTGTTTTTCGTTCCAAGATGTAGCACTGTGCATTTTCCAGCGTTGAACTTCAGTTGCCAATCGTCTGCCCAGTTGACTAGATTGTCAATATCTAACTGAAGACTGTCTCTATTTTCTAGATTGTTTACCTTTCTGTATACTTTAGTATCATCGGCATACATTGAACATGAGCTAGACAAAATACTTGGTAAATCATTAATGAAGATTACGAAAAGAGTTGGACCTAAGACGCTGCCTTGTGGCACTCCACTAAGAACTTCTGTCCAATTTGACACTGTGCCTTGCACGCTAACTCTCTGTTTCCTGCCTACTAGAAAATGCTTAATCCAGCTTAGAGTATTTCCTTGAACACCATGAGCTTCCAGTTTGTTTAAGAGTCTTTGATGGGGAACAGAATCAAAAGCTTTAGCAAAATCTAAGTAGATTGCGTCAACCGAAGATCCTTGGTCGAGAAACTCTGTCCAATCATTTAAAGTCTTTAGGAGGTTAGTTGAACATGACCTGCCAGAAACAAAGCCATGTTGGCATTCAGACAGTAACTTGTTGTTCTTTAGGTGAGTTATGACATAGTCTCTAATAATGCTCTCCATTATTTTGCAAACCACTGAGGTGAGGCTAACTGGTCGATAATTGCCCGGATTACTCTTGTCTCCTTTCTTGAATAACGGTGTAACTTGTGCTTCTTTCCAATCGGGTGGAAGAGTTCCTGAGTCAAGTGATTTTTGGAACAGTAACGCTAATGGTTCGGAGAGTTCTTCTGACAACTGACATAATACGCGGGGGTGGAACATGTCAGGTCCTGGGGACTTGTTCATATTGAGTTTGTCTAGTTTCTTCTTTACAGTGTCTTTGTCGAATTCTATATCTGATAGTATGTTCATATGCCTTGTGATCAGAATGTGTAAAAGTCAAAACATGATCAAATTTATGTTTTTTTTTCCTCTGGATACGCTGTTATGCTCGCCGGAGAAATATTTCATACGGGCGTCCGCCATTGTTCCGATAGTTTAGAGCCAGTGGTACTAAGTTACCATGCGTCATTAGGAAGGAAGTGACGTTACGACTGTTGAAGAGTATTGCAGTACGCCCTCATCATAACCTAACGATCATACAGGCATACACCCCAACTTCTGACGATAGCGATGATAGATAGAGATATTCTATGAACGATTGAAAACAACATTGGCACAGGCGCCGAGAAAAGTAATAGTTATACATGGTGACTGGAATGCAAAAGTAGGAACTGATGCACACACCAGCTGTTGGCACTGTTGGACGCATTGGAATAGGTACTGCGAACGATTGAGGAACAAAAACCATCCCCAAAAAATCAGACTACTTGCTGGGCATCGAACCTCAGACCTTCTGATTACCGGTCAAACGAGTCGAGGTAGACTGAATTTTTGTTATATATATATATATATATATATATATATATATATATATATATATATATATATATATATATAGTTTAAGAACACCGCATTTTCGCATTACATCTTTAACTAGTTAACTGCCGTACTCTTCACGAAGTCCCAGGTTTGAGGGTCATTTAAACCAATCGATTTTTGAAGGACGCGTTTTCTGGCCACATTTTTCAATACGTGTTTTTCTTGAGTAACTAGTTAACTGGTTAGAGGTCTCAATAATTATTGCTCAGAAACTTGATAACAACAGGTAGGTTGTTCCACTAGCGGGAAGAAATAGGAGTGAAGATGGCCTGACAATATTAGACGAAAGAACAGTAACAAATTAATTTCCTGCCGAGCTTGTATTTTAATTTGACTCCATATGTCATTTACCTACTGGTCCAAGTTGTTCGTTCATCTCAAAGGCAAGTGTTACTGACTGGAAATTAAACCTATAACAAGGGAACAGACAGTACAGTGCAGAATTAAATTATAGGTAAAATGAACGAATTGTAACCTTTCTCCCCACAGCGTTGTTTTATCTATCTGTTGAAAATTACCCGATAGTTTCCCATGACCAGGTAATGGTTCATTATGAACTGCGTCCGACTGTTATCTAGTATTTGTTTTGGCACCAAAGTGCACGTATTACTCGTTGAACCCATCGCCTTGACTGAGGAATTGGCATAGCGCACAACGACTAGGATAGACTGGTCTGTTGATACCATGAAAGGATACAAGAGATGAATGGCGACAAACTAATATTATGATATATAAATAAACACATTTATATTGGGCATTTCTAGGAATTCACCATGCTCAGAAGGCTTCATTTATTTCCTCAAGCCGACGTTTTGGCGCTAAATTTCCATTTCATTTTGTCCAATTCGCTTGTTAGACACCCTTTATGTACCAGTACTCTTACAATATCTGTCAAATTAATTCACGTCAAGTAAAGTTTTGTTTGGAAACTGTCTTACCCAAGGACACACTGACGGGACTAGAGTTTTGAGCCCGTCGTCACCTATCCAGGCACTATATCAATCGGCATTGCTTGATTGTTTTACAAGAAGAGAATCTGTACCCCTCGGGAATGGATGTTA
>NC_088361.1:7626670-7634170 GCF_034508935.2 Berghia stephanieae | reverse complement strand
TTAGAATTAGAGATTAGGGATTGTTCATGACGTGGTGCTGTCACGATTTCTTCAGTTGAATTGTTTTCTTCAGAGTATGGCAGTGTTAAAAAGATTTGAAAATCTAATAACAGTTAAAAATCGTTATGGCGGGACAAAAATCTAACGGAACAACAATAAGCCATGGCACAACAAATAATGATAATAAGTAATAGAACAGTAACTAAAGATAAGAAAGATGAGATTTGTCGGGTTTAATGCATTTAACAAATTGTATCCCCATCCCGTCTATTCAAAGGCGTGAACAGAAAACCCGAACTCATCAGCGGGATTCCTTCCGCTGTTAAAAGAGTTATGAATCGGACGCATAATTATTCAAATTATAACGACCGAGGCTAACGCTTAGAGTCGGGGCGTTTAAGCCCACCAGTCCTAAACAAACGACTTCTAAGAGGCAATGGCTATTAAAATGTAATAAAATTTCAAACATTGGACCGAATCAAAATACGAAGAAATAGATAATATAAAACATTATTGTTTTGGTTTGGGACAGAAATACCCTTGATAGCGGAAACAAAATATCAAAATTATAATAAGGTAAACTATGTTCAATGTTCCTTATAACTATGCTCAGTTTAATTTCAAGGACACCATGCTCAATGCTTTGTTTACTTCCCAACCGATCGCACAGACCCAAAAGCCCTTTTCGCAGAGTCACAGCTATTTAAATTATCCTTATCCAAAAGAGTACCTATAAGACTTGGGCAAATATTTTTCCTGATCTCTGTCACTCTAAGCACGTTCGACAAGGCTACACTTGACTTCATTAAAGACGAGACTGGGGCCGATTCGCCTACCATGTCGTCTTCTGACAAGAAAATAATCATTAAAAAAACAAACAAAACAAAACAAAAACAGTAAAAAAAAACAAAAAAAAACAACAACAAAACAGCCCCCCCCCCCTTTCCAAAATAAATAAATTTAAAAAATAATAAAACCCCAGGCTACCTTGAATGGGGCAGGCTGATTATTTGGGATATATTTTTTTTAAAATCTTTCTTTCCCGGCACTGTTTCCTACACACTTTTACATATTTTTATCTTGCTCCAGTGCCTGTCTCTGTGGAATTCCTGGTAGAGGTAGGAGAACATTGTGATTTCTTGGGCTGATGGGTCCACTTTCTTGTTACACTCCAACTTCATTTAATTTGTTCTTTGCATGGGGCTATAATATTTGTCCTTGGTCAGAAACTAGTTGGTTTCCCTACGTCCTGCTTTAAGTTTTTTGTTGGGAAAGAAGCAGTCTGATAGTGATAGATTTACGTTCTTTTATGAGAGACGATATGTAAGATGTTTATATGTATTGTAATCAAATTATGTGTACCCCAATTGGTGAGATCAAGTGCTTACGTCTTGGTAAAACCTTTAGTTGGTCTTAGTCTCGACAATTGAATGGTCGCTATTTTTATTTGTTTGAACTCGTACTGTTAACTTTTAACTACTAAAGTCCTTTTAATATAATATGTGCCCAAACGTCACGTAACTGTATTATTATTATTATATATATATTATTTTTTAAAATTTATTTTTTATTTATTTATTTTTTATTTTTTTATTACGATAACTACTATGTTACTAGTGTGCATCTTGTGTGAGTGTGTCTATGTCAATATTGTATTGCTATAAATGTGTAACCAAATGACAAATTGCCACTTTTTTGGGGACAATAAAGATATATTATTATTATTATTATTATTATTATTATTATTATTATTATTATTATTATTATTATTATTATTATTATTATCATTATTATGTCCAGGTGGACCAACTACCAAAAGGCAATGAGATATTTCAGTTTCTGTCACTATAAGGAACCGTGTCGCCTACTGACAGAAGATTATCCCATATTTCATATTTTAGATTATAGAATAAATTCTTAAGTATCAACACCAACCGCTCTCATGCAATTTAGACTAACCTATCCCGCCTTGCCCTTTTAACCTGCAATGAAATGAGGAGATGCAGGAGAAGAAACATTCTTCTAATTATTATTTGTTTGATGGGAAACTTTCTTGATGATCAGAGAATAAAAAAAAAAGAAAAAAAAAAGATAGATAGATAGATAGAGAGAGAGAGAGAGAGAGAGAGAGAGAGAGAGAGAGAGAGAGAGAGAGGAAGAGAAGAGAGAATAAAGAAAGAGAGAGAGAGAGAGAGAGAGAAATAAAGAAAGAACGAGAGAGAGAGAGAGAGAGAGAGAGAGAGAGAGAGAGAGAGGGAGGTCGAAGTGAGTGAGTGTGTTTGTGTGTGTGTGTGTGTGTGTGTGTGTCTATTTCCTTTAATTTTGCTTAAGTTTACCTGTTAATTTAATTCAAAATCAGGGTTGTTTCAATAAAAGCTATGTTTTAAAAAATATCCATTAATATTTATTAATACTGCTTTTTGTCGCAATTTTTGTATGCCAAAGTACACATGTACCGTCAAAAAATAGGGAAATCTTTTGGCCTTGAGGATATGGAATACACGTGAGTTGTCTCAGCCTTGTTGCGGTTGTTTACCTCGTTAAAAAGACTTATCAATGAAATTAGACGCTATAAAACAGTATCCTTGACAAGTTAATTGCCGTACGCTTGAAAAAACACGTAATTAAGAATTTGGCTAGAAAAATATCAATCGATTTAATTGACCCTCATCGTGGCAAAAACTCTCAAATCTGGGACCTCGCGAAGTTTAAATCAATCGATATTTGAAGGATGAGTTGTCTGGCAAAATTTTTTAATATGTGTTTTTTAAGAGTACTGCAGTTAATCCTCTCCTTTCGACCTACAGCAAAATCTTCACATTTGTTATGACACAATATACATTTTTTTCTTCTTCCGATTTTTTTTTTGCACATTACCATGATCTTTGTTTAATTAATAAGAAAATCAAGATGTTTTGTAGAGAGATTGTTTGAGTTTTGAAAAATCAATTTTACTGCTGGGTAAGCCTGTCATTTAATTTGGGAAAATACTGAAAAAGGTCGGTAACGAGAGAGTTAACTGGTTGATTGGTCCAAATTTAAAGAGGAATAAGTTTCCTCTTGAGGTAAAGTTATTTTATTTGAGAGTAACCATCTGGACGCAGCCTCTTCCCCTTTGCCATATCATGTGTTAGTGTTGATTGGTGAGACTTTCAGCTGGTCTCGAACTGATTACACACGGATGAATTGATCTTGGATCAGCCTCTACTGTTTTCTGTTTGATCTACTCCCTTTATTTTGCTTTCTCACGAGTATTTGTATTGCACGTACAAATCTGTTATCTTTTAAAGTTTTCTTCATCTTTCATTTTTATTTTACATGCGCTGAAAAGACCTAAAGTTGTCGAAACTGCTACAAAAATCATAAAAATAAGAAATGTCGCTTTATGTGCCATACAAAATACAATTAGATATGTGTAATAACGTCAGTCTTCTCTCGTCTTGAAATAAGTTGACCCTAAAGTTGAGTGTGGTGGGTGATAATAATAATTGCAAACCCCCGGAGACTGCGTTGTATTTTTACTCGACTCAGGTGTAGAAGAGAACCTACTTAGTTATAGACAGTGAATGGACATTATGAGTCAGTAGAGAAAGGACGCACAAGAAGTGACTTGCATTGCATAAATTGGAAAGTTAGATCCAAAATAAGGCTTACTGGAGAATTAAATGAAACAGTAAGAGGCGCATTGAGCATGGGGATTCTGTGAAATCCCAATCCCAGCTTCGCCCCAACCTCCGAACCCCGTCCCAAAATATTAAAAATAAAACAAAAAATTCCCGCCTCCTCAAAAACAAACAAACAAACAACAACAAAAAAAAAGAAAAACAAATAAAAAAAACACCAAAAAACAAAAACAAACTAGAATAGACCAAAAATAAAAATAAAACCCAAAACAAACACCCCCTCCAAATAAAAATAACAAAAAAAAAAAGCCCCTGCAACCTCCCACCCAAAAACAAAAACAAAAAAAAAAATAAAAGAATAACAGAAAAAGCAAAAAATAATATAAAAAATTCACCCCCCCCCCCCCCCCCCCCAACACACACAAACCTCCAAAAAACAAAAAACAAAAACAAAAACAAAACAAAAAAAAAAAAAAAAAACACTGACGGTTAATGAACAACAGAAGCATAACGATGAAAGAAATCAAATCAGCAAGCGAGCACTCGAAAAACCAAACCAAAGAACGCTTAAAAAGATATAATGTGTTAGGTCCTCGTTGATATTATTTCACTATTCTAGACACGCCTTGAATTACGTTTAAAGATATGTAATAGAAAACTATGATCACTTCAAATTAAAAAGTCTTATGCGTCGTTGTTCAGTTTGAAAGCCGAGGAGGTTATGCATAAATTATCGTTTTCTACACCAGACACATTATATTGTTGTCGTCATAAACGTCAATTCAGCTGTAAAATATGAAAAGTCGTTATAAATCACTTCTTGTGTATCAGAATTTAGATTGAATTAACACATCAATCGCCGTCTCAAATAACACTAAACGCAATTATAACATCTATTATCACTTATTATCCTGAGTCATAGTATTTCATTATTACGCATTGCGTGTAATATTATTTATCTCCACTTCTCTTTCTCTTCCTCCTTCTCCTCTTCTTGTTCTTGTTCTTCTTCTTCTTGTACTTCTTGTTCTTATCTTATCTTACTAAAGACTTATTATAGGAATACTGGTAATTGAAAATTGGTCATGATTGAATGAATCAGAAATGTACAAAGTTCATAGTACATTGAAATATTACTGACAAAAATGATCATGAAAGCAACAACAACGATAATAAGCATACATACGTCTCTGATAAATTATCACGATTAAACATTGTTTCAGATGTCATGCATTCTACTTGTCAGCATTAACAAACCAGTCTATAAAATCATGATCTAATGGAAACAAGTATATTCACATGAAAAATCAAAGTCTAAGAGATAAATATATAAATCGATGATTAAATAACTTATAAACAAACAAATAAATAAATTAAAATATAAATAAATAAATAAATAAAAATTAACAAAATCAAATAATTTAAATTCAATTCTAAACTTTACAGGTTGTTCTTCTTCTTGTTCCGGTTCTTCTTCTTCTCCTTCTTCTTCTTCTTCTTCTCTTCTTCTTCTTCTTCTTCTTCTCTTCTTTCTTCTTCTTTCTTCTTCTTCTTCTTCTTCCTTCTTCTTCTTCTTCTTTCTTCTTCTTCTTCTTCTTCTTCTTCTTCTTCTTCTTCTTCTTCTTCTTCTTCTCTTCTTCTTCTTCTTCTTCTTCTTCTTCTTCTTCTTCTTCTTCTTCTTCTCTCTTCTTCTTCTTCTTTCTTCTTCTTCTTCTCTTCTTCTTCTTCTTCTTCTTCTTCTTCTTCTTCTTCTTCTTTTCTTCTTCTTCTTCTTCTTCTTCTTCTCTCTTCTTCTCAAAGAGGTAAGAAGAAAACCAGTAAAGAACAGTACCCCCGAATCCGTATAATGTGTTAAGTATGTCAATTAAAAGAGTATGGTCTATTGTATCAAAAGCAGCACTAAGGTCGAGTAGTATGATAACAACATCATTTTTCCGACATAAATGATTTATGATATCATTGTAAATTTTAATATGAGCAGTTTCAGTGCTGTGAAATGGGCGATAAGCAGACTGAAATTTAGAGAATAATTTGTGTTCAATCAAAAACGTGTTAAACCTAAAAACGACAATTTTCTCAATTAGTTTTGACATGACGGTGAGATTCGAGACTGCTCGATAATTATTTGGGTCTTCTTTGTCAAGGCTTGGTTTCTTTATGCGTGACAATTGCATGTTTAAGATTTTTAGATACCTCACCAATACACAAATTGCATTTATAATATGGGTGAGAAGAGGGCCATCATAATAATTTGAAGGGTGATCCTTAATCAGGTTGTTCAGGGTGACGACAATTCACGTGGGTTTCGTATATATATATATATATATATATATATATATATATATATATATATATATATGTGTGTGTGTGTGTGTGTGCGTGTGTGTTACTTATCTTCTTCTTCTTCTTCTTCTTCTTCTTCTTCTTCTTCTTCTTCTTCTTCTTCTTCTTCTTCTCCATCATCATAATCATCATCATTCTCATCATCATCATCATCATCATCATCATCATCATCATCATCATCATCATCATCATCATCCTCATCATTATCATCATCATCACCATCATCGTCATCATCATCATCATCATCATCATCATCATCATCATCATCATCATCATCATCATCATTTATAAGAAAACCACAGTGATTGGTCCTCAGTGTATGCTAGAACTAGCATAACGTACTTAGCAGGAGTTCAGAACCTTGAATAAAGAATATTTACTAACTGCCATTTTCAGTCACCAGAAACAGGGCGGATAATATTTGTCTCTACGGAGACTAAAATGATGGTGACACGAAACTTAGGGCGGGCACCCTTCCATATGTGGATGTTCAATGTCAAGTCTGTACACATGGCACCAGCTTCTAATGGTGCCCATACTACTGTGTTATGACGATCTATCCAGGATACAAACTCATTACCGCACTCGCCCACCATCGCAAACGCCTGGAAGCTTCGTCAAAACGCACCTTTCAACTCGATGCTCTCTGCAGTTGAGGGCTCTTGACCACATCGGGTACATGTTGGACAGGTGGAAAGTCCCCACTGATAAAAAAAAAATAAAAAAAATTAAAATTTCCTTTATTCATCCCATTGGGGAAATTTGTCTTTAGGGTCTATTACAAGGGAAGACTGAATATGCCATGCGTTAGCGGCAATGTAGCGCCGCAAATTGAGTTAGGGCGAGGTGACTTGCTCAAGGACAAAGACCGTACCGCTGAGCCACGCTGATGTAGTAAACATACTGTTAAGCAGGATCTCGACCCAAGTCGATTGGCTGCCACCCACTGTCTCCTCTTGC
Source organism: Berghia stephanieae (assembly GCF_034508935.2). Taxonomy (NCBI): domain Eukaryota; kingdom Metazoa; phylum Mollusca; class Gastropoda; order Nudibranchia; family Aeolidiidae; genus Berghia; species Berghia stephanieae. The sequence goes on along the minus strand of NC_088361.1, from coordinate 7,627,244 downwards.
TGATGGAAAAGCCTGACAACTTCTCTTTCAGTTTCAAGTTATCCCTTTTTTCCAACAATAATAGGCAAAATTCCACGTTATTAGTTTTTATCTCATTATCAAAAGAAGAAGCCATAAGTCATAAAGTCTTTTATATGACGGTGGTGTGCACATTTTTGCAGGTCTAATTACTGAATGCAATAATTATGGGCCTGATTTAACATTGTTGTAATGGAAAATAAATTGCATTGGCTTGAGACACCTTTCCAAACAATGGGCTCATAACAATTTGGGCTATCAGACCTGCAACTATGTACACGTCGAATTACGAGGAATCACGCTATGAATCTGGGGTCCTAATCCTCCCAGTAGTTTCAAAATGTGTACTGCACTTTGAAACGGATTATAATGCAAATACTTTTCAAGCCATTGCATAATGATAAATATAAAACGTAATGGTTTAGGCACTGTTTATTGTCACGGCCCCTTTAACTTATCAGCAAATGTCATACCGTTGTCAGCGTATTATGTGATATTTCTCTAAACCGCCGGATGAATGAAAGGTGAAAATGTGTGTGTACGATTGTGTGTGTTT
>NC_088361.1:7567140-7626571 GCF_034508935.2 Berghia stephanieae | reverse complement strand
TAAAAGAATATTAGACTGATAGATCTAACAGAATGCTTGACATGTCATACTATTATCAATTTCTGCTTAGGTCACCGATAGTTAAAATAAATTTTCCGGCACTTTTGGAAAAGACGATTTACAGGCCTGAATACCAAGTCCCTTGAATTTCGGTTCAACCGGCTGTTACTGTATATTCCATTCACATTGTCATCATTCTCTCTCATGATGTTTTAAAAATGTATTGGTTTGTAATAAAATATATATTGTGAACGGTACGTGTTACTCTGTATTTGTATAGATATTATTCTGTATTCCATACTCTACTAATTCCCCTGTTGGATCAGTACTAATACAGAAGATAACAGCCAAATTTTTAGTATAATTAACTCACTCAATCCCGGAGATTTTTGCTACTTTTCGAAATTGGAAAAACTGTATTAAAAAATGAGCAAGCACATTTATAGTTGTATTCAACTATCATTAACATATAACAACTAAAAAACATTAGCTTTGATACTACGCCTGTAATTTATCTCAGAAAAATGTAATAAATAGGCATGGTAAAATAAACCGGTTAAACTACGGATATATCTCTGTTTGGGTTGAGTGAGTTAAGAATGTTGAGATATAGAACCACTGTCGTGGTGGATGTTTTTCTTATTTGTGCCACCATCTTTTCATTGCATGTCTTTTTTTAAAAGGTATGCAATGGGACGAATTCCCCCTTAGGGTGGAGCACTTTTTGTCCGAGGCCTGTGGGTTCTCGGTGGGATTCCTATCTCCTATAGTAGGCAGGGAAACACAAACAGTGTCTTCTATTCCCCTATATCTGTTTTCCAACATGCTTTCTGTCTTTGTCTTGGAATACGATTACTTGGTTTTGTTCTGGTCGTGGCCGAATACCCTGGCTTAGAGGGAAACGGTCAAATGTCTAGTTAGAGTTTTTGGAGATGATATTATTTTGTCTTGTAAATCATCTCTCTGTTATGCACAATATTATTTTTTGGTTTTACATACAAATGTACATTATTATGATTTGTGAACATTTGAGTATGTTCCTCTTAGTGTGTACCTGTGCTTGTGTCAGAATGAGACATTTAGGTGATCTCAAAGTACACTGATAGTGTGCACTTGGAATCTGCACCAGTTCCTTATATAATTTGAACCAATTCCCCTTTGTCTTAATTTCTCTTGGGTGTTTTAATTGTAATTCTGGAACTTTTTACTATCTCATTTTCTTCCTTTTTACTGGCGCTGTTATGATCTCGATGTATTGAAAACGCCGTAAAACTATTAAAAACAAACATTGGCCTGTGGGTTCTTCATAAGTCCACATGATTGTTATCCCCTCTTGGTGGCCAAGTATTCTCCTTTTGGAGGTTACGGTTCGATCCCCGATATTGACATTTCCCTTTTTATTGATCATGGAATTTAGCCCCTATTGCTGCTCATGTCGTAGTACAAACTGTAATATCAGCCTTTTTCGAGATAAACTACACATTTTTTATTCAAAATAAAAATTACGCCCTTTCGCAACGATACCATCAAATACTGTCGTCTAGGCGGGCCATGAAGGAATATAGATAATCCATCAAACAAGATGTCTGATGTCAACAGGAGTCACCCATCTTATCCAATTTTTGCTCTGGGATGAATAAAGAAAATTTTTTCCCCCCAAATCATATTTCTTTTCCATGTGGCTGTTTCACAATGCCCTTGAATGAGAGACTTATGGTTTTGTCGTCTTGTGGTATCATATATGCCTTGTTACCAGTAGGACCGGTTTCAAGCTTCAAGTTTGAGTCCTTGGAAAAAGGCTCTTTACTTATATTTCCTCAACATACTCAGATATAAAATGGGTATCTGGACGACAATAACATTGGCTCTGCACACACACACACACACACACACACACACACACACACACACACAAATAATTCACCTAGCGTCGTGCCCTATCTTACAAAGAAATTCCACAAACATTTGAATATTTTACAACTTAACATTTGTGGAATCAGGAATAAAAAGACAAAGCTGAAGAAATTATTAAATGAAAAGGAAGTTCATATTGCTTTACTTCAGGAAACCCTGTATAAAAATAGCGATCCTTATATTGCTGGTTATACCTACTATACCTGCAAATGTGACGACTGTCGTGGTATTATTACTTATAAGAAATGACATCACGGGAGAAGTTACTTCTAAACCATCACAGAACTCAACCGATGTACAGAAAGTCACCTTATGGCACCTAAATAAGAAATTTACCATTTACAATATTTACAACCCTCCACGGTGTAATATAAACCTAACAGATCTAAACAGTTCCCAATACAACAACACAATAATTGCTGGTGACTTCAATGGCCACTCTCCACTATGGGGATACACAAATTTAAACAACACAGGAAAAGAACTAGAAAAGCTTTGCAATACAACCAACCTCACCATTTTACAAAATGCAGACTCAGTCCCGACCCTTCTTCACAGAGCTCATATGTCCCTCAGTCTTCCCGATCTAACCATCATCTCCTCTGACCTTCTGAATTCTTGTCATAGTAAAGTCCTTGATGAAATAGGCAGTGACCATAAACCAATTTTAACACAAATAACAGTTCAAACGCAGAAGAAAATATTTGAGCAGAAATCCAAATGGAATTTCAAGAAAGCAAACTGGGATGTTTTCACAGCAACATTAGATGACCAGCTTCCAAAAATTACAGATACATCAGGTGTAGAACATTTAAACGAAGCCCTCACCAAAGCCATTCTTGCAGCAGCAAAAGCAGGAATTCCAAGAGATAGTCGACAAAATTACAAAGCCTTCTGGAGCAAAGAAATTGAAAAAGCAGTAAATGCAAGAAAGGAAACAGGGAAAACTTAGAGGAAAACAAAACCATTAAAAACAAGATTGAGTACAATAAAGCATCTGCAATTGTCAAAAGAACTATTAACAACGCTAAAAGAAAGAAATGGGCAGACACATGCGCTAATATTGACCTCAATCAAAATGGGAAAAAAGCATGGGCCTTACTTAATAATCTTAACAATGAAACCCCGAAAACCAACCCAAAGCCCATGAAAACTACAGAAGGAACAATCGTAGATGACCAAAAAAAGCCATAATCTTCAACAAACATTTTGCTTCAGTAAACAAGGCTTCAAAAAGAAGTGAAAAGGACAAAAAATTGATTAAAACCTTAAACATCAAGAAAAGGCCCCAAAAGCTATCTCATATCTGTTCAAAGAGGGCTTTACCATGTCAGAACTTCACAGAGCTATGAAATAATTCAAGTTAAGGAAATCCCCTGGACCAGATAAGATACACAATGAAATGCTCTTGCATCTTAGCGTGAGAGGTAAACAGATGCTTCTCAAACTTATAAATCTAACATGGGAGACAGGAATAGTACCAAGGGGATGGAAAAATGCTATTATAATTCCAATCTTAAAGAAAGATAAACCACCCGACGAAACGAAAAGTTACTGACCAATATCTCTCACCTCATGTTTTGGAAAGATCGCTGAGAGAATGGTAAATAACCGATTATACTGGTGGCTGGAGACATGTGGCCTACTAAATAAATATCAGACAGGCTTTAGGATAGGGCAAAGAACAGAAGATCAATTGTTTAGATTAAGTCAAAAAATAATTGATGGCTTTCAAGATGGAAAACATACAGTCGCGGTTTTTGTTGATCTCCAACAAGCCTATGACAAAGTATGGAGGAAAGGGTTGTTATCAAAAATGATGGTCTACGGAATTGATGGAAATCTCTACTTCTGGATTAAACAATTCTCAGTAACAGAACAATCCAAACAAAAAATAATAACGGACTGTCAAACAGAGAAGTATTAGAGGAAGGTCTCCCACAAGGATCCTGCCTCAGCTGTACTCTCTTTCTTATTTTTATAAATGATCTACCAGAAGTATTACCGACAGAAAAGGCCCTAGATGCTGACGAATTAGTTGTGTGGTGTACTACGAAGCACTTACCAATAGCCTCCAATAGAATAAATGAAGATTTAGAAAGCTTAAACACCTTCTGTGATAAATGGAAGTTAAAAGTAAAATGCAATAAAAAAGTCTACTCTATAGTTACTAAGAGCCATCCTGTTTCCAAGAAAGAAATAACATTCTCCATCCAAGACCATCGACTCGCGAAAGAAGAAAACCCCACATATTTGGGCATACAGTTAGACAGACCACTATCTCTGAAAAAAACACACTCAAAATGTAAAAATCAAAGCCACAAAGAGACTCCAGTTACTAAAACGACTAGCCAGTACTAATTGGGGAGCAAACAAAAACTCGCTTCGACAACTCTATTTAGGCTATGTGCGTTCCGTCATGGACTACAATTTAGCCCTCCAAAATGTAGGTAGTAAAAACACACATAAAACCTTGGACAGAGTACTAAACCAAGCCCTTCGCTTCATCTCCGGTGCCCTGAGATCGACACCCTCAGCAGCATGTGAAATACATACTAATGTGGAACCACTTGGACTTCGCAGAGAATCAACATTGCTTGAAATGGTTGAAAGATACAAACGAAAAGAGGAAAACCATCCAAAAAGAATTCTGGTAGAGAAATGGAAACCAAGAACAAGATTAAAACAAAAATCCCTGTTACACATTGCTAACAACTTGAATGAAAGACACAGACTCCCAGAAAACAGAGAAAAATCTATTTTAATCAGTCAAAAACCTCCATACGCCGAACTAAAACTTCCAAAAATAAAGACTAACCTCATAGAAGAAACAACAAGAAATAAAAACAAATCAGATATACAAACATTAGCAATGAAGACAATACAAGAATACCCAGACAACTGGATACATGTTTACACAGATGGATCTGCCCACAAAGGAACTAAAAATGTTGGGTATGAGTTTGTACGTAATAGAATACCCAGATAAAACGTGATAAAATCCACAATTCTTGCGGAAGCTCCTGCTCAAACTACGAGGCAGAGACGGTTGCAATAGAAGCCTCACTGCGACACCTCTCTTCTGTTTTCCAGCTAAACCCTTAAAAACTTCAAAACACTGTCATCTTCACAGACTCCAAATCGGTTCTCCAAGCTCTAGATTTAGATAAACTCTCCACAACCTTCAATAGTTTAAGATCTCAACTAGATGAATTCCTTACAACACACAGAGTAGATTATCTCTCCAGTGGATACCGGGACATTCAAATATACCAGGAAATGAAAATGCAGACAGACTGGCCAGACTCGGAACAACAATTTTACAACCATCAATTCCAGTATCCTTAGACACAGCGAAACAAATAATCAAAACAAATAAGAGAGAAGAATGGATGAACAGTTGGGCAATGAGCACCATGGGTAGATGTATGTTTTCCCATATGACCACTTCTGTAAAGACTGATTGCCTAAATAAGCTCAGAAGACACCAGCAAAGCATCATCTTTCAACTAAGAACACACACATACCGATCAACAACCATTTAAGCAAAATTACAAAAGACACATCCCCTTCCTGCCCCCTATGTCAACACCCCAATGAAACAGTAACTCATCACTTGCTTGAATGTCAACCTCTTGAAGACCTGAGATGCACATTCCTCTCACCAAATCCAAGCATCAGTAACACACTTTATAGTCACCTGGAACAACTACAAAAGACGTCTAACTTCTACGTCATGGCACAAGACCGAAGGGCAAGAGCTCAGGTTGTCGCTGGTTCGGTTAAGTAAGCAAGTAAGTGTCCTATCTTACATGTCTAGCGTAGTTGTTGGCCCCTTGTAATGTGCTTTGAGCACATAATAAGTGAATATTGCCTTCTTTTTGTGTGTGTGTGTGGGGGGGGGGGGGGGTTCATTGGTCTCGCCTTGCCTTCTAGAGTCTTTTTTTAGGAGGAAAACAGTAAGGTATATTTATGATTTTATGAGAGATAAAATTGATTCCCCATTGCTTTAAAGTAGTGCCGCGCTGAGGACCGGTCCTTGTGTTTGTGTGTGTGTGTGTGTGTGTGTGTGTGTGTGTGTGTGTGTGTGTGTGTGTGTCGAACCTAGCAAGTAGCAAGTCCGATTTTTTGTTTTCTTTTGTCCATCTCTTGTCACCACTCCTTTCTATCGCATTGTTGTCATTTAAAATAATACAATAATATTAAAATTTCGTTTGGTGTTTTAACTAATCAAATAATATGAGTTTCATTAGTTTCTTCCTTCCAAAAAACCCAGTTATAACGTCTGTATTTTAAAAAAGTCCAATAGAATATTTGGGGACCCCGATAGCTCAGTTGATAGAGCACTCTCTTTGTACGCAAAGGGCCAGAGATCGATCCCGGGTGCAGTCGAGTTTTTTCTGAGTCCCTGTCAACTCAGCAGTGAATGGGTAGCTGGGTTTGTTAGATCTGGCGAAAAGTCACCATGGACACCACTTATTACTTATTAACTTATTACCTCATCCACCCCCTCTTATTATAACTTCACGTCTCTCACTTACTCTTCAATGCTCGCTGCCCTCTAATGTGTGTGTGTGTGTGTGTGTGTGTGGAGGGGGGGGGGGGGTAGGAGTTGCGTGTGTGTATCAACGCCACGAACAACTCGATCAACGCCTTGGGCGATGCCATTATCTCCGTTAATGGAGATAAATTTCAAATTTTATTAAATTATCGAAGTAACAATGAAGTAAGGTGAGCAAATAAAGAAGGCATCACCCCTCTTCTCTAATTAGGTTACAATTTGAAATGAGTGTGACTACTCCGTGTGTTTTACTCCTGTAGACCACGGTTTTCATCGTGTAGGGGTCTTTAACGGTTCAAGAATGAACGATCCCACGGTCTCAAAGGTCAAAAAGGTTCGAACTTCCGACAGTCTCTCAGGAATGTTCAATGTCGAAAAGGACCGGTCCTTGCGGTTTTCATTTCCCAGGGACCGTAGGACCGTGGTCCTTAAGCTTGCCAAGGACCGCCCCGCACTACTTTAAAGTGATATTCGTTTTATAACCATATACATTTGACTGCCCTTTTGGTGGAGATCGCATGGCATTGTGGGATTTTTAAGTGGTTTCAGACTGGGTACAAGGATAGATTGCTGTTGGATTTACTTTTAATCATTGTTGAAAACGCCTCCTTTTACTTTGATCTGAGTTCCAATTCCAAGGTAATGGATGGTTCTGAATGCGTAGACTATTATCATCCTAGCTGGGTCGGATTTTTTTTACCTCCGGTGTTTGATTGAGAGTTTCCTATTGCTGTGTCTCCTACTTCACGTATTTGTTTTCCTTTTCTAGGTTGCTTTCTTCCTTGTCTTGGAATGAGATTAGGTACTTGGTTTTTCCCTGGCTCAGGCTGGAGTCATTGGCTAAAAGGGTAAACAGTCAAATGCATTGTATTAGTTTTGAGAGGTATTCAATTCCCTGTAAATCATCTCAACGTTGTGCACTGTATTCGTTTTTGTTTTGATTATATTTTATAAACATTTGTTTGTATTTCTCTTCGTTGGCTACTGTGCCTGTGTCTGGATGAGACTGTTAGGTGATCCCAACAGAGTACCTACACTGATGGTATCCTCTTGGAATCTACATCGGTTCCCTATTTGAACCAGTCCTCTTTGTCTTACTTCTTCTAGGGTGCTTTTAATCGTAAATCTAGAATGTTTTGACAATCCCATTTTCATCCTTTTTACTGGCGCTCAAATTTCCTAGACGTGAAGCAAGCGCCGTAAAACCTTTTAAAAAATTAAAAACTTTTGTCATATTTAGGATGCTGAAATAACAACTTAAAATTCACATGCCCCTTTAAGAAAAGAAAAGAAACAACCTGCTTATTGTGTCTACACTGGGTGGGTTTGTTTTGTTTGTTTTTACCTCCCATAGTGGACAGAAAAGTCAATTGCTGTGTCTTCTATTCCCCTTTAACTTTTCTTCTTTTTAAACTTTCTAATTCGATGAAGTAATTGAAATACATTTGAAAAAAAAAAAAACAAAAAACAGAGGGCATCGGTCCAACCCAGGGCCGGTGAAGTCTTAATCGGTCCATAGCTTGCTTTCCCTTCTTTCCCCTATATCACTTGTCCCTTCCTAGCTTGTATTCGTCTAAGCCCAAATGGGGTCTCTTGCCGACAGGGAATTTGTCAGATGGATTTATCTTTTTACGAGAGATGTCATCTCACCATTACTGATTACAATCGGGGTGTATCCCTATTACGGTGTCAGTTTGAAACTGTTAGGTATTTTCAAACTAGCTCCAAATGTGATTCTGCTAGTGGATTTACTGCTGATTTATGTTGAATAATATAATAATAATAATATTAGACTCTTATAGAGCGCACGGTATCCCTAACCTTGAGGCTCTTGGCGCTTTACATCAACACAAAACAATATTAGAAAGTACACGACATCAAAAAAGAAAAGTTTTCAAGGATTTCTTGAACACAGACAATGATTTGGATTCCCGGATGCTCTGTGGAATGATGTTCCATACAGACGGACCAAAATGCGAACAGGACCCTATTCCCGCTTTAGTGCAAATGCGTGGGATACGGGTGTTGTCATTGGAGGAACGTAAAGATCGGGTTGTCGAATATTTCTTTAGGAGTTCTGTGAGGTAGGGAGGGGCAGTGTTTTCCAGACAATGATAAACTAGGACACATGCTTTGAATTAGAGAGAAACCTGAGTATGGCAACCCTCTACGTTTTACATACAAACACACACACACACACACACACACACACAAACACATAGAGAGAGAGAGTGTGTGTGTGTCAGAGAGAGAGAGAGAGAAAGAGAGAGAGAGAGAGAGAGAGAGAGAGAGAGAGAGAGAGAGAGAGAGATTGACTGTTTTTTTCTGTGAACATTTCCTCCGACAAACATTGAACTTTTAATGATGAACACGATAATATGCTAGTTAGTTAAATATCAACATAGATATTTAAAAAGGGAAATACCGTTTGGGAGTAGGAAGCTTTTGGTATGACTTGGTGTAAGTGAGTATGATATTGCTCCATGAAAAACAATGAATTTGAAAAGAAATAATTAACTTCCACTGCATTGTGGATCAAACCTCAGACCAACGTTTTACCAGTAGGACCTCAACCTTTTCCTCTTCGGGGCAAACTGAGACGATGTAAGAGGATTCTCTGGGACGGGAACTTCCAAGGATTCCAGGAAGAGAGACTGGACGTGAACCAACCAGAATAGTCGATGGAAAACAGTCTTGCAGTCTAACTGAGTGCGTTTGATGTTTAACTCTAGGGACGACGGGAGGGCATCTTCGTTGATAGTAGTCTGTAATACCAATGATATGTAATACTAATATTGAACGGCTTTTGTCGAGCTGATGGATTGACATGGTGTAGTGTAAACATCAGATGCTGTTGCTGCTGTTATTAGCACGTTAACGATTACGTTCCCAACCTACAGCGGTCGACGTGGAAAAAACGAATTATGTTTTCCTCAAGGAATTTACCCAATGGAAACCGTACGGTGCTCTTATTGGCTAACCAACCAGCGGCCTCGATGAGAAAAATATCCGCCATTGAGACATTGGCTGGGAATCGCGTTACTATAGTAAACAAGCGCTGATCGGCCGTTCATGAAATCTAAGAAAATAACTTCCTGATCGCTCGTTTAGCTCAAAATTATTCAAAACGATGTCTCTAAAATGATATAAATGTGACTTCTTAAGGTTTTCTTCACGGTCAAAACCACACAACATTCTATTAATGATACGTCCTAGGCAAAAAGGAATATTGACAGGTCGACCGAGAGTTGAACTCGTCAGACGACAAACATCAATGCGAAGTGCAGAGAGAGTCAAGCTCTTGTTTGTCTTGTCCTGTTCTATAGAGAAAATGATAAATAGTATAGCCTCGTTGTGAGTGGTTGCGTGTTATAGTCATGTTTTTAAATTGTTTCTGTTGTTTATGTGTGTAGTGATGATGTGGTGGTGGTTGTAGTTGTAGTAGTAATGGTAATGATATGGTGGAGGTGGTGGTTGTAGTAGTATGGTCGTGATGATGATGTGGTGGTGGTGGTTGTAGTAGTATTGGTAATGATGCGGCTATGTGGTCTAGTAGTATGACACTCGCTTTCGGATCGGAAGGTCCTGGGTTCGAGCCTCGCGCTCGGCGCATAGTTGAGTCCTTGGAAAAGGCTCTTTACTCACATTCTCTCACCGTGTAAAATGAGTACCTGGCCGTTAACAGAGTTGTCTTTGTCCGAAAAATTGTAAATGTTAAATGTTGACCAGGGACCCTGTGTAAAGCGCTTTGAGCACATTTAGTAGATATTTCAATGATGATGATATGGTGGTGGTGGTTGCAGTAGTAGTGGTAGTGATGATAATGTGGTGGTGGTTGTAGTTGTAGTAGTAGTGATAGTGGTGATGATGTGGTGGTGGTTGTAGTAGTAGTGGTAGTGATGATGATGTGGTGGTGGTGGTTGTAGTAGTAGTTGTAATGGTGATGATATGGTGGTGGTGGTGGCTGCAGTGGTAGTGGTAGTGATGACGATGTGGTTGTGGTGGTTGTAGTAGTGGTAATAGTAATGATATGGTGGTGGTGGTGGTGGTGGTGGTTGTAGTAGTAGTGGTCGTGATGACGATGTGGTTGTGGTGGTTGTAGTAGTAGTGCTGATGATGTGCTGGTGGTGGTGCAGTAGTGGTAGTGATAATGATGTGGTGCTGGTGGTTGTGGTAGTAGTGGTAGTGATATTGTGGTGGTGGTTGTAGTAGTTGAGGTAGTGATGATGATTTGGTGGTGGTTGTAGTAGTAGTGGTGGTGGTGGTTGTAGTAGTAGTGGTAATGATGATGATATGGTGGTGGTGGTTGCGGTAGTAGTGGTAGTGATGACGATGTGGTTGTGGTGATTGTAGTAGTAGTGGTGGTGATGATGATGTGCTGGTGGTGGTGTAGTAGTAGTGGTAGTGATAATGATGTGGTGCTGGTGTTTGTAGTAGTAGTGTTAGTGATGATATTGTGGTGGTGGTTATAGTAGTAGTGACAGTGATGATGCGGTGGTTGAAAAACACATTATAGGTTATTATAATACATGATTACACACATTCTCTAACTTCATTTTTTGACAGCTTCATTGTGCCATAAATATACGCAACAGTTCTGAACAATTCTATTGTGGATTTTGATATTGTTTGTTGTTTTTCTTGTGTCGTTAAGTTGACATAGAGACCGAATGAATGGTAGTGCTTACATTCCCAGCCCAAGATATAATGGCGCTGAATGCTTTCATTGGTGCACACTTTTTAGGCTTCGTACGTATTCTCATTCGTTTAATTCTATGGTTTTCCTTACACTCACGTCGTTCTTCGGTCGTATGTTTGCAACCGACCTAACGCTGAATGATGGCTAAATAAGATCAAAGAGAGAGGGAATGGGGATACCTCTCTCAAACTCATGAGGATGGTGCCTCCGATTCGAGCCGAAATAAGTCCCTGCAACCCGTTACGTAGCTTCCCTGACTTCGGTCTGAGCTGCATTTTATACGAGATAGAAGTCGGTTTGGACGAATTCAATCACTCGAAGGGGCGGGGACATCGACTCCTCGAAACCGGGGAAGAAGTTGCCAGGCTTTTCCACCGGCAAGAGACGACATTGGGTGGCAGCCAGTCGGCTTCGGTCGAGAACCTGTTTAACAGCACGCACACTACATCAGTGGGGACTGGCCACCTGTCCAACATGTACCCGTTGTGGTCAATAGCCCGAAACCGCAGCGCATCTAGTTGAACGGTGGTTCGTGACGAAGCTTTCGGGTGGGTTTGAGGTACAAAATTTGCATCCTGCATAGATCGTCATAACATAGTAGTGTGAGCACCATTAGATGCTGCTGCTGAATGATGATGGCAGTGACGTTATTATTATTATTATTATTATTATTATTATTATTATTATTATTATTATTATTATTATTATTATTATTATTATTATTATTATTATTATTATTTATTATTATTATTATTATTATTATTGCTTTATCTATTTGTTGATAGAAATTTTCCACTTCTTCATCATCGTGACTGGTGGTTGGGGCGTATATTTGTAAAATATCAAAATCAAAAGGTTTTGCTTGTAGTTTGATTGCCATTACTCTGTCTGATATGGGCCAGAATCCTTTGACTGCTCGCGCCGTTTTATTATCTAGTATAATTCCAACTCCCCTTTGGTGTTCTCCTCCTCCTGAGTATATAATTTTACAGTCATCATAATTAAGTTCTCCTGCTCCTTTCCATCTAACTTCTGATAATCCTAAAACATTGATATTCAATCTCTTCATTTCCATAACTACATTTGCTAATTTTCCTTTCTGATACAGACTTCTTACATTCCATGTTGCTGTTCGTAATGTTTGGTGGTGCACAGTAGCTGGATGACGGTCGAGAGTCACCTGTTCACCTGCATGACTATCTCTACCGGACGAGGCTGTAATCGAGTTGCTCGAAAAACATCCATTGACGTCGTTGACTAGATTCGCTTGGACGGACATCATGACGATCTTGGGATGATACGTCAGTGGTTTCCCGTTGCCTTCTGACGGATTTTTATCTGGTTTACTCCATAGCCTTTTGACCTCCCGGTCATAACCCACAAGGCAGTGGGAGCATTTGGCAGGTTTTAAGGCGCCTCCCATTCACCTTGGTAGTCCCTTCATAGAGTATATGAGGCATTTTGTATGTGTAGCTGTGCTGCCAGACTACCCAACCTCACTCTCCACGACTATCGCCAGTTGGTCCGCGGCTTTACAGCTAACCTATAGATCAGGATCTGTAGGCCGTTCCACGATCCGCCACCTGTGGACGCGCTGGGTTGGGGATGGTCGCCCCAGCTGTACTCAGACATAAAACTCATCATGGGCGATTTTAATGCCAAGGTGGGCCGAGAAAGAATAGAAGATATTGTGGGCCCACATGGTCTGGGAGACAAAAATGACAGAGGTGATCGTCTTATTCAATGGTGCCGTCAACATGATCTGACAATCACAAATACTTGGTCAACAAACCACAATAGAAGGAAGTGGACATGGAAAAGTCCTGGAGATGGAGTGAGAAACCAAATAGATTACATACTCATCAGCAAACGTTTCCGAAACTCGGTTTTGTATGCCAAATCTATGCCGGGGGCTGACTGTAACAGCGATCATATACCTGTGCTATGCCCCATACGAGTTAAATTGAAAATCTGCAAAAGAGCAAAGGCTAAACCTAAATACCAACTAGACATTCTCCGGGAAGAACAGAAGATACAAGAAAAATTTGAACTATCAGTAAGAAACAAGTTTGAAGTGCTTGGAGAACTAACAGATATAGAAGAGAAATATGAGCAGTTTAAAGACAGTGTTGCTGCATCATTAGAAGAAAATGTTCCAACCACACTTAAGTTGCAGAAGAAGAAATGGATTACTCCAGAGATATTAGAACTAATGAATGAGAGAAGAAAGGCCAAAAATCAGGAAGAAAAATACAAGACTCTGAACAGGCAGATAAAAAGAAAATGCAACGAAGCTAAAGAAGACTGGATAAATGAACAATGTCACTATATAATGTCCTGCAAAGAAAAAAATGGCAAATTCTTCCATCAGAAAATCAAAGAAGTGACAAACAAAACTAAATCAGGTGCTAAAAGTGGATGCATCAAAGACAAGCGTGGAAACACCATCATGGACAAAGACTGCATTCTAAACAGATGGTCAGAATATATTGAAGAACTTTTTTTTGATAATCGAGGAGAAATGCCTATGATAAAAGAACTGGAAGGGCCCTCTATAATGAAAGATGAAGTTAGGAACGTCATGAAAAGCATGAAAAATGGAAAAGCTGCAGGACCTGATGCCATAACAATTGAAGCCTTGACTGGCCTGGGTGAATGGGGGATTGAATTCATCACAAACCTTCTAAATCAAGTGTATGACACAGGAAAAATGCCAACTGATATGAAACGATCCATTTTTATAGCACTACCAAAAAAGCCAGGGGCAGTTGATTGTGAACAACACAGAACTATTAGCCTAATGAGCCACCTCACAAAAATTCTTTTGAAGATAATTTTACTAAGAATAAGAAATAAAATACGACCTGAAATTGGGGAGATGCAATTTGGTTTTGTTGAGGACAAGGGTACCAGAAATGGAATATTCACATTATCAATGCTGATGGAAAGATGTATTGAAGTAAATAAAGATCTGTATATGTGTTTCATCGACTATTCAAAAGCCTTTGATAAAGTACAACACGAAAAACTATTCAAAATTCTATCATCCTTGGACATTGATGGTAAAGATTTAAGAATATTACGGAATTTGTACTGGGAACAAGAAGCAGCAATGCGTGTTGACAACGAGCTAAGCAGTTTTACACCTATTAGAAGAGGAGTTAGGCAGGGGTGTGTTTTGTCTCCAGATTTATTCAACCTCTATAGTGAAATGATATTAAGAGATATCGAACATAAGAAGGGAGTGTGTATTGGAGGAAAGAATGTAACAAATCTGAGGTATGCAGATGATACGGTTCTACTGGCAGAATCTGAACATGAACTACAAGAATTACTGGATGTTGTAGTCAGGAGTAGTGAAAATATGGGACTGGAACTGAATATATCTAAAACAGAATGTATGACGGTATCTAAAAATAATAACCCACCAGCCTGTGTAATAACAAGCAGAGGACAAACAATACAACAAGTTGAATGTTTCAAATATTTAGGCTTCAATGTAACATCCAATGGAAAATCAGATTGTGAAATAAAGAAAAGAATAGGTATGGCGAAGAATGCATTCAACCAGCTGCATACAATTATGAAAAACAGGAATATTAGTATGAAAACAAAAATCAAAGTCCTGGATTGCTATGTACTGTCTGTGCTGCTATATGGTTGTGAGAGCTGGACCATAAACAAGACCATGGTTAAAAGACTGGAGGCAGTGGAAATGTGGTTTTACAGAAGAATGATGAGGGTGTCATGGGTGGAAAGGAAAAGAAATGAAGAAATTTTAGAAATGGCAAACAGAAAAAGATCACTGATAACAAAAATCATCAAACGCCAAATGGAATTTTTAGGACACATTATCCGCCACCCTGGTTTGGAAGTACTCGCCTTGACTGGAAAGATGAATGGAAAAAGAATAAGAGGAAGACAAAGAATAACGTATTTGAAAGGGATAAGAACTTGGACAGATGAAGCTGAGAAAGGTGGCGCTGCTTTAATAGAATTGGCAAGAGATAGATCAGCTTGGCGGAAGATGACCTCCGACGTCTGCTTCAGATATGGAACTACATGAGATGAGATTATTATTATTATTATTATTATTATTATTATTATTATTATTATTATTATTATTATTATTATTATTATTATTATTATTTCTTCAGTCGAAGCCGGTAATTGGAACGCCGCTTTATCGGAGCAGTCGCCTATTTGGTGCGATGTATATGCGACATCATTTTTTTTTCTTTCTTAAATACAATTTCTATTGACTTATTGGAATGCATGCCGATTAATTGGATCGGTTTCAGATCCTTATATCTTTTTTCTTTCAAGTAATCATGTGGAAACATCTTGCGTCCTCAAAAGAACAATAAATATGGTCCATTGGTTGATAATGGCATAGTCTATCGCCACCCATTCCCTTTTTCTATCGTAATATGTGATATTTTACGTTTTCGGCATTAATGAGGAACCTGGGATAATTAATAAAAATAAAAAATAAATAAAATTCCATTTATTATCCCATAGGGGGAACTTTGTCTCTAGGGTCCATTCCAAGGGAAGACTGGATTAACCCAGACGTCAGGCGCAATGCAGTTCCGTATAAAAAGCATAAGACACTGTAACCCATTCTCTTTCATCTGCTGCTTTGACTACACATTTGTAATGTTAAATTTTGTGAAAAGGGAAGACAAAACTTTAGACAAACAAATGTGAAAGGATGTAAAATTATAGCCACTGTAATAGATCTAGACGTTATAATATTGTATTACTTCTGTTGTTGTTTATAAATATTGTCATAAGCATGTCATCGTTAATTATTGCCACCAGTTTTTAGATATCGAATATTTTATGACTTTTCAAAATGGGCAATGTGTGAAGTCTCCAGGAAGAATAAAAAAAATAAATAGATAGCTAGCAAAGCAGAAAAACAAGCTTTCCTTTTCGATTTGAGAAAAGCAATGACATTATGAAATCGAAATCTCACGGGAAACTTCGATATCTCTTGTGGTTGGAGGAAAGAAAACAAAAATGGCGGCTGAGCAGGTGATTGAAATATAAACATTGGAAACATTTTTGTTTTTTCGAATTTTTAAAGCTGTGAAGCTAAGAAATGTTATACGTATGCGTATGATATCTGCCTTTTTTATTGTATTGCCGTAACTTTGATTTCGTCTTCCATTTATCCAGAGCTGTCTTATTATTAGAGAAACTTAGAAAATTTCATTGTCATCACGGTCAGTCATGGCTGCTGCGATCCCGAGTCCGAGTCCCAAGTGCGTCGCATACTCATTTTGTTTGGATTCGGATGATGCTGTTACGATAGTGAAAAAGCAATCCAAGTTTAGATGAGGAATGGGATGTTGGTAACAATTGGGTTCTAAATTTTGCAATGTAGTACTGTAACTGTAAAATGTTCCGTTGATGTCGAGGAGTGACAACCGGCACCGGTGACCAGCTTGCCTTACTTGGCTTACTTGCTTTGGCTTTGGCTTGGTGGCAATGTCCAGAATTCGATAGGTGGTCGGTACATTTCCAAATTGGGTGTCGTTATTGCCAGAAATATCTGTCAATAAAGAAAACGATTATTGACAGACACCCTGACAATAACCAAAGCCAAAAAAGTAAAAGCCTGGCCTTTTCGTCAATGACTGGCAGACACATTTATCACGTTGGCAGAAAGATTTAATGCAAAATACCAAACTAAGGGTGAAAAATACCAAATAATCTGAAAAAATGCCAGTGGTAATTTGTATCCCAAATCAGTTGATATTAATATCAAGTGATATTTAACTCAAGATGAAAGTAGAGGTAAATAAAATAGTGCCAAAACTCAAATGCCAAATCCAGCTTTTTTAAAAAAGCAAATGGATCAATGAAATGTAAGTTTTTGACACTTTGAACTGAAAATTGAAAACATCAAACTGACAATTCCGCCTTTTTAATCAGCAAATTTTCGGTTCATTCATAGTACACCCCTACCTGTTAACTTTATTGATCTCCTTTTGTTTCTATATGTGTTCATTCTGAACACAATTTTGGGGCTATTGATAAGGAAGCCGCTATTTTCACCGTACAGTGATAATAGCCTGACCGTGTGTAGGAGACTATTATCACCGTACGGAAATATCTTGGTGGACGGTTTTCACCGTACGGTGATGATAGTGTGGGAGACTTGTTTCACCGAACGGTAATATCTTGGTGGACGATTTTCACCGTACGGTGATAATAGTGTGGGAGACTTATCACCGTACAGTAATATCTTGGTGGACGATTTTCATCGTACGGTGATAATAGTGTGGGAGACTTTTTTCACCGTCCCGTAGCAATATTTTGGGTGGACGATTTTCAGCTACGGTGATAATAGTGTGGGAGACATTCACCGTACCGTAATATTTGGTGACGATTTTTACCTACGGTGATAATAGTGTAGGAGACTTTCACCGTACAGTAATATCTTGGTGGAACGATTTTTCAATATATGAATAATAGTGACACATATCTAGTAATAATCTTTATTGTCGATTTTGAAGCAATTTGCATAGTGAGGAAACAAGTATCAGTTTGAAATTCGTAGTAAGAACAAACCAATTTACAAATACAGACACAGCCATACACGAACATACACGCTTGCACATTGTTTCTACACGTGTATACAAAAGAAATGAGCGTACATACAAACACATATACATACATACATACATACATACATACATACATGCAGACATACATACAAACCAGCATATCATCGTATATGCATGCCTACATTCATACATACATACATACATACATACATACATACATACATACATACATACATACATACGATTTTTACCGTACGGTGATAATAGTGTAGGAGACATTTTTCACCGTACTGTAATATCTTGGTGGACGATTTTCACCATATGATGAAATAGCCTGACACACTATCTTCAGGCCTGTAAATCTTCCGTCTATTGTCGGATTTCTGACAGTACAATTTTGCTCTATAAGTGCTAAAAAAAAAAAAAAAGATAATAGTAAAAATTAAATTCGTAACGTCAAAGAACAGAACCAATAAAAAAGAAAATAAAAGACTTTTATTTCGTATCTCGAAAAAATTTGATTTTATTACGTTTCAAATGCCAACTTAAAAAAACAAAACAAAAAAAAATTTTTATTTGTCGCATCAAAGACAAAACAAAAGCTATAATATTATCATGCCACCTACACGCTCCACTAGCCGTGGATGTATTCACTGCCTGGCTACTGTGCCACAGCCAGCGAGAGAGAGAGGTCGCGAAGTTCGCGCGAGTCGTCTTCACACACACACACACCTAGTCAGTAAATATTGCACACACAGAAGTGTGTCGAACCGGGCCGGAAGGTTTCTCTCTATTTTGCTACCGACACACATGCATATCTCCGGTTCTCATATCGTTTTCTCTATATTTTATTGGTTCTGTCCCGATGTGAGACGGAAAAAAAATAATGCGAAATAATTATTTTTCTTCGAAATATATATTCTTCTTCGAAAGCTCTCGCACCACCTCCTCTTCTTCTTCTTCTTCTTCTTCTTCTTCTTCTTCTTCTTCTTCTTCTTCTTCTTCTTCTTCTTCTTCTTCTTCTTCTTCTTCTTCTTCTTCTTCTTATTCTTCTTCTTTTCGTTATCGTCTCTTCTTCTCTTCTTCTTCTTCTTCTTCTTCTTCTTCTTTCTTCTTCTTCTTCTTCTTCTTCTTCTTTCTCTTCTTCTTCTCTCTTCTTCTTCTCTTTTTTTCTTCTTCTTCTTCTTCTATAAGAATTAATCCAAATAAACGAAAGAATCAGGTAAACATTTAACACAAATAGGAGCGAAGATACACATCCTTCAAAAGGGTAGGAATTGTTCTCTTCATTTCATTTTACAACTAACTCAGACCTGGGCCTCAATAATTCGAATTTTTTTTCTTTTGGTACCATAAAATAAAGACCTCGTTATAAATAAGTAGGGGAAAGTGACAAGATTTGATTAGTCAATTGACGTGTCATGTCTGTGTTGTGTCTATATTTTTGTCCTGTTGTGTCTATTTTGCGTGTTCAAAAAGTTCCGAAAATTTTTTCACCAACCATTTACAGGCCTGTATCTTCACTGTACGGTGATAATGGTGTGGAAGGCTATATTCAGTGTATGGTGATGATAGTGCGGGAGACTATATTCATTATAATGGTGATATTCATTGTACGGTGATAATAGTGTGGGAGACGATTTTCATCGTTGACACATTATTTTCACCGTACAGTAATAATGGTGTGGAAGGCTATATTCACTCTAGGGTGATAATAGGTGGGGGGGGGGGGGGGTGTGACCATTTTCACCGTACGGTAATATCTTGCTGATAATAATATGGGAGACTTATTTTCACCGTACGATAATATCTTGGTGGACGATTTTCTCTGGACGGTGAAAATACCCTGACACACTATTTTCACTGTACGGTGATAATGGTATCTTGGTAGCTAACAAACTTCGCGGCGTTTGTCTGTGTTGAACCCATGACCTCAAGAAATCGAGTAGCGGCTCAAGATAGACATAGAAATTGAAATCACTATTTCTCGTTGTGAATAGCTCATACTCATACAGTCGAGCCACGCCCTCCCCGGCCAGGTGTTGTTGCTGTACTAGAAAGGTCGCAGGATCGAGACCCTATCTCGTCGCCACGAAATTGGAAAGCTTCATCGGTAACTGTAACCAATTCTGAATCCGCCATCTCGCCTGTATTATTATAGCTTTGGGAGGCCTTCCGAAAGCTCATCGTGCCAAATATTTGCTTCTAAGAAAAAATACAACCTAGTACTTTTATAACTACCCCTAATAGGAAAAACAAACAACCTCTAACTATCCCTAATAGAAAAAAAACAAAAAAACCCTAGGACTGTTTTGACTGCCTTTCAATACCTCACAAATCAAAATGGCGGCCGAGAATCAAAACAATGGTCAAATTAGGAAATTTTTAACTTTCACAAATCTATCAAGGTTTTTTCTATGTGATGACGAATTGAATAAATAAACGTCTGACAAAAGGTCCAAAGTGAAAATACAAATTGAAAGAAATGCTATAACGAGGAGCTTTCGTGGACGTAATTTTAAAAATTTGTTATATCTGAATCCCTCTCACTTTCGTATGCTGTTTCTGTGTAGGGTATCAACTGCAAATATTTTATTAATTATTTAATATTCTTTTATTCATACCAGGACTTGCTCCAGCTGGAGAACCTCTGCAAACAGCTGTATGAAACTGCTGATGGAAACATACGTGCTGAGGCTGAAAAAGCTTTGGTTTCATTTGGAAACTCCCCAGACTGTCTTAACAAATGTCAGATGCTCTTGGAACGAGGCAGTGTATGTACTATATTTGTCTCCCGTTATCAATAAGTTAGATAAGTGGTTTTGTGTTTTGGAAGTGATGTCTGAAGGAAATAAAAGTAAACATTTTATTTTTGGAAAGGTTGAATTTAGAAAGGAAAAATATTTTATAGAAGATATAATCAGAGTTAAATAAAGGTCATATTTTATGTTCGGTCTTTTAAAGAATATATATTTAGGATTTAAATAAAAAATATTTTTGTATTTCAGTCTGCTTATGCCCAGCTTTTAGCTGCCACAACACTGACGAAAATGATAAACCGACCAAATGTTGTCCTGCTGTTGGAGCAAAGAGTAGATATCAGTAAGTTATAATATGTAAAGAAATGCCTTCTATATAACAAAGGGAGATAGTTGTCCT
Source organism: Berghia stephanieae (assembly GCF_034508935.2). NCBI lineage: Eukaryota > Metazoa > Mollusca > Gastropoda > Nudibranchia > Aeolidiidae > Berghia > Berghia stephanieae. The sequence continues at coordinate 7,605,660 of NC_088361.1, read as the reverse complement.
ACCCACCAAGGTCTCGGGTAGAATCAAACCCATATAATTAAATGATTTATGAGTGTAGGATGGGTGTTGGAATAGGGACTCCCTTGTTTTCGCTGTGGGTGGTGTATACTATGAAGGCAATGAAAGAACGGAGGGTTATCATGTTCCATCAGTGTTAAAACACCCTCATCAATCTTATGCATCAACCGAGATACCGTTAGATACCCTGTCCTATGTTTCGGCTTGGGCCGATGTTCAACTGGCAGTCTGCGATTTGAGGTCGAAGAAGGAAGACCTGTACAGCCTGTGTGTTGGCTGGAATTCTGTTTGGCTATGTTGAAGCCACAGTGAAAAGGGCCCAAAGTGGCCAGTATTTTATGTCGCACCCGAATATGGGCTCTCAGGCGATATGTGTTGGGCCTGTGTGTTGGCCAGCAATGTGTTTTAGGCTGTGTTGTAGCCGAAGTGGGCCTAATATGGCCAGCATTTTGTATATCGTACCCGGTTATGGGCTCTAAGCGATATTGTGTTTTTGTAATTTGTGCTCGGTGAGATTATATAAAATTTATAATATTGTTTTGATGTGCTGAGTAATCATCAAGTGATTAAGTGATTAATATCGTAAAATTATTTCACTTATCTTAAAGTTTAAAATAATATAAAGTTTTAATGTTTTATTGAATAATTAATTCAATGAGTTAAATTGTGTTAAAATTGAGAACGTGACCTCAGTTAAATGAATTATTTTTAAGTAAATACTAATTGATCACTTACGCTATCATTGTGTCTATGTTAATTTCATTTTTACTAATATATCTATATATATCTTCTAATATAGTGAAGAGCTGACGGGGCTAGGACATAGCGCCCGGTAAATGCGTTTGCATCTTTGAACTTTGTAATTTTGACGGGGCTAGGACATAGCGCCCGGTAAATGTGTTTTGAACCCTTTTGAACAATATAATTTTTGAGAAATATGAACAAAATACAATGTAACGTTTGTAAAGATGAGGAAGTAACACTTGATCTATGTGTTTTATTAGGAACAATTTTGGATTTGAACAGGCTGGAACACCACACCCTGTGTGAACAATTTTGTTGATTAATTTTATTCTCCTTTCGGAATATGAACAGTTTATTTTGACCCTATATGTAATTAATAATTTCATTATTAGTGGGAATTAATGGAACGGTTGGAACCTGGGTGAAGTATAGTTTATTTTGGTTAAAACTTACATGAATTTTATATTGCATTACTACTTTTTACTTGTATGTACTTTTGATTTTTCCTGTCAATATATGCAATGTTATTCTCTTTTGCTCAATAACTATGAGCTGTTCCCCTTTCTTTTACTTTAAATAAATAATAATGGCTCTCTTGTCAGATACGGTGTTCTGTTGGTGATTGTAACGTCCACGTCTACCTCTCCACACTTTAAGGTCATAAGCGGCCTTCGCATCCATTGCGAGTTGCGAACGCACCTTGTGACATAATACATAGAATTCTACATTTGGTTAAGAATCTTGTGGTTTATAGATAAAATAAAGAAGTGAGCCATTCATATATTTTTTTTTATTGGCACGTGAATTTAATGGCCAGTGTTTGCCCAAAGTGTGCTACTTGACACCATATTTCCTAAATTATCAAGAGGATACCTCCCTTCCCCCTCCCCACACTCATATGATTTTCTCCATCCCTCCGATGTTTATTAATTTTTTTTTAATATAAAGAGATATTTTCAATTTGTATTTATATTCTTATTTGATAATTGATGTAGGTTGTATTTTTCTTTTTTTTTTTTTTTTTTTCGTTGTCCTGTGAATAACATATTAAAATTCTTTTTTTAAATTCTCACTCAACTCTATCCCTAGGAAATTATGTGTTAAATTACCTTGCGACGAGGCCAAAATTAACCCACTATGTTTCACAGTCACTTGTACAGGTAAGATTTTAAAAAAAGATTATTTTAACTGAACTGATTTAAGGTAACTTATGTTTTCTCATCAGTATCATTATGATTTCTTTATCTCTCTCTCTCTCTCTCTCTCTCTCTCTCTCTCTCTCTCTCCCCCCCCCCTCTCTCTCTCTCTCTCTCTCTCTCTCTCTCTCTCTCTCCTCGTTCACCATGATTGAAAATTGAACACATTTGTTCGATTTTCTTTTCATATGAACTCGAGAGAGTTAATATGTGTTATGATTCTTTTTTACGTATGTTATCCTTGTGATTCCACTCCTTTTCTCAATCATCATCTCCATCATCCTTTGTTTTCTTCCTTTTTAAAAATTCATTCATTCATTTAAGGAAACTTAAATTATATTTTGTTAAGATGAATCTGGATGATTTTCAGAAAATTCTTAACCAAACTCCCACCATTTCAGTTATACATTTATTTCACCATAAAATACCACTCTAAATGCCTGTAAAGAGCAAATCACTTGTTAATAGTGGTTGAGTAAAGATTTTTCTTTTCTTTCTTCTGTCATAAATAATGTTTCAAATGCCTGGTGCTAAGAACGTTCTTTAAAGAATCATTGTGAATGGTGTGAAAGTGCTTTGTTTGACATCATCACATACACTTTAGCCATCACTCCTGTCATCTTTTGTCTTGCTTGCATTTTATTCTAACTTAACTCCAGCATCAATGTCGACCCTTTATCCTTGCCCTTTCCAACACTTACTGCACCCACCTCCATTTGCAACTCCCATAAGCAAACACCCCATTGAAGTTGGTGTGAAATTTGTTGAAGATGACTTTTTTTTTTACACATAAGCAATCACCTGTGTCTGCTTTCATCCATATGTTCTCACTGATCCTTAGTCCCATTTGAGTTGTGAGAATGGTCTGATCATTGATTTTTTATCAGTACAAATATTTCTCAGGCAAATTAAGGATATCACTGGGGTTGATAGTAACAAGCAACATGACTTTTAAGTTGAAAAGAAACTGTCCTTGTCCATTTCTCATTCTACTACAGGCAGTGGTTGTTTTCCTCAACCAAATTGATTTTGTTGAGCATTTTTTCTAGTACCTGTTTTTCCCTCTTAAGCCACCAAGATTTAGGCAATCAGCACTCTGTTTACTAATTTATGTTTGAGTCATATTCTTTGTTACCTTAATGCAAATGTTGTTGCTTAAACATAATATATTTCTTGTCTCGGTATATTGAATCGAAGCTTCTATTCCATTATTATTATTATTAATTGTTATCTTAATAACCCTAAACTTCATATCAACATTATCAAAACTACATCATGCATTGTCTCATTATAATTTCAAATTGAAATGTTCGCTTCTTTTAACAGACTTTAAAAGGATTGTTTTGAATTAAAGGGAAAAAATTTCATTTTTACCTTTTCATTTTTGACATTTCAGTTATTTGCCAGAATAACAAAATGTGGTTGGTTTGATAGTAATAAAGATGAGTTTGTTTTTCGGAATGTTGTCACAGATGTTGGAAAATTTATACAGGTAAGTAACAAATTATTTGTCTTTGTTTCCAATCTAATTTATGGATGTATGATATTTCTTTAAAAAGCTGTTAAATTAGTCATATAATTTTAAGATTGAATCCTTATAATACTGTTGTTTCTATTACTTATTAGTCCAAATTATTTTATAAATATTATTTTTAAATTTCAGAGTGGCTCTACACAACATGTCAACATTGGTGTTCAACTCTTGTCTCAGTTGGTTTGTGAAATGAACCAAGTAAGCGAGGTAACCTAGGTTTTTGGACTTAAATGTGGTTTTTAAGTTCAATAAAAGTAGAATTTTATCTTACAGTACAGAATTTCACCTTGTTTTTGTATGTAAATTTTCATTATTTAATTTATAAAAACTAAAATGTGGCTTCAGGGTAAGGAGTTTCAGTATTGTGCTTTATTAGTTTCTTGTAAAGTTTTCAAATCAATCAGACAATTTAATGATAACATGCTCAAATTTATTGATATGTTTTTATAAGATGCCATATTTCTAAGTATCAGCCAATGGCCTGGTGGTAATATATTTAAATGTCATGAATTCACACCAGGATTTTAAATCACTCCGCCTTGTGTTTTACTATAGATGAACTGTAAAGCACAGGACCATTTTTTCCAGTAACCTCAAATGAACTTAAAGGCCTTTCATTCAAGAGGTTGAATCTTTTCACATCAACTTCATTTTTACGTTCATTTTTTGTTTTTCAAGCATTCAATTTACATGCTTGATCACGATATAAGGAATATAAACTGTGGAAAATGGTATTAAAAGAGAGTTTCTTTAGTTTTATATTGTGTTTGACTTGAGATAACTTCCCTGTCTCTGTCTTTCTTTATTAATTACTGTCTTTCTTGATTAATTACTGAAATTGACAGTAGTATTCTTTGCTTCATGATCACATACGTGCCCATGTTGGATCTTGAGTATGCATATTTTCCTAAATCACATTTAAATTACCATCTTCAAATTTGTTTTGATTGGTTACATTGTGAGTGAAATATAATCATGCTGTTATTGGCTTGTAACCAAGAGTACCTCAATTATGACACAAAAGTTTTATTCTAGTTGATATCTTGCAAATGATTCATAATGAATTAACCTTTACATCTTTTCTTTTCTCTTTATTTTGCAGTCTGAAGCTAGCCGGTCGCTCACAAAACACAGAAAAATAGCATCATCATTTCGAGATTCACAACTCTTTGAAATTTTCCAACTGGCTTGCTCTTTATTGCGCTCTGCACAGGGAAATATCAAGACTTTAGACTTTAATGATAGTAGTCAGGTAAGTTTTGCTTTGATTACATTAAAAGTTTACGTTTGGGAATGGTCAAATTAGTGCGGTAGCAGATTGTGCACTTACCCACTTTCTTACTTGAATTTCCTTTTTTGTTTCTATGTCTTGGTATATATTTTCTTCAATACTAATCTATTCAACATCAGTAAACGGATAATTGTTTTTTCATATTTGTTTTGTCTCCTGTCCAATTATGGAATGAAACACAATCTTTCAATCTCAGAATTTTTGAGAGAGGCGTTGTCTATTTTGACTTTTTAGTATAGTATGTCGTTCGGGATTAGATTCCGAGTCTTGAAGTGCTACGTGTGGCCAATCTTGTTATACGGATGCGAAAGCTGGACTACAAATGCAGAAACACAAAAGAACATTGAAGCTTTTGAAATGTGGTGCTTGAGAAGGATGCAGAGAATATCGTATACCGCACACAAAACGAACGAAGAAGTGCTAAAACAAACATACCAACAAAGGAAACTAATGCCCTTAATAGTGGATCGACAACTATCCTTTTTCGGACACATAGTAAGGAAAGATAAGAATGAATACCTGGCAAGTTGTGGAAAAATACCTGGTAAACGCGCCCGGGGGAGACAAAGAAAAACACTCATAGACCAACTGAAGGGCTTCACCAACCTAACAATCCAAGAGCTGTTTGAAAAAGCAAGAGACAGGGAGGAATGGAGAGAGATAATTCATGCAGTATCCGAAGCCTGGACCAGGCATGGAACCTAGAAGAAGAAGTATAGTTTGAAATTGGCAAAATGGGCAGACATGCCAATTGGATTGGATTAGAAATCTGCTAATAGGACTTGTAAAGAAAATTATCTCCATCACATTATGTCTTTAACCCCAGACATGTTCCTGACCTCCCATAGTGGGCAGAGAGGTACATACTGTGTCTTCTATCCCCTTATAGCTGTTTTCCAATTTGCTTTCTGTCTTTGTCTTGGTATGAGATTGCTTGGTTTTGTCCCGACCCTGGCCGGAGTCCTTAACTGGGAGGGAAACAGTCGAATGCATAGTTATTGTTTTGGGAGATGATATTCTTTTCCTTGTAAATCATCTCTCTGTTATGTATTATTATATTTGTTATTTTCAATGTATAATATAAGCCTTTGAGTGTATTCCTCTTTGTTGGATTTTGTGCTTGTGTCCGGATGAGACTTATAGGTGATCTCAAACTATGTACATTGGTGGTATGCTCTTGGAATCTACATCTGATCCCTACTTTTTCTTGGGTGCTTTAATTGTAATTCTAGAACTTTTTACTATCCCATATTCTTCCTTTTTACTGGCTCTGATATAACCTAAATGTGTTGCAAGCGTTGTAAAACCCTTAAAAATAAAAACAAACAACCCCAGACATCAACCTACAAACGTTTTAGGACATTGTCTACCTGGTGTTAGAAATTCCTTTAATGCAGATTGGTCAAGTTACAATTATGAACATTACATTTTCCTGCAGTATGGAGAGACATGTTATCAAATTTTTATTTTTATTTTTTCTTATTTTTTAAAATCTACTGTAAATAAATAAAAAGTTCACTAATTTCATATTTCGTTGTTGTGTAAGAAAGTAATTTGCAGACTTAAACAATAAATAGGACTATAAGGTGGTCCACAAGTAAAACATCAAAATGAATTTGAATGAGAGAGAGGGCATGAAAGACTCTTGGATATAAGATAATTGTTCAAATGAAGAAAGATAAGGAAGATCTTCTAGAATGAAATGAAAATGGATTTTACTCATTGTATTTCAGCATAGCCTTGTTTCAAATTCGCTGAGACTAGCCCACAACTGTTTTACATTTGATTTTATCGGAACATCGACAGATGAATCATCAGATGATTTGTGCACAGTACAAATTCCAGCAAGTTGGCGTTCAGGTACTAGATTAATTTCTGAAGTACATTTTCAACTAAATTTTTTCCCTTTTGCTATTGAAATGCATAAGTTTTGATAATAATAATTTTTGCTTTAGTTTGGAAATTCATAGATGGGTATATTCCTCAAGTCAAAGGTTCATTTCTAAACGAAGAGCTGCCAAATCACCTTTTTTTCCCCACATGATTCTCCCCATCAAGTAAAATAAATAATCTGAAAGGTTTTGGTCAACAGTGTTATCCTGATTAACTAGCATTATGGGTTGGCTGCTGTGTAAATGGAAGTGTTAATCTAAAGTAGAAGCAGCTGAAATTGTCATGGAAATATAGCAAAGAAGTATCATTTTGTGTAACGTTTTCACATTTTTTTTAGACATATAGGTTTCCAAGTTTCATTCCCAGTTTTCCATTTTAACGATAATTTTCAATTTCCACCAATTTGATTTTCTATTTTTGCGGAATTATTTTGTAGGTTTTCTTTTTTGTCCGCTGGTTAATTTCTTAGACCAATGGAAGAAATAAATTATCTGGATTTTGTGTTAAATAGTTGGTTTGTCAAAAGAAGAATATTTATTTAATACAATTGAATTTACAACTTAAATTTTTAATTATTCCTTTAATTTCCTCAGCTTTTCTGGATGGAGGGACAGCGGAGTTGTTCTTTGATCTCTACAGTGGATTGCCATCTTCCTTATCACATATGGTGGGCTGGCATTTTTTAATATTTTTTTTTTTTTTGGTTTAAACAATTCAATTTCAAAGAAAAGTATATTATACTGCCCTTATTTATATTTATTGCAGATTAATAAATTCTCAAATAAAAACTTACTGTCAATGTTGTCAACTCATTGTTAAATCGTCAAGGGAAAAAAAAATTCATCATCCATCCAATCTCAAACAGAGAACCCAGTGTTTAATATTTGAAAATGTAATGCAAATTTCAAACTTAATTTACAGGCTATATCTTGTTTGGTGCAAATCGCTTCAGTGAGGAGATCTCTTTTCAACAACACAGAGAGAGCTAAGTTCATCAATCATCTTGTCACAGGTGTCAGAGGCATATTAGAAAATCCACAGGTCTGTAAATTATTTTTCCTATTAAATCATGTTGATATACTCTCTCTCTCTCTCTCTCTCTCTCTCTCTCTCTCTCTCTCTCTCTCTCTCTCTCTCTCTCTCCTTCCTCTCTCTCTTCCTCTCTCTCTCTCTCTCTCTCTCTCTCTCTCTCTCTCTCTCTCTCTCTCTCTCTCTCTCTCTCTCTCTCTCTCTCTCTCTCTCTCTCTCTCTCTCCCTCTCTCTCTCACACACACACACACACACAAACACAGATGACTGTTTTGTGACCTAAAGGTGCTCTAACGAGTTTTAAAATGACTACATTCACTGCACCTTTCTAATTTTTCCCCCCTCTTCTATTATTATTATTTTAATAAACATATTTACCTTTGCAGGGTCTGTCAGATCCAAGTAATTACCACGAGTTTTGTCGATTGTTGGCAAGATTGAAATCAAACTACCAGCTTGGTGAGCTTGTGAAGGTGGACAACTATCCAGAGGCCATCAAGTTGATTGCAGAATTTACCATTACAAGCTTGCGGGTAGGATGCTGTCGCATTCATTTTGAATATAAAGTTTTAAACCATGGTCAAAACCAATACATCTAGCCATGAATCGCTAGAAAGTTTCACTGCTTTGTATTTTATTTATTAAAAATTAACTTTGCTTGTCCATTTGATTTCCACACCTTTTTTTTTTCTCCCCCCTCTAAAAAAAAAATAAAAATTTAAAGATCATAAATCAATTTTAAAATTTCCATTATTCAATCTTTTACTTTAGATCTTAATGTCTTTGTTAATTGAATTGAAGCTTCCATTCCATTTGACTACTGTTATTTACTTTAGAGCTTGATATATTTAATTTATTTTTCAGATGTGGCAATTTGCACCCAACAGTGTTCATTATTTGCTTAGTTTGTGGCAGCGCATGGTTGCTTCTGTTCCTTATGTGAAAGCTACAGAGCCCCATATGCTTGAGACATATACTCCTGAAGTGACCAAAGCATACATTACATCCCGATTAGAATCAGTTCATGTTGTTGTAAGGTGTGTATTATTGTTAACACTGAGATTCTATTTGTGCATTTATTGACATGTAGAAACAGAAGATACATTTATTGTGAACAAGAAGGATCATCATCCTCATCATTATTATGTTCATATAATTTTAGTGTGTTGAAAAGGGCATATAACTGAAACATGGATAGTTTCTTTGCACTATTTTACTTTTTATTTTTATTTTGTTTTTATGTTGAAATTTGATAATAGAAAAATATAATTCTAATTCAAAACCTAAAATATTGAAGCAAAGTATGTTACCCAGTTGTAAATTTTTAGTTTTCTGATGTTTTTGCATAAAATTTTTATTTTTATCCAGAGACCAAATTGAAGATCCTTTAGACGACCATGGAATGATAGCCCAGCAATTAGAACAGGTAATTATCTAATGCTTTTGTCAGTTTCAGTTCAGTAATTCATGGAGAGGAAACTATAAAAAATAAAGAATACAATGTGAGTGACTTTGAAATCATTTTGGAGCAATAATATGACTGATTCTATGAATGAGAGAAAAATTATTGATAGACTTGTGTTGAATTGATATTTATGACAATGGTAATACCCATGTTATATATTCATTTCAGTTGTCTACAATTGGTCGTTGTGAATATGAAAAAACCTGTGCCATCCTTGTACAACTTTTTGATGAATCTGCTCAACGTTATCAAGAAATGATCTCATCACGCTCTCAGTCTGTAGAGTGTAGTATTGAGGAAGGTGAAAATTACGTTTTTATTCCTTCTCAAGACTTAGTATACCTATGGCAATATATTATTTATATATAATCTATGAATTTATGAATAATCTATAAATTTATTTCCATCAATGGCTGGATGTAGATGCCAGACTGACATGCAAATGACCAGGGTTGTGACACCTACAGCAGGATTTGTTTCCTGTCCCTCTTAACTCTGATAAAAATCTCAAAGTCTAATAAAAATCTTTCCAAAAATGGTTTTACATGATAGAACAATGTTCCATCCATTTTTTTATTGTTGCCAATGTCAGTAATTCGCTACATAGCTGGAAGAAACTTTGGTTCTATGGACCATCTGTCTCTAAAAGACCATTGTTTATTACATCACAGAATTTTTATATATATATGCGGGTGGTTGGATGGGAGCATCACCCTTGAATCATATACCTATGGTGTTCGCATGGGTGTACGATCCGATAGTGATGTCGTTTCTTCTTCTCTTTACTAGCCTATCCTGCTTCTTTGGTTTGTGATTGTATTTTTGACAGGGGATATTTTTTTTTTCTGTAAATCTTCTGCCTGTTTGTTCTTGGTTATTTATAATTTAGCTTATGATATCTTTAGGTTATGATTTTGATTTACATTTGTACTATTTTTGTTAGATTGCTTGTTTTTTTGTTTCAGCGGTCTCTCATATAACCTCAATTGTGTTGGAAGAGACCTAAAGCAACAAACAAAAAAGAATTTTTATACTGCTGTTGATGAATTTGTAAAGAAATTGTTGGGAGGAAGCTGTTTACAAATATCAGTGAAAAGAATATGTATGCTACCCTTAAATTTTTGGAAAGCCCAGTAAAGTTTGGAAAAGAAGAGGTGTAACAAATTTATATAGAAAATATATGCGCATATGTGGTTTTTATTTTTATTTATAATTGCAGTCGAAGTCCGCCACCCATGGGACTCAACAAAAGTGGCCATCTTAAATAATTGGCCAACTTATTCAAGTTTAGTATTTTAAAGAGTTAGTAGAGGTGGGAGAGACTCTAGATTTGACTCGCAAGTTGCGAGTCTTCATCCACTGGGTCTGGATTTGCAAATCTTCCACATGCAGTGGGTTGAGTCGTGGGTCTCATTGATGATGCCTTGGTGAATACGGATGAGAAATTGTCTGGGTGGGGATCCTGACCTCCCATAGTGGGCAGGGAGGTACATGCTGTGTCTTCTATCCCCCCATACCCGTTTTCCAATTGTTTCCTGTCATTGTCTTGGAATGAGATTACTTAGTTTTGTCCTGATCCTTGCCGGAGTTCCTTGGCTGGGAGGGAAACAGTCGAATGTATAGTTATAGTTTTGGGAGATGATATTTTTTCCTTTGTAAATCATCTCTCTGTTATGCATTGTATTATGTTTAGTTTACATATTATATTATATGATTGGTAAACATTTGAGTGTATTCCTCTTAGTTGGGACCTGTGCTTGTGTCTGGATGAGACTTTCAGGTGATCTCAAACTAAGTACTTTGACGGTGTGTTCTTGGAATTTACATCTGTTCTCTATTTGAACCAATTCCCCTTTGTCATACCTTTTCTTTTGTGCTTTAATTGTAATTCTAGAACTTTTTACTATCCCATTTTCTTCCTTTTTACTGGCGCTGATATGACCTTAATGTGTTGCAAGCGCAGTTAAAACCCTTAAAAACAAAAACAAAACATGAGAAATTGTAATAGGGTGCAGGGGTCAAGTTGGGTAGAAATTTTTGGTGGTGCCATACATTTATTTATTTAATTTTGTGGTTGAATATGATATCCTGTTGGAAAATTTGTCTACATAAGTCTGATGTGTTTTTTAAAATATTTTTTTCGGGGGTAACAAAATAATGACATTTTGCCACCTCCAGCACCTCCACAGCATTCTTATTACTACATCTACCACCATCATCATAACAACCACTACTTCATAATCATTTTCTCAACATCATCATCATCATCATCATCACCATTACCCTTTTCTACAATCACTATCGCACCATCATTATCAATATGAATACTGCTACAACTACCACCATCACATAATCATTACAAATACTGTCATCATCACCATCATTATAACAACTACTACAGAATATAGGCAAATCCAATATAGCAGCTGCTTATATGTGTTTCCATGACAACCGCCCATTTAAAAAAACAAAGCAAATCCATTTGTAAATAGGAAGATTGTCCAGTTATATTTAGAAATGTTACAGAATCCGACTGTCACAAATGGGTTTAGTTTTGTCAGCGAGAGTTATCATCTTGCTGCCATATATAAATCAAGTTGTTTTTTTTTTGTTCCCAAAATAAGTGGCTGTAGACTAGCCGTGTTGTGGATATTCAGTAACAAAATCCAGGGGGGAAAAAAAGACATTCAACCACGAAGGCTGGTCACCATTCAAGTAATTGCGAGCACAAGTTTGGCTGCCTCTGGTAAACATGCACATACCCAGACACGGTTTTTAACTATAGAATTAAACAATTGAAACCTATGTTTATATTATGCTTTGTATTTGATTTCAGGTCGGCTTACATGGCTTGTGTATATCATAGGGGCTGTGATAGGGGGGAGGGTTTCTTTTGCTAGCACAGATGAACATGATGCCATGGATGGGGAGCTTGTGTGCAGGTAATTAATTCTGTAGAGTTTTGGCTCTAATTGTTTTGTTTTTTAATTAAAAAAAAACAACTACTATTTGATTCTCAGAAATTATTCGAATTAAATTAAGCATACATTCATGCCACATTTGTCGTAATTGTTTATATAGGACTGATATTTTTGTGTATTGAAATTCGATAGCTAGGATAAGATTATACAATGCTGATGGTTTTCCTCGGATCTGCGGAAATCCGTGATTTTGGAGTCCAGAGGAGGAATTTCCTCCTTTTAAAAATTACATCTTCTCGAAACAATGTGCTAGCAATGAGAGAGTTGATGTGTGGTGGAACACACAGGTGCAGTTTCCCACTCTCCAGAAGTTAGCTAGAGTATCAATGATAGTCTATCATCTTAATTGCTCTAAAAGTGGGGTTTAGTGCAGTAAAAATGGGGCTTAAAGGCAGTCGTTCAACATTTTTCTACTTTTTCACTTTTGTCACCATCAGCACTGGTTATAAACACAATAATGTCATAAGGTTGAATGCCCCACTCTCCCTTATCACCTACATAAATTAGAGATTACTTATAATGTGCATTTGTGAAATTTCCTTTCTAGGGTATTGCAGTTGATGAATTTGACAGACTCAAGGTTGGCCCAAGGAGGGTGTGAAAAACTCGACTTGGCAATTCTAAGTTTCTTTGAACAATTTAGAAAAATATATGTTGGAGATCAAGTCCAGAAAACATCAAAGGTGAATTTCTGCATTTTGATTTTGATATATTTATTTTAGTTATAGTATTATTACAATGCTGTTAAAGAAAAACAAAAAAAAAGAAAAATCAAACTCCAAATAACCCCCAAAAAAGAGTGAAATTTGGTAGTGATTGCAATGCAGGTGGTTGCTTTATTAACCCTCCCTTGTTTACACGAATGGACTACAGAACAGATTTGTTTGATTTTCATTCATGTTTAATGCAATAGGGTTAATTCATAAAAATAGACATGCCACTTGCTGTTGTTTATCCAAGAAATTTTCAACTTTTCCTGTAACTGATATCTGATTCTAAACATTGCCATCAATGAACTGAACCTATTTAAAATCTTAATGTTCAGGACTGAGTTGGCAAGTCTAGAAAAAGTGTCATTGATTTTGATGTACATGTTGAAAATGCCAAATCATATTTAGTTTTCTAAAACTTTTCAGGTGTACAGAAGGTTGTCAGAGGTTTTAGGGCTTAATGATGAATCAATGGTGCTCAGTGTTTTTATTGGAAAAATGTGAGTATACTATTCATCATATATTACAATTCAATAACCTAAACAATAGCCTGGGTGGGGATCCTGACCTCCCATAGCGGGCAGGGAGGTACATACTTTGTCTTCTATCCCCTTATATCTGTTTTCCAACATGCTTTCTGTCTTTGTCTTGGAATGAGATTACTTGGTTTTGTCCTGGCCCTGGCCCGAGTCCTGGCTGGGAGGGAAACAGTCAAATGCATAGTTATTGTTTTGAGAGATGATATTTTTTTCCTTGTAAATTATCTCTCTGTTATGTATTATTATATTTATTTTTAATGTATGATGTAAGCATCTGAGTGTATTCCTCCTTGTTGGATTTTGTGCTTGTGTCCGGATGAGACTTATAGGTGATCTCAAGCTAAGTAAATTGATGGTATGCTCTTGGAATCTACATCTGATCCCTATTTGTTCCCAATTCCCCTTTGTCTTACTCTCTCTTGGGTGCTTTAATTGTAATTCTAGAACTTTCGACTATCCCATTTTCTTCCTTTTTACTGGCGCTGATATAACCTAAATGTGTTGCAAGCGCCATAAAACCCTTAAAAACAACAAAACAAAACAATAGCCATTTTACAAATACCTGATTTTTCTCAATACCCACTAATTGAGTTAAACTGAATAATGCTGTAAATTGAATATCACTCTAATTTTTTGGTGATGGCAATGTTAACAGTTTCTCTCTCTCTCTCTCTCTCTCTCTCTCTCTCTCTCTCTCTCTCTCTCTCTCTCTCTCTCTCTCTCTCTCTCTCTCTCTCTCTCTCTCTCTCTCTCTCTCTCTCTCTCTCTCTCTCTCTCTCTCCCCTTTTTTTTTTTCTTTCTCCATAATATTTCAGCTTGAACACTCAGGGAATGAAACTTTTGCAATTTATTTGTATTTCAATTAGGAGAATAAAGTAGTAATGTGCAGTGTTAAAAATTTTAAAGACCTATTCTGTGGATAGCTCAATCTGATACTTAGCAGTCGGCCAAACTTTGGATCATGAAGATATCTAAAACTCAGAATTGTTTACATTATCTTTACAATTTACTCCAAATTCATCTTCTACCACACAGACCTAAATTCACGATCTTAACCCTGTTTTTCTATTCTCTCAAAATAATGCTATCTTCATTTCTTGGCAACTATCTTATCTCATCTTACTCAAGGCTTAATAGGAAATCTCCTTTATACAATAGTTTATAATTACAGAATCTCATATAGCTTGCATTGTATCATTCACAGACAGTTTTACACAACAATCAATACGGCAATGTAAAATCGAAATGAATCATAAATGTACAAAGTTCATAGTACAATGATATATTAATGACAAAAATAATCATGAAAGCAACAACGATAATAAGCATACATATGTCTCTGAGAATTTATGACTTTACATCGTTTCAGGTGTCATGCATTTTACTGGTCAACATTTACAAACCAGTCTAAAAAAATCATGAAATTAATGGAAACAATTACATCCATATGATAATTTAAAGTTTAAAAGATAAATAAATAAATGGATAAATAACTAACAACTATCGTCATCCTTGTTTGCTGGCAGAGACGTAAAATGTATGGGCAAAATAGAAACCTACTTTATTGAAAGACTGGCTGAGTGTAATTATAATAATTGACATAATAATTTCACTGAATAAGATTTGATATGTGGTGGTAATCCCCAAAATCTTTCATCAATCAGCATCACCAATCTGAAGTACTGGGGCAGGTGCGAACAGATAATTTCCAAGACACTCCAGCTACTCAGTGATTTATCTGTCGGTTATAGTAGCGTTAGGAAGTTGGTGAAGCTAGAGGCAATTCAATTTATGCTCAATAATCACACAGTAAGTCATTTAAAAACAATGTTTTCTTTTTTTAAATCTATGCCATTAGTAATTAGAAACAGTTATTTAAAAAATTATTTCTTTTTTTAATACCACATCATTAGAAACGGAGTGGCAAAAAAATTGTGGTATATGAATACATTTTA
Source organism: Berghia stephanieae (assembly GCF_034508935.2). NCBI lineage: Eukaryota > Metazoa > Mollusca > Gastropoda > Nudibranchia > Aeolidiidae > Berghia > Berghia stephanieae. The sequence continues at coordinate 7,590,305 of NC_088361.1, read as the reverse complement.
AAAATATTTTTTCCCCCATTCACTTAACGTCTTAACATTTGATGTTAGTTTGAAAACAATTGTTTGATTACTATCTTTATTTTATAGTTAATAAAAATAATTTAAGGCAAGATTACATTACCGCTTTAAAAAAAAAAAGTTTATGAAATGCATTTTAAGCAAGTATTACATTACCGCTTTTTTAATGATTTTAATGATTTTTTAATGTTTTATCTCATATAGAATATGCAAATTATAAATTGTTTTTCCTCTCTTTTTATATGGTTTATAAATGTGCCTTAAAAATACTTCATTTGAATTAAACCCATTTCAGACTGATTTAACATTTTTATTTCTTCCAGAGTGAACATTTTCCCTTTTTAGGGATTAACTCAGGGAACTCTATGCCTAATGATATGAGGTGTAGGACAACATTCTACACTGCTTTGGGTCGTCTTTTACTTGTTGACTTGGGTGAAGATGAAGAAAAATTTTACCAGTTTATGATGCCCTTAACATGTATGTCATATTTTACTTGTGAATTTAAGTTAGTTGAAAGTATCTGAATTAGTAATAAAAATCTACCCATCAATAATATATTAAAGAAAATTGTCAATATTGTTATTAGATAAACAGTTTACAAGCGAAATGTGATTCATACCAGGAAAATGTCAGAAAATTGTGGAATTTCTGAAGAAAAAAAATCACCGCAAACTCTCTTCATCATCATTTTGCACTTTGTGTAGATATAATCATTTAAAACATAGATGCCCTACATTCTGTGAATTTTCTCGGCTGCCACTGAGGGGTTTTTTCAAAGTGAAGAAAGGCTTTCATGTCATAAACTAATCCTCATTGCAGAAGTAGCCAATAAGCGGGTGGTTGGATGGGAGCATCACCCTTGAATCATATACCTATGATGTTCGCATGGGTGTACGATCCGATAGTGATGTCGTTTCTTCTTCTCTTTCCTAGCCTATCCTGCTTCTTTGGTTTGTGATTGTATTTTGACAGGGATATTTTTTTTCCTGTAAATCCTCTGCCTGTTTGTTCTTGGTTATTTATAATTTAGCTTATGATATCTTTAGGTTATGATTTTGATTGACATTTGTACTATTTTTGTTAGATTGCTTGTTTTTTTGTTTCAGCGGTCTCTCATATAACCTCAATTGTGTTGGAAGAGACCTAAAGCAACAAACAAACAAAAAGTAGCCAATATGGTGAAAGGAATGTTTCACGAATTATGATTTGATTTTCCCTGTTTGCCAGATCTGCCAGATTGAAAAAAAAAAAGTGCTTCTTAAAGACAATTATGATTATATTATCTAATTAATGATTGATAAATTATAATTTCTGATTCTTCCCTTATCTCTGCTTATTGAATTTTGATTATCTTTCCACTATTTTTTTTTCAGCACATTTTGAAACAGTTGGAAATTTACTATCCAACCCCAACTCCCCTAGCAATATGGAAGATGCCAAGGTAAACCAATGACATATTTCAATAACTTTTTCACCTAGCTCTGGTAATAATGATGAATGATATTTATATGGGGTATTTCCACTTAGACGTTAAATAAGCTTACAATATATTTTATTTTATATATACTCTAGTCTTTGACTGTATTACTTACATTTCTCCAAAAGTTTAATGGTCATTTTCTTAATGGTGATGATTTCTTTTCATTTGACCCTGTTTTACAAGGTAAACTGAGCTGATAAGATTCATTTGAAGAGATTGAATATTTAAAAACTATTTGAAAACTGATATGGCCTTGTCATTAAATGCTTTCCACAGAGATCTTTGATAGGCTTGGCAAGAGACCTGCGTGGAATAACATTTGCCTTCAGTAACAAGACAAGCTATATGATGTTGTTCGAATGGATGTATCCTTTAAATTCAGTATTTGTTATCATAAATCTTATCCCATGATTTTGTGTGGTAAATATTCAGTGCTTCTCAGTTCCCAGGACTCGGGGGTTAAGGTTTGTTAAAACCAAGGCTTCGTTTAATGACAATAATAAGGGATATAACTTCATCAGTACTCAAAGTTGCTAAAAATTAATGGAATACTCCCCTTGTGACATAGCGGGATTGGTCAATGACTCTTCATTTTCATTGGTTGTTTGTTGTATTTATCTTGTCTCTTGCTTTTTTTTTTAATTTTTTTTTTTCTCTCGTTTATTTAATCTAGTTCATTTTCATGTCATAACAAAAGGATAAAATGACTTTGTACTGTGCACAATAATTTTGTTTCAAAATAAAGCATTTCCTTTTCATGGATATCATTATGAGAAGGTCAATTAAAATTAAGAAAAAGCAGTTGGAATTTGTCGAGTGAGTGAAAGTGCAGTGATATTGTTGATAACAGTCCAAAAATTAAAACATAATGCACACTTTGGTCATGCATCTAATTTTGTTGGCAATTGCATTTTCTTGTTTTTTGGCTTTGTTTAAAAAGCAATTGTAGGATTGACCATTAACCCCTTCTTGACTGGGTCAATGGGTTCAAGATTGATGGGTCATCTTTCCACTTTACCCCCTCTCCCTCATGCTCTCATCGTCTTTTCTCAATCCCAAGATTCCCATTCTACTTAGTTTTTTTGTCTTTTATTTTTGTCAAAGACAGTGAGAATAGTCAGTAACCTGAAAATGAAACAAAATGTCACTGGTAGATATATGTTGTTATAGTTTCTGTTAGCATTAGCACTATTGCTAGCATGATGTTATGAGGTCGAAAAATTGCTTTATTTTTTTTTTTTTCCTGAAATATAATGGAGGGATTAGTGCAGGTCAATGAAATTGGGAGGTTGAAAACATACATTAGACATGTCAGATGGCCTTAACTTTGTACTAAGATACCCAACATACACTCCTGTTCTTCAAAGAGCTGTGGAGCTATGGTACCATGAACCAGCAGTAACAACGCCTGTTCTAAAATTGTTCACTGAGTTGGCACAGAATCGGTAGGTTCCACTGAAATTCAGAAGAGTTGAAAGATGGCATTGATTTGGACATGATGTAGTATTAATCTTATTATTGGAAGGGACATCTGACCAGTGCAATGTGACCATTTGTAGTTTGATATTGCTTGGTAACAACAACTTAAAGCTGACATTTTGATTTAGAACTATTAAGGTTTCTTTAATGTACTTCTGACCATTGTCCATTGCAAATAGGACTAGGTTCCTGATCCCATCCACTTTCAAGTAAGATCAGAAGAGTGGCATTAAAATTTTATGCAGTTTGGAACCCTCCCCTCCCCAAATAAACATTTATCGACTATTTGTGTCCTACTTTTGATTAGATTCATATACTAAAACCATACCCCTTGCCTCCTTAAACCAACTCTTCTGTCTGTGGTAGTTTTGTGTTTATTTTATTACTTTCACATACACCAACGGGTTGATCAGATGATTTGCATTGATAAGTTTTATCTTTTCAAAATAAGTAGAAAGTCCAAAATTTTCATTTTTCAATTCTTATATTGTTGTCAACAGTTGAATATTCATTATTTAAGGTTTAAGAAAATTGTTTTTGAATCTTCTATGTTTAGTTATTACATTGTTGTATAATGATAATATTATGTTGATGTAGTTTGTATAATGTTTCATTTGTATAATAATGTCACTGTATTATTGTTTCGGGCATTGAGCATCACCCAGTGATGAAAATGCGCGTTATAAATGTCATGTATTATTATTATTATTATAATTTTTCTCTTTTTACAATTTATAATTCACAGATCGCAACGATTACAATTTGATGTATCATCACCTAATGGAATTCTTTTATTTCGGGAGATTAGTAAAATTATTGTGGCATATGGTAATATTTTTGAAAATTCTATTTCTTGTCTTTGAAAATATTATGTGATTGTCAATCAAAATTTGATTATTTTAATCCTGAAAAAAAAAAAAAGATAAAACTGACTGATGTGTTGATTTCCATTTTCTGATCTTTATTATAATGAATATCTATAATTATTTATTAATAATAATATAATTAATATTATTTTTATTTATTTATTTTTGTGTGAACCATATATGCTTTTTATGTACCCTTAAAAATAGCTTTCTATGAGTTATATGAATGCTTCAGCAATTTTTCTTTCACTCCAGTTTTATTGTTAATTTTTTTTTTTTCTCATTTGAAGGGTCTCGGATTTTGACAATTGGTGACATTCCCAAAGACCGCGTATACCCTATGAAATATCCTTTTCATATATCATGCTGTGAATTATCTATACAAAAGGTCTAATTAACAGCTTTACTATATTACTATGAAAATAGAGTTAATAAAAAGATACTCCTGTAAAATCCTGATTTATGCCTATTGAACATGAGAATCATTATTTTTACACCCCTCAGCTCCATTCCTGCTAGCCAATTTTTAAAAGTATATATTGAGGAGTAGGAGGACGATGAAGAAGGAGGGGGTGGTGGTGGTTTTTGTGCTTTTGAATTGTCCTTAACAATTGTTACATTGAAAGGTATCTCAGTGTGTTTTTCTATGCTGAAAGCATCTTTGTGTGGAAACTATGTCAACTTTGGTGTATTTCGTCTGTATGGAGATAGTGCCCTAGATGATGTTTTAGAGATGTTTGTCAAATTACTCCTGTCCGTCCCACAAACAAATTTACTAGTAAGTATTATACCAGAGCTTACTTCTTTCTTATCTTGATTTAAAATTGATATGATCAAAAGCTATATAATGATATAAACTGAATGAAATTAACCAGTAGATTTTTGACCAATCAAAACATGGAATTTGTGACACACCCTCACACGTGCTCAGACAAACATAGTTGATTGTTTATAAACAGTAACGTGAATGGAATCGACCCCTCTCTGATCATTGTTATTGTTTTCATATCGCCAAATGGGTGACTAGTTATCAAACAATTTTCTTGATCAGATTATAAACGTTTAGGTTTACACATAATTTTCTGTGTTTGTTCTATTGATCATGCGGTAGAACAGTGAGTATTTTACTTAAGCACAAACCATCGACAGTAAAACATGTGTAGTTTGCTGTGTCTACCAATCACTGCCATTGTTTACATTATGACGATTGTCCGAGAGGCGTGGTTATCTACCGGTCTATTCCAGGTCAGGTGTTAGGCTTGTTACAACAGAATGACATTGAATTTTTTATTTGACCATTATCAACTTTGATATATTTGAAATTCAAATGATAAAATAGAAAGTATAAAAATTAATCTTTCAGAACAGGCTGGACCAGACTGGATCCACTCCCTGTAGTTTGAAATAGTAAATGTTGATTACTAATTTTGTATATAATATTAGTATGCCCATGCATATAACATTGGTATGCCCATGCGATTTCTTATGCTCTGTATATAATTTCATATTTTGTTATTAAACGACCCTATAGCGGGTGGTTGGATGGGAGCATGTTCGCATGGGTGTACGATCCGATAGTGATGTCGTTTCTTCTTCTCTTTACTAGCCTATCCTGCTTCTTTGGTTTGTGATTGTATTTTTGACAGGGGATATTTTTTTTCCTGTAAATCCTCTGCCTGTTTGCTCTTGTTATTTATAATTTAGCTTATGATATCTTTAGGTTATGATTTTGATTGACATTTGTACTATTTTTGTTAGATTGCTTGTTTTTTTGTTTCAGCGGTCTCTCATATAACCTCAATTGTGTTGGAAGAGACCTAAAGCAACAAACAATCAATCGACCCTATAGTAGTGTCCCATTTAATAAATTAATGTTTCACTAAATTATAGCTTTTTGGATTCCTAGATCTTTAGAATTTGATGTCCTCTTGATTAATGTAGAGAAATTGGACCATGCATTTGAAGGGAATAATGTGTTTAATAAATACTAGTTCATTATAAATAAATAAAATTTCTTAGAAATTTTTTTTTTAATTCTCAAGTGAAATTTTTATTTTATGTTATTTGAAATTTGCCACACACTGTTTACCTGTCCTTGCTATCAAGGAATATTTTTTACAACACTGAATTAAAAAAAAAAAAAAATCTTTTTAGGAGGGAGAGTTGAACAAGCAATTTTAGTTTTAGACTAGAATTACACATTTTCCATATTATGTGCAATTTTTTGCAATTTGAGTGCAAAATTGTATAAATTTTTATTAAAAAAACAAAACAACAAAAACAAAACAAAACAGGGGACAGATTATATTTTTCCTCAATAATTCCTTCTTGATCGAAATTTAGACCCATTGCCCATTTCTATTTAGTGGACGAGGTGGTCATTGAAATATAATTTATTATAATGCAGGGGTTAAATCAGGTTCGTTTGGTTGTGAATTCTGCTCCACTGATTGGGTCTTCAGTTGCCCATAGTGTCTTCTATCCCCTTATATCTGTTTTCCAACATGCTTTCTGTCTTTGTCTTGGAATGAGATTACTTGGTTTTGTCCTGGTACTGGCCAGATGCCCTGGCTGAGAGGGAAACAGTCGAATGTATAGTTAGTTTTGGGAGATTATATTTATTCATTGTAAATCATCTCTCTGTTATGCACTGTATTATGCTTTCTTTATATTATATATGATTTGTAAAACATTTGAGTGTGTTCCTCTTAGCGGGGACCTGTGCTTGTGTCTGGATGAGACTTTTAGTGATCTCAAACTAAGTACTTTGATAGAGTGCTTTTGGAATCTACACCTGTTTCTTATTTGAACCAATTCCCCTTTGTCTTCCCTTTTCTTGGATGCTTTATTGTAATTCTAGAACTTTTTACTATCCCATTTTCTTCCTTTTTACTGGCGCTGATATGATCTTAATGTGTTGCAAGCGCTGTAAAACCCTTAAAAACAAGAACAAATCTCCAGTTGCATTTTTGGTTTTTACTTGATTAAGAGTTGACAAGACAAGGAACTAAAACCTTCTTTTCCCATTTTATGACCTTAATGTATTGCAAGTGCTGTAAAACCCTTAAAAACAAAAACCTTCCTAAAATACATCCCTGGGTGGGGTTCCTGACCTCCCATAGTGGGCAGGGGCTACATGCTGTGTCTTCTATCCCCTTATATCTGTTTTACAACATGCTTTCTGTCTTTGTCTTGGAATGAGATTACTTGGTTTTGTCCTGGCCCTGGCCGGAGTCCTAGCTGGGAGGGAAACAGTCAAATGCATAGTTATTGTTTTGGGAGATGATATTTTTTTCCTTGTAAATCATCTCTCTGTTATGTATTATTATATTTATTTTGAATTTATAATGTAAGCATTTGAGTGTATTTCTCTTTGTTGGATTTTGTGCTTGTGTCCGGATGAGAAAGATGTTCTCAAACTAAGTACTTTGATAGTGTGCGCTTGGAATCTACATCTGATCCCTATTTGTTCCCAGTTCCCCTTTGTCTTACTTTTTCTTGTGTGCTTTATTTGTAATTCTAGACCTTTTTACTATCCCGTTTTCTTCCTTTTTACTGGCGCTGATATAACCTAAATGTGTTGCAAGCGCCGTAAAACTCTTTAAAAAAAAAACAAAAACATAAAATACATCCAAAAAAATTTTGATTGCATTGTGTATTATTACAAAACAATGTTTATTTATTTGTTTATTTGTTGAAATAAGTTTCTAATATTATATAATTTGAAATTGAGTCGATACTTTCAGATTGCTATTAGAATTTTGATTTTGTTTTCATTTCAGGATCACCCCAAACTCAGTCAGAATTACTATGGCCTTCTGGAGTGTTTAGCACAAGACCACATGACTTTCATCAGTAACCTGGAACCACAGGTCTTCCTCTACCTTCTCTCGTCCATCAGTGAAGGTTTAACAGCTCTTGGTAAGATGATTGATTTTTAAAAATAGTATTATATCATACAATCCCTCCTTCCCCCCTTTAATTTTGTATGAAATTTTACACACATATGATGGCTTGGTTTTACAGCTTACGGTAAAGCCCAACAGTTTGCCCACAGAGACCATCAAGAAAGAGAGAGAGAGAGAGAGAGAGAGAGAGAGAGAGAGAGAGAGAGAGAGAGAGAGAGAGAGAGAGAGAGAGAGAGAGAGAGAGAGAGAGAGAGAGAGAGAGAGAGAGAGAGAGAGAGAGGAGAGAGAGAGAGAGAAGAGAGAGAGGAGAGAGAGAGAGAGGAGAGAGAGAGAGAGAGAGAGAGAGAGGAGAGAGAGAGAGAGAGAGAGAGAGAGAGAGAGAGAGAGAGAGAGAGAGAGAGAGAGAGAGAGAGAGGAGAGAGAGAGGAGAGAGAGAGAGAGAGGAGAGAGAGAGAGAGAGAGAGAGAGAGAGAGAGAGGAGAGAGAGAGAGAGAGAGAGAGGAGAGAGAGGAGAGAGAGAGAGAGGAGAGAGAGAGAGAGAGAGAGAGAGAGAGAGGAGGAGAGAGAGAGAGAGAGAGAGAGAGAGAGAGAGAGAGAGAAGAGAGAGAGAGAGAGAGAGAGAGAGAGAGAGAGAGAGAGAGAGAGAGAGAGAGAGAGAGAGAGAGAGAGAGAGAGAGAGAGAGGAGAGAGAGAGAGAGAGAGAGAGAGAGAGAGAGAGAGAGAGAGAGAGATGAGAGAGAGAGAGAGAGAGAGAGAGAGAGAGAGAGAGAGAGAGAGAGAGAGAGAGAGAGAGAAGAGAGAGAGAGAGAGAGAGAGAAGAGAGAGGAGAGAGAGGAGAGAGAGAGAGAGAGAGAGAGAGAGAGAGACACTCTCAATCGGTTATGTTCCTAACAATTATGATGGGATGTAACACAAATGAAGATAAATATGAACTTAAAATAATAAGTCTGACAACAAAAGGTCTGATGTGAATAAATTAATTTTCTTATCCCTACATTTTCTCAACCTAGCATAAACCAATATTCAATATTCTGGTCTGATTGGCATAAAGTGGAGTCCTTGGAAAAGGCTCTTAACTCCCATCAGTCTCTCAATGTATTCAGGTTTAAAATGCTTACCTGGCCTTTAACGACGTTGTCTGTTGAAAACACATTGTAATATAATCGTACAGGCATCATGTCTCATCCCACATATTAAGTGTGGCTGTGGGCTAGGGATCCCTTGTAAAGCGCTTCAAGCAGGTGTAGTGGATATTGCACAATATAATTGCTCAAGTTTTTTAAAAGGAGTCTTTGCTAATCAAGAACCACTTTTATAAGTTCTGGGTGGGGTTCCTGACCTCCCATAGTGGGCAGGGAGGTACATACTGTGTCTTCTATCCCCTTATGTCTTTTTTCCAACATGCTTTCTGTCATTGTCTTGGAATGAGATTACTTGGTTTTGTCCTGATCCTTGCCGGAGTTCCTTGGCTGGGAGGGAAACAATTAAATGTATAATTAGAGTTTTGGGAGATGATATTTTTTCCCTTGTAAATCACCTCTCTGTTATGTATTATTATATCTGTTATTGTTAATGTATAGCGCAAGCATTTGAGTGTATTCCTCTTCGTTGGATGTTGTGCTTATGTCCGGATGAGACTTATAGGTGATCTCAAACTAAGTACATTGATGGTTTGCTCTTGGAATCTACATCTGATCCCTATTTCTTCCTAGTTCCCCTTTGTCTTACTTTTTCTTGGGTGCTTTAATTGTAATTCTAGAACTTTTTACTATCCCATTTTCTTCCTTTTTACTGGCGTTGATATGACCTTAATGTGTTGCAAGCGCCGTAAAACACTTAAAAACAAATAAAACTTTTATAAGTTTAGATTAAAACGATGAAGGGTATCGAGATAGTTCAGTTGAAAGAGCACTCAACTCTTTTGCATAGAAACCAGTTTTGATCATGGATTGAATGGAGTTTTTTTGAGGGAGTTTTTTTTTTTTTTTTGATCTCTCTGTCCACCAGCAGTGATTGGATGAATGAATCTCATATTTGGTGGAAAGTACTTTGTGTTGGCTTTTGGTCCACACAAAAGGTATCTCAGGCAATTGTTTGCTGTATGTTGAACATAACAAAACTAGGATTAAGTCTGGCTCCATGGGTTTTATGAACTTTAAGGACTACTTAACGTGATACATTGGTCAATCTAACATCAGTCTTTCAATCTTGCAGACACAATGGTGTGCACAGGTTGTTGTGCAACACTAGACAACATCCTTACATATCTGTTCCGACGTTTGATCAACAAGAAGAAAAACAGTGGTCCCATTCAAGATAGTGAAGCTTTTTTATGCATCTTGGAATTACATCCTGAAATTTTACAACAGGTGATATAATTTATCATGAAAATGGGCCATAAATCAATATCTTTTTGAGATGACTTGAACTTTAAGAAGTATTGTTTACTATACCAACACTTCAAAATCTCTTTTAATTGAAGTTTTATACATAGTATTGTCTCCTTTTTTAATATTCACTATAATAGTAAAAGTTTGATAGATTGAAAAATATATATATATATATATATCAAATTACACCAGTAACCTTGAAAATATTGAAAAACTCTTTTGATAAAAATTAATAAATTCATGCACTTATTCAATTACAAAATGAAATTTCTCAATGCTCAGATGCTTTCCACTGTGTTGAATATCATCATGTTTGAAGATTGTCGGAATCAGTGGTCCATGTCACGCCCTCTCCTTGGACTCATACTTCTAAATGAAGAGGTATGACTTACAACATTTACCTCATCCATGTTCAATCAAGTAATGCCTTATTCATGGAGTGGGAAATTACTTCTCTTACTTTTGAGGATGAAATTCGCTTTTCATTTAAAGAAATCGGGAAAATATAATTCCAGAGATAAAGGCTAAGTTAGTGATAATTTTATAATACAAAAATGTTTTTTTTTTTGTGAAAAAGATATATTGGATTATTTTTGCAAAAAAATCTACCAGTTTATAGGAGAACCAAATTACCAAGAATTATTTTACAAAATCAGATTTATTAATTCCATCCTTAAAGACGCCTATCCAGACTTAGAACCATTCAGCTTTTTGATCAATCTGCAAGTTTTCAGTAATATTTATGCATTATTTTAGTATGATGTGACAGGCAAACAAAAAAAAAAGAAGATATTTCATTGTTAAGGTTTTGTTTAAATAAATGTCAATGGTATGTTTTTCTTTGATTTTACAGCATTTTAATAAATTGCGAGGGAACATAATCTCCAGTCAGCCTGTGGAAAAGCAAGAAGCCATGGCCAATTGTTTTCAAAGTTTGATGGACAGTGTGGAAAGATCATTATTGGCCAAGAATAGAGATAGGTAAATCATCTCAATATTTTGCCGAATAATGTGCATTGTAAATTATTGATAAAACGTTGATGAACATCAAACGTCTTCCTGTAGTTTGTGAAATCAGTTTTTAATATTTTAGTCGACATAATTGGTGAGTTGTAATCAAATCCTGTTAAGTAATTCCACTTTAAGATTGAGGTCCAGGCCAATGGGAGGTTTATTAAGGCACAAATTATGAAATGATTACAGTACAATAACAAGGTTTTTAAAAAATTGTAGTGCTTGTATTTTTATTTTATGTTTTATTTTAGCCCGTGCAAGAACTAGACTCCAAGCAAAAATCGTCATGTAAACATAGAAAAGTGCAATAAAGTATTTTTTTTTAATTTATGGTCCAGTTTTTCTAGTAATGCTGTCATCAGTTGTCATGGAAAGCTTAAAAGTGTTACATACATTGAATTTGAACAAGAAGTTAATACTTATTTTCTCAATTCTGATGCGATCCAAAAGTCAGTGACATGTCATCATAGTTTTTCATGCTATTGGTTTGTCTTTAATTTGAGACAAATTAGATGCCATTTAATACGAGTCGATTTCCCAAAAGCAAAATAAATGTTGGCTCCACGCTATATATATATATATATTATTTTATTTATGTATTTTTTGGAGTGGGGGCGGGTGGATGTGGGGTGAGGGAGTATTCACTTGGCTAACGTTTTCTTTTTATTGCTCTGTTCCTAGCATCTGGTCCAAATGTTTACCTTTTTTTTGACCTATCCTGTTCTGTTCCAGATTCACCCAAAACCTGTCTGTGTTCAGGAGAGACATTAACGATTCACTGAAAGCTCCCAGTAATAACAGTCCTTCCACCGATATGATGAGTTATGGATAACATCTTGGTCAGTGTTATTGTTGATCTGTTGTATAAACAAATCCAGGAAAACAAATTTAATTTCGTCCAGTGTTGCTTGACAATTTTCAAATTCTCTGTCTGTCCTCACGGTTGGATGGAATGTGTGAATATGCTACGGGACCGGAATTGAGTATGTGTTTGTGTTCTGTGCAGACCTTCACCTCTTGTCATTACTGCTGAATACACTAAGACCAGCTGAGTAATAGCAGCCTGTTGACAAGGGGTGAATAGGTATTTCAGAAAATAAGTGGAAACCACAGAAAGATGAATGCATCTCCAAGGACCAGTTCAATTTCCAGGGTATAAATTAAAACTCACCAGGCCTTGGTGACACTAACTTCACTTAATATATTATGATATTTTTTGTTATACATACATTGATTCTTCTAAGAAGTGGATGTCCTACCATTTGGATATTTGTGACTTTTAGATTTTGTTTAAAAAACTTTTTAGATATTTTTTTCTTTCCTTTTTCTTTAAACATTTTTTTTTAGTATGTGTTTGCTTTTATAAACGAAAATTTAAATATCTCTTTGAAAAAGGGTAAATCAGAATTTATTTTTAAAGGTTTTTCTAGAGTTGAATGCTGTACAAAATATTGATAAGAAATGCGCACTGAGGCTTTTATAGTGCTGACGCCTTATAAAGAAGCTCTAATAATGTGCTATTGCTATTACTTGTTGAAAGTGGTTGTAATTTGTGCCTAAAATTTTGTGAAATAGCAAAGTATTTTGTTGCTTTGCGGTAGTCCAGTTATCAAAGCTTAGATCTGACACTACATAACGTCAATCATATTGCATTTACCAATGTTTGAGGATTAAATCTCTTACCTTTCAAATTTATCGAATAAAAAGTTGGCATAGATAATTTCACCTTTTTCCCCCAAAGGATCTGTCCACTTAGTTAATTTTGATACCTATTTTCTAATTGTATATATTTACAGAAGACTGTAGCACCTTATACTTGAGGTTTGAGGCAGTTAGTGGAGTGAATGCAATTTATTTTCTAAGCACTCCTATTCCTACATGACACAATCTCTACAGGATGCTTTGTTAATCACACATCATGGTTCAGCTTTGGACTGATGAGCTTTATCATGAAGGCTTTAAAAAACTAAAACTAGTTGTAACAGTTCAGCACTGAACTCACAAGTATTGTCCCTGACACATCTGAGCAACAGATCTTATTTATAATGTACAATGAGCACAGATGATCTCTGTCCTGTTTTATTAGCAATTAACCCCATCATGAATAGTTTAGTCTTGTCAGTATTTCATGGGAAGTTGGTAGTCTTCTATTCCTTCTATATATGCCATGCCCCTATATATTGCTATCTTCCTGGCTTTCTGTAATCGTCGTGGAATAAGACAAATTGGTTTAGGTCAGATTCAGATCCTGGCTTTAGTGAAGCGGTGGGATGTGAGGGTGGTTTTTTTTCTTATCCCTGTGTTATACTTTGTACTTTTTGTGACCTGTGCACACGGTTAAACTGTTGCTTGGATCTTTTTCTTTTTTACCCTTTTATTTTCTTACTCTCCTTAAGGTGTTTGTGGCCCAGAGTTTTCCACACTCTTAGCAGTTATCAGCGATACCCTTTTTTGGACTGAATCCGGAAAACTGGATTTTTGAAATGTTCCTACTGACCATGGTCGGTTTTGGTGACTTGATTTATTAAAAGATGAAGGTATTGGTTGTTTAAAGGCAAACGTTAAGGGAAAGCTAGATGCTTTAATTTAAGGGTGATCGTATTTGACAAAGGAGAGGCTTTACACAAAATATTTTCATATATGGTCTTTATGGGAAACAATTTCAGGCTTTTTAGATTTTAGCAAAGGGCATCAATGAGTAATGTATTCATATTCTTTTTCCGAGATGATAGTGATGTGATCTTAAAAAGTCTCATCCTGTAGTAAAATATTTTTTTTTTATTTTGGCCAGAAATTTTTAACATTAAAAATTGATGAATTAAATGACCCTCAATTTTTTAATTTAAAAACAAGAAATTTTTGATGGAAGAAGAAGGGTGGGAAGGGGGGGGGGGGGGGGGGAGCTTCGTCTTAATTCAGTGATATTTAAAGTGAAAAATTTGTGGCCAAGATGATAACAATGTTGTCAGGGTAGACAAATATGAGTTTTTCATCATCATTTTCCTAGGCTCTGATATGACTTGAACATTTTTAGAGCAAAATTATTCGTTATATGTCACTTTTATTTTCATATTATTTGATCCCGCCAGAACACTTTTATGAAGGGGAAAATCCGTCATAAACAATATTCTGTTAACGTGATAAGATTGGATCATTTAAAACGATAAAACTGCATATATTTTGTTCTTGATTTGAACAGAGATTTGAACAGAATGAATTATTAATCACGCCCTTATATGGCAGGGATCCTTTGCAGGAGTTTGTGAGATGATATTATTGTTTTATATCAGAGAATGAGGCCAAGATCAAATCTGGGTCAAGTTATGTTTTTTACGGACTTCTCCAGTCAACAGTGATTGGGTGTCTTGAGCTGTTAGATCTGGCAGAAAGTATTTTGCGATAGACCAGACCAAAGGAAAGCAAGCGATTTTTGTCCATCATATGCGAACAGAAACCAATATAAACTCAGGCTATATGGGATTAATGGCTCTGCAATCTAAGAATGTAATGATTTGTTGGTCAGGGACCCCTTGTTGACTGCTTTGAGCACATTTAGTGGATATTGCTCTATATAAAAGCTTAAGTATAATGAATGTTGATTGAATCTTGATTTTACTGCACTATTCTTTTCTTCTTCAAGTCACTGTTGTGACCAAAAAATATAGTAAGTTTGAATTAAAAACAGAAGAAAAAAAAAAAAAAGAGAAAATGCCACAAATAACACACTGGGTCTTTTCAGGGTTCTTTTGTAAACTATGTTGGAAAGGATTTTGTTTTCAAGGGTCTTGAATTGTCTTAAAATTAAATGTTATATCTGTTCAATTTGTTCTGCTGGCAGCCCTATTTTTCTTTGGTGTGTGCAAATGTTTAATTATGCACAAGTGTTGGCTTTCATTGACAATAATAACTCGTTCATTCCATGTGATTGTTTCAAAGAAGTTTGGTCAAGTTGTTGCAATATTTTTTAAAAGATATTTTATGTACATGAGATGTAGATAAAACCAGACTTTCTTCATTCATTGGGCAAGATGGTCATTTTTGTTTTTCTCTTAACTTTAGACTTAAATATTGATTATTTTTCTTAATCTGTTTTGTGAAATAACACGTTAATGGTCCAAAGCTTAGATTGTCTGTTGTACATTACAATTTCTTTTATACATTTAATATTGTTGGTTAAGATTATGAATACACTGCCTGTATTTTTTTTTTTTTTAAGAAAATGATGAAATTAAAAAAATGATGAATTGAAAAAAAAAATTATTACCTGTTTATTTATTTCTGCTTCGTCACAAAATTTGGGTGGCAGCTTAGTAAAATAGCATGCCTGTGTAAAGGCAACAGTTAAGGGAAGCTAGATGTATATGCATCCTTCTCTGAAATATAATGGTGATTCCATTTGATGAACAGGCGCTTTGCACTCAATATACATCATGTGTTATGGTCTTTTTATACGCAAAAACTTTTCTAAGAAAGCAATTGGCATCCCCAGATGTCCAAAAAGAAACTGAGAAACCTCCAGACAAACATCGGCAGCCATTGTAAAGCAAGGTCGACCATTGTGGCCCACAAAGATAAATTTCTCGCTGAGACTGAGAGGCCTTCTGTCTTCTCTCTTTCCATAATATATTCCATGATAGGAAATTGTAATACATCTGATGTTTTCTATCCCCTGATATCTGTTTTCCAACATGCTTTCTGTCTTTGTCTTGGAATGAGGTTACTTGGTTTTGTCCTGGCCCTGATTGGGGTCCTGGCTGGGAGGGGAAACAGTCAAATGCATAGTTTTGGGAGATGATATTTTTTTTCCTTGTAAATCATCTCTCTGTTATGTATTATTATGTTATTTTTAATGTATAGTGTAAGCATTTGAGTGTATTCCTCTTCGTTGGATTATGTGCTTGTGTCCGGATGAGACTTATAGGTGATCTCAAACTGAGTACATTGGTGGTATGCTCTTGGAATCTACATCTGATCCCTATTTCTTCTAGTTCCCCTTTGTCTTACTTTTTCTTGGGTGCTTTAATTGTAATTCTAGAACTTTTTACTATCCCATTTTCTTCCTTTTTACTGGCGCTGATATAACCTAAATGTGTTGCAAGCGCCGTAAAACCCTTAAAAACAAACAAAACAAAACAAACATCTGATGTTCTATTTGCTTTTTGAATGTTATCATTGAGTTTTGACTGGGTGGGGTTCCTGGCCTCCCATAGTTACTGTGTCTTCTATCCCCCTATATTTGTTTTCCAACTGGCTTTCTGTCTTTGCCTTGGAATGAGATTACTTAGTTTTGTCCTGGCCCTGGCTGAGAGGGAAACAGTCAAATGTATAGTTAGTTTTGGGAGATGAAATTTTTTTCCTTGTAAATCATCTCTCTGTTATGCACTGTAGTACTATGTTTTGTTTTTGTATGATTTGTAAACATTTGAGTGTATTCCTCTTAGTGGGGACCTGTGCTTGTGTCTGAATGAGGTGATCTCAAACTACGTACTTTGATAGTGTGCTCATGGAATCTACATCTGTTTCCTATTTGAACAAATTCTCCTTTGTCTTGTCTTTTCTTGGGTGCTTTAATTGTAATTCTACAATTTTTGACTATCCCATTTTCTTTTTTACTGGCACTGATATGACCTTAATGTGTTGCAAGCGCCGTAAAACCCTTAAAAACAAACAAAAACAAAACATTGAGTTTTGAGCTCAATCCTTTTGGTTACACGGAGCGTAAACATTTGAAGTTTCTCATTCGGGGAAAAATAATAAAGTTAATAAAAAAATCCAAATTAAGCCCGTCCCATCGCTTCCATTTAACAAAAGCATTGAACAATACTGATGAAAAAAAATATTCCTGGTAGAAAAAAAAAAAGATAATATGCTTTAGCGCCTCCTCCACGTTAAAACACCAAACCAAGGAAATATTGGAAAGCATTTGAGCAGGGAATTAAAACCGTAAACGCTATGCAATAATTCCGGGTGATCAGAACCAAAAAAAAAAAAATAAACATCCGAAGATTGATGTCTTGTTACTCCATGATAACCAACATCTGGCTGAGTTTGACAAGGAAAAAAATTGAAACAATAAATAATTTGTGTAAAAAAAGCCTTATTGAAATTAATGGTTTAAGCGACAGGAACTACCCAGTGATTGTTAGATTTCAGCCGTTTGTTTCCGTCTACAAGTAATAAACTATGGGAATAATCTTAAAACGCGATGACAGAATTGTTGTCTCAGGAGAAATCTTGGTCAAATAGATTAAATAAGCGACTTGGTCTTTCTTCTTCTTCTTCTTCTTCTTCTTCTTCTTCTTCTTCTTCTTCTTCTTCTTCTTCTTCTTCTTCTTCTTCTTCTTCTTCTTCTTCTTCTTCTTCTTCTTCTTCTTCTTCTTCTTCTTCTTCTTCTTCTTCTTCTTCTTCTTCTTCTTCTTCTTCTTCTTCTTCTCTCTTCTTCTCTTCTTCTTCTTCTTCTTCTTCTTCTTCTTCTTCTTCTTCTTCTTCTTCTTCTTCTTCTTCTTCTTCTTCTTCTTCTTCTTCTTCTTCTTCTTCTTCTTCTTCTTCTTCTTCTTCTTCTTCTTCTTCTTCTTCTTCTTCTTCTTCTTCTTCTTCTTCTTCTTCTTCTTCTTCTTCTTCTTCTTCTTCTTTCTTCTTCTTCTTCTTTTCTTCTTCTTCTTCTTCTTCTTTCTTCTTCTTCTTCTCTTCTTCTTCTTCTTCTTTTCTTCTTTCTTCTTCTTTCTTCTTCTTCTTCTTCTTCTTCTTCTCTTCTTCTTCTTCTTCTTCTTCTTCTTCTTCTTCTTCTTCTTCTTCTTCTTCTTCTTCTTCTTCTTCTTCTTTCTTCTTCTTCTCTTCTTCTTCTTCTTCTTCTTCTCTTCTTCTTCTTCTTCTTCTTCTTCTTCTTCTTCTTCTTCTTCTTCTTCTTCTTCTTCTTCTTTCTTCTTCTTCTTCTTCTTCTTCTTCTTCTTCTTCTTCTTCTTCTTCTTCTTCTTCTTCTTCTTCTTCTTCTTCTTCTTCTTCTTCTTCTTCTTCTTCTCTTCTTTCTTCTTCTTCTTCTTCTTCTTCTTCTTCTTCTTCTTCTTCTTCTTCTTCTTTCTTCTTCTTCTTCTTCTTCTTCTTCTTTCTTCTTCTTCTTCTCTTCTTCTTCTTCTTCTTCTTCTTCTTCTTCTCTTTCTTCTTCTTCTTCTTCTTCTTCTTCTTCTTCTTCTTCTTCTTCTTCTTCTTCTTCTTCTTCTTCTTCTTCTTCTTCTTCTTCTTCTTCTTCTTCTTCTTCTTCTTCTTCTTCTTCTTCTTCTTCTTCTTCTTCTTCTTCTTCTTCTTCTTCTTCTTCTTCTTCTTCTTCTTCTTCTTCTTCTTCTTCTTCTTCTTCTTCTCTTCTTCTTCTTCTTCTTCTTCTTCTTCTTCTTCTTCTTCTCTTCTTCTTCTTCTTCTTCTTCTTCTTCTTCTTCTTCTTCTTCTTCTTCTTCTTCTTCTTCTTCTTCTTCTTCTTCTTCTTCTTCTTCTTCTTCTTCTTCTTCTTCTTCTTCTTCTTCTTCTTCTTCTTCTTCTTCTTCTTCTTCTTCTTCTTCTTCTTCTTCTTTCTTCTTCTTCTTTCTTCTTCTTCTTCTTCTTCTTCTTCCTTCTTCTTCTTCTCTTCTTCTTCTTCTTTCTTCTTCTTCTTCTTCTTCTTCTTCTTCTTCTTCTTCTTCTTCTTCTTCTTCTTCTTCTTCTTCTTCTTCTTCTTCTTCTTCTTCTTCTTCTTCTTCTTCTTCTTCTTCTTCTTCTTCTTCTTCTTCTTCTTCTTCTTCTTCTTCTTCTTCTTCTTCTCTTCTTCTTCTTCTTCTTCTTCTTCTCTTCTTCTTCTTCTTCTTCTTCTTCTTCTTCTTCTTCTTCTTCTTCTTCTTCTTCTTCTTCTTCTTCTTCTTCTTCTTCTTCTTCTTCTTCTTCTTCTTCTTCTTCTTCTCTTCTTCTTCCTTCTTCTTCTTCTTTCTTCTTCTTCTTCTTCTTCTTCTTCTTCTTCTTCTTCTTCTTCTTCTTCTTCTTCTTCTCTCTTCGTCTTCTCTTCTTCTTCTTCTTCCTCCTCCTCCTCCCCCCCACCCTCTTCTTCCTCCTTCGTCATGTGAACTAGCTGAATCATGGGTGGGGTTCCCTACCTCCACAGTGGGCAGGGAGGTACTTACCGTGTCTTCTATCCCCTTATATCTGTTTTCCAACTTGCTTTCTGTTTTTGTCTTGGTGTGAGATTGCTCGGTTTTGTCCCGACCTGGGCCCGAGTCCTTGACTGGGAGGGAAACAGTCAAATGCATAGTTATTGTTTTGGGAGATGATATTTTTTTCCTTGTAAATCATCTCTTTGTTATGTGTTATTATATTTGTTATTTTAATGTACAATGCAAGCATTTGAGTGTATTCCTCTTTGTTGGATTTTGTGCTTGTGTCTGGATGAGACTTATAGGTGATCTCAAACTAAGTGCATTGGTGGTATGCTCTTGGAATCTACATCTGATCCCTATTTGTTCCCAGTTCCCCTATATCTTACTATTTCTTGGGTGCTTTGATTGTAATTCTAGAACTTTTTACTATCCCATTTTTTTCCTTTTTACTGGCGCTGATATGACCTTAATGTGTTGCAAGCGCCGTAAAACCCTTAAAAACAAAAAAAAAAACTAGCTGAATCAGTGTGTAACTGTCGATATTGCATATCGAAATGTGGAAAAATTTCTTAGAGAGGTGATACGGCTATGTGGTCTAGTGGTATGACACTCGTATTCGGATCGGAAGGTCATGGGTCATCGCTCGGCGCATAGTTGAGTCATTGGAAAAGGCGCTTTACTTACATTTTCTCACCGTACTCAAGTTTAAAATGAGTACCTTGCCGTTAAAAGCGTTGCCTCTGTTGGAAAAAAAAGGCACTATTGTCTTACAGTAACAGGCGTCATATCCCGTTCTACATGTAACGTGTTGCTGTTGGTCAGGGGCCTCTTCTAAAGCTCTTTGAGGACTTTAAGTGGATATTGTGCTATATAAAAGATCTTTTTTTTTACTCTCCTGAATTTTGGTGTGCAATAGGGAGACCCAAGGAGAGCCTTCCTAAGTACCCTTATTATTAAGGAGACCCTCCTAGGTCTCCCCACCTCTCGACCTTGCCGTGGTGTGGTTGCTTGTGTGCCTATGGTGTGACTAAAGGAGACACCCCGGACAACGACACCATCTCTTAACACGAACACATCGAAGCATCCAACTGGTGATTACCTATCAAGACCACGGTGAGAGTGGTGGAGATAAGGGATAGCCCCACAAGATTTCAATAATGGTGGTGTAATCCATGCCAACTATTCGGATCCAACACGGAGAGGACGTGGACACCACCGAGTTTTTTAATTTTTTATTCAAGCCCACTGAAAGGACATGAGAAACTGACACAACCAATGACCAAAGCAACATACCGGATAGGTCGGGGCCCGGGTTAACAACGACCGCGTTCACCACTGCCAACCTCCAGGGTGGTAGCGATAAGTCGGGTACTGGCGTCAAAAAATCTATCAAACTACCAAGTACGGGAGTTACCATACGTAACTGGAACGTTAGAACCCTATACGCAACAGGAAAATTAACAGAATTAACACATGAAATTGAGAAAAATACAGATGGAACGTTATAGGTTTGTCTGAAGTGCGCTGGACGGGGATTGGCGAGACAACAGCCGCAGATGGACATAAGATATGGTTGGTACTCTGGAGACGACACACTTTACCAACATGGTGTAGCTTTCCTAGTAAAGAAAGAATAACACTAACGCGCTAATTGAATGCACACCAATATCAAGCAGATTAATATCGATCAGAATTGGATTCAGTAGTCTGATGTCACGCCGCCCGGCAACGGCGGCCATCTTGGTTCTAAACAAAGAAAATCATTTCTTTTTTTTCTTCATGCTGGCTAGAACTTTTAGTATAGTATAGTATAGTATAGTTTTCCAGCGTATTAGGCGTTTTGTGCCTTTGCTGATCTTGGCATTCAGTTCATCGAGATAAAAGTCAATAAAAAGCCCTAACAGATCTTTTGACCTGTATCTATAATATATAAACTTTTTGATAAATTGAAGGCCCTAACCCTAACAGATCTTTTGACCTGTATATACGTCTAACCCTTTGATGGGATCTTAATGGGCGGTTCAACTATGCTAAACATGTAATCTGCTAAGTGGCTATCTAAGCTATTTTTGAAGGCGTTGACACTTGGAGCATTGGTCACCGTTTCAGGGAGACTGTTCCAGCGGTCGATCACACGTTGATTAAAGTAGTGTTGCCTAAGCGATGTGTTACACCTTGGTTTATGCAGCTTGTAATTATGACCTCTGGTTCCATTGTTTGCAAACACGAAAAGTTTACTCTCGACTTGATACAAACTGTGTGTAAACTTGTATGTTTCAATCATATCACCTCGTACTCGTCTGTATGTCATGCTTGGAATTTCAATACGTTTCAGTCTATCCTCATATTGCTTATCTTTCAACCCAGGAATTACTTTAGTTGCTCTGCGAAGCACGCCTTCAAAAAGTTTCTTATCTTTCTCAAATTGTGGTGACCATACTGAGTTGCTGAACTCGAGATGGGGTCTGACTAATGCAGTAAATAGTATTTTCATAGTTGCTGCATCTAAATAGGTAAAAGATCTTCTGATGAGTCCGAGGATTCTGTTTGCCTTATTAACTTGTGTTTCTATATGCTTTGAGAATTTTAATTTAGTATCAACATGTACTCCCAAATCTTTCTCAAGTTTTGACTTATTCAGAGCTGTTCTGTCGCTACAGTGATGCTGTCTCATATCGTAGTGAAAGATTTTGTTTTTCGTTCCAAGATGTAGCACTGTGCATTTTCCAGCGTTGAACTTCAGTTGCCAATCGTCTGCCCAGTTGACTAGATTGTCAATATCTAACTGAAGACTGTCTCTATTTTCTAGATTGTTTACCTTTCTGTATACTTTAGTATCATCGGCATACATTGAACATGAGCTAGACAAAATACTTGGTAAATCATTAATGAAGATTACGAAAAGAGTTGGACCTAAGACGCTGCCTTGTGGCACTCCACTAAGAACTTCTGTCCAATTTGACACTGTGCCTTGCACGCTAACTCTCTGTTTCCTGCCTACTAGAAAATGCTTAATCCAGCTTAGAGTATTTCCTTGAACACCATGAGCTTCCAGTTTGTTTAAGAGTCTTTGATGGGGAACAGAATCAAAAGCTTTAGCAAAATCTAAGTAGATTGCGTCAACCGAAGATCCTTGGTCGAGAAACTCTGTCCAATCATTTAAAGTCTTTAGGAGGTTAGTTGAACATGACCTGCCAGAAACAAAGCCATGTTGGCATTCAGACAGTAACTTGTTGTTCTTTAGGTGAGTTATGACATAGTCTCTAATAATGCTCTCCATTATTTTGCAAACCACTGAGGTGAGGCTAACTGGTCGATAATTGCCCGGATTACTCTTGTCTCCTTTCTTGAATAACGGTGTAACTTGTGCTTCTTTCCAATCGGGTGGAAGAGTTCCTGAGTCAAGTGATTTTTGGAACAGTAACGCTAATGGTTCGGAGAGTTCTTCTGACAACTGACATAATACGCGGGGGGTGGAACATGTCAGGTCCTGGGGACTTGTTCATATTGAGTTTGTCTAGTTTCTTCTTTACAGTGTCTTTGTCGAATTCTATATCTGATAGTATGTTCATATGCCTTGTGATCAGAATGTGTAAAAGTCAAAACATGATCAAATTTATGTTTTTTTTTCCTCTGGATACGCTGTTATGCTCGCCGGAGAAATATTTCATACGGGCGTCCGCCATTGTTCCGATAGTTTAGAGCCAGTGGTACTAAGTTACCATGCGTCATTAGGAAGGAAGTGACGTTACGACTGTTGAAGAGTATTGCAGTACGCCCTCATCATAACCTAACGATCATACAGGCATACACCCCAACTTCTCTGGGTGGGGATCCTGACCTCCCATAGTGGGCAGGGAGGTACATACTGTGTCTTCTATCCCCTTATATCT
>NC_088361.1:7554640-7559640 GCF_034508935.2 Berghia stephanieae | reverse complement strand
CTAATAAAGACAGGGACGGTGATCATCATTTCGATTTTTTTTTAGTTTTCGTTTCGTAAACTTTTGGGATTTTTATCATATTTACGTCTGTTTTTTTTCTCTCTCAAGGTTTGTTTTCCGTTAACACAGATTATAATACTGGATCATTCGTGACAAGTAAGTAACCATGCTTTTTGATTACAGATGGACTCCGATAAGGGAATATCAATTGGGCTGATGGAGAATCGACACATCCGAAAAAAAAAACATAATCTTCTTGATCATTGTTATCACGGAGAGAGCTTTGTGTTGACCACCGACAAGTCAAAAGTCTTATTATATTCCAGAATTCAAAGTGTCTGGTTCAAGGGTTTTTGATAAGTTGGAAAAAAAAAAAAAGGGGGGGGGGGGTGTCACCTTAACCTACCGATGTAAGAACTTAAAACTGGGTTGTTTCAAAATGTTATTAATTTCAACAATGGAGCAATTAATGATTTGGGTTATCAGACTCATTAATAAATTCAATAAGATATCTTTTATTTTTTTTGGTAAGAAAAACAAACAATTTTACTTTATCACTATTATTATTGTAAAAGGAGAAAGTAGAGGGTTCATGAAATATTCACATGCTCACGCATCCGGTTTTACTTTTTTGAGGACGCATGCGCACAACCAACATGACGTTCTCTCTCTAATAACTTTTCCGCCGGTGACGTCACAGACTATGGGTGACGTCCAATCAAGGGACGCTACTCTTCCGCTAATCTCAGTCCCTATAGAATCGTCAAGCACATCATCTATTATTTCAACCGACACATCACAAATGACAACCCCCCCCCCCCCCCCCCCCCAAAAAAAAAAAAAAAAAAAAAAAAACCAAAAAAAAAAAAAAACAAAAAAAAAAAAACAACAACAAAAAAACAAACAAAAAAAAACAAAAAAAAACAAAAAAAACAACAACAACAAAAAAAAAAAAAAAAAAAAACCACACAAAGAAATCCAACTAATCAGGTATTCATTATGTGGGTAAGGTTATTGGAAGGTAAGTTTAATACAAAGGATTCTCGATCTTCCTTGCTTGAAATTTTGAACTCCCAAAGCTATACCGCAATCGGAATTTCAACAGCAAGTCCACAAGAATCTTATAATTACTTCCATTTTGGAACAGCCTATTTTTTAGTATGAAAAAGAACTAAATTCAATAATGTAAGGTTAAAGGTGAGGTTTGGACAAACAGTTTGTACGATGAAAACACCAAACCTCAGCTTAAGCAAAATAACGAGTATGAAGACGTCAACATGTATACTGCTGTAATCTGACTAAAAACATTTGGAGGGGGGGGGGGGGGGGGGGGACTGAAAACGAATTCAAATATCGATCGATTACAATGAACCCCGGAATTCTTCATATTTGGAGACTTTCTTAATAATAATAATAATAATAATAATGCTGAAAACTTATATAGCGCTATAACTCCGAGACACCAGACTCTAAGCGCTTAAATTACAAATTACTTTAGCTGAAACATACTCATTCACACACACAAGCACACACACACACACACACACACACAACACAACACACAACACAAACCAAACCTATCTTGCTTCTCATACCATCTACTAAAATCGAAACAAATATGTTTTAAGCGAACGTTTAAAAATAGACAAAGATTCTTTTTCACGAATGCTCTGCGGTAAGGCGTTCCAAATAGAGGGTCCGAAATGAGAAAAGGATCTCATTCCAGCATTTTTCCGAATTCGAGGGACAACTAGTTTTGTGGAATCACTGGCCGAACGTAAGGGGCGGGGTTTTGAATATCTTTCAATTAGTTCTGAAAGGTAGGAAGGGGCAGTACCTTCAAGACAACGATACACTAAAACACAAGCTTTGAATTTAATTCTTTTCCCAACAGGCAGCCAATGCAGGTCATGAAGTAGAGGTCCGGCAGAGTCGCACCTACGCTTCATGAATACTAGTCTGGCAGCGCTGTTTTGGACAATCTGAAGACGTTTCAGATTGTATTGCGAAACGCCAAACAACAGAGCATTACAATAATCCAATTTCGATAGTACGAGGGACACAACCAGGTGCTTGGTCACATCCTCAGATATGAACCGTCTAATGGAAGCAATCTTTTTTAGTTGGAAAAAGAGAGATCTAACCAAATTATTAACCTGATGCTCCATCGACAGTCCAGAGTCTAAGAATGTGCCAAGGTTTTTCACTTTGTCAACAATTTGAATAGAGGCATCCCCCAACTTCAAATCTGTTTCACTTTTCCACTTCCTGTTCCCCACATACAGCACCTCCGTCTTATCATCATTCAGTTTCAGTCTGTTCTCATTCATCCATTTCTTAACACTTTGGATACAATTGTTACTATTGGCTGATACTTCTTGTAAATTTCTGGTATTGGAAACGCAGTACAATTGCGTATCATCAGCGTATTGATGGTAAGACAGACCAAAACTTCTGATGATTTTAGACAGAGGGCCAACGTACAAAACAAAAAGAACGGGTCCAAGTACTGAACCCTGGGGAACCCCACAATCAAGAAAGATTTCCTCCGATCTATATTCATCCACCGTAATAATCTGTTTACGATTAAACAAATATGACCTAAACCAATCAAGCGCTGCACCAGACACGCCATAAGTAATTTCAAGACGTTTGAGAAGAAGATTGTGATCAATAGTATCAAAAGCAGACGATAGGTCAAGCAAATTCAGCAAAGAACATGAACCATTGTCTATAACAGAGAGGAGATCATTAACAACCCTAACAAGTGCGGTTTCCGTCGAATGATGTTGCCTATAAGCAGACTGAAATTTTTCTTCAAGACAATTATTTTTAAGATGAGACAGTAATTGTTTCAAAACAAGCTTTTCTAAGATCTTAGAGAGAAAAGGAAGATTAGAGACAGGGCGATAGTTTTTTAAGTTCTCTTTATCGAGATCAGGTTTTTTCAAAAGGGGTTTGACATGAGCAACTTTGTAAATGTCTGGTACAGCACCTGACTGCAACGAATTATTAACAATACATGTAAATGGTGTTAAAATTACATCAATGCATTTTTTTAAAATGGCAGTATTTAAGGGGTCTAAATCACAACTTTTAGTTGGAGACGACATAATGCAATCACATAAGTCAGCTTCAGTAATCTTTGAAAAATGTGTTAATGAATGTGTTAATGAATCACCATGAAACGTGTCAAATGTTGTATGGATCGATTCAGACGAGAGTTCTTTCCTGATTGAATCCGTTTTTTCTTTAAAATATTGACCAAAGCGAGTTGGTAGATCTGCACGATCGATTAAAGATGGGAGAGCTGGTTGCGTCTGTTGTCCCAGCAGTTCCTTGGTCAAGGCAAAGAATTGTCTCGAACGTCCCACGTTTTTGAGGCTTTCTTCATAGAATTTCTTTTTGGCCCTGAAATTGACGGCTTTTGCATCATTTCTAGCCGCGATGTATTGCTTCTTATCGACAGCATCTCTGGACTTGAGCCATTTTCTTTCTGCCCGCCTCCTGGCTAATCCATTCAATTTTATTTCGGTATTATACCAGGGTGCTTGACGTCTCACTTTTACTGCTCTAGTTGTTAAGGGAGCATGCTTGTCCACCGTACCAACAATTGACTCGTGGAGACCATTCGCATCATGTTTATTTTTAACGTTATGGTCAAGGTCTTGTTTAAAAATGTTCATGTTTATATTCTTCAAATTACGAGATGTTATCATCTTTTTTACTTTCTTCTTCTTCTTCTTCTTCTTCTTCTTCTTCTTCTTCTTCTTCTTCTTCTTCTTCTTCTTCTTCTTCTTCTTCTTCTTCTTCTTCTTCTTCTTCTTCTTCTTCTTCTTCTTCTTCTCTGCGTTAGGACAGACAACCGTACAACAAATAGACAACCATACTGGTCATATTGTATGAGATTAGAATTAGAGATTAGGGATTGTTCATGACGTGGTGCTGTCACGATTTCTTCAGTTGAATTGTTTTCTTCAGAGTATGGCAGTGTTAAAAAGATTTGAAAATCTAATAACAGTTAAAAATCGTTATGGCGGGACAAAAATCTAACGGAACAACAATAAGCCATGGCACAACAAATAATGATAATAAGTAATAGAACAGTAACTAAAGATAAGAAAGATGAGATTTGTCGGGTTTAATGCATTTAACAAATTGTATCCCCATCCCGTCTATTCAAAGGCGTGAACAGAAAACCCGAACTCATCAGCGGGATTCCTTCCGCTGTTAAAAGAGTTATGAATCGGACGCATAATTATTCAAATTATAACGACCGAGGCTAACGCTTAGAGTCGGGGCGTTTAAGCCCACCAGTCCTAAACAAACGACTTCTAGGAGGCAATGGGCTATTAAAATGTAATAAAATTTCAAACATTGTGAATCAAAATACGAAGAAATAGATAATATAAAACATTATTGTTTTGGTTTGGGACAGAAATACCCTTGATAGCGGAAACAAAATATCAAAATTATAATAAGGTAAACTATGTTCAATGTTCCTTATAACTATGCTCAGTTTAATTTCAAGGACACCATGCTCAATGCTTTGTTTACTTCCCAACCGATCGCACAGACCCAAAAGCCCTTTTCGCAGAGTCACAGCTATTTAAATTATCCTTATCCAAAAGAGTACCTATAAGACTTGGGCAAATATTTTTCCTGATCTCTGTCACTCTAAGCACGTTCGACAAGGCTACACTTGACTTCATTAAAGACGAGACTGGGGCCGATTCGCCTACCATGTCGTCTACTGACAAGAAAATAATCATTAAAAAAAACAAACAAAACAAAACAAAAACAGTAAAAAAAAAAAAAAACAACAACAAAACAGCCCCCCCCCCTTTCCAAAATAAATAAATTTAAAAAATAATAAAACCCCAGCCTACTTCGAATGGGGCAGGCTGATTATTTGGGATATATTTTTTAAAAAATCTTTCTTTCCCGGCACTGTTTCCTACACACTTTTACATATTTTTATCTTGCTCCAGTGCCTGCGC
>NC_088361.1:7509640-7539640 GCF_034508935.2 Berghia stephanieae | reverse complement strand
CCCCAAAACGTTGCCTGATTGGTATTTCGATCTTTATTGAAGCTGTTCTATTCATTTTTGTTTGTTACATTTTGGTATGTGTAACCAGTTTGCGGTAAAATGAAATAGTTTTATCTAACCACATGTCATAATAATAGACTATAATAAGATCCCTCGCCAAAAATACACATTCTTATGTCTATATTGATCTAGATTCTCTCTTCATACATGGGATTTTAATCCTGTCTTCCAAAGCCCAGTTTTTAAAGCCAATAAGTACAATTATTATCTTAATAAAACCCACGTACTCCTTATTAATTAAGCTTTGTATATACATTATTTTTCTATAGTATGTACAGGTATGTCTTTTGCCAGAAAACATTAAAAAAAAAAGAAACCCTCCAAAATATCGATTAAATTTGAATTAAAAAAACAAACAAACCCAAACTTTTCTATCAATCAGCCCAGTTTGAAGTCTCAATTCTGAGACTCTTGACACGTTCATGGTAATTCTAATCGCTCGACATAAGTAGAAGTCAAAATATTCTGGCCAAATTGAACAAAAATTGTTTGTCAAAGAATTGCAGAGTTAAGTTGTCAAACTCCAATGAGTTCAATGAACCACGGCGTGGCATGACATTGACATCTCTGAGAATCGGGCCTGAAACACGCAACGAATAAGACATAAACACACACACTCATGCATACAAAAAACAAACAAACAAAACAACAACAAACACACACTAACGAAAAGATACCGTACACCGTTTTCCATCAAAATACATAATTGTACATGAGATTTAATACATAATAATATCATTAAGTTTACAGGCAAGAAACACATGTATACATTCTCTCACTTTTGTCCAACTGATTGACAAAAGCGAATCTTAACAATATTCTACCCTTCCCCATAAATTAGTAACGCGTATCAAGATTACAATTTCTGACGTCATCAAGTGTTCGCAAGTGCCTATCATTCTATTATTTTTTAAAACGTATTTCAATCAGAAATAATGAAATCAGAGTCGTGTGAGAGGGAAAATAAAAAGATTTATTATTCGCTTGTGTCTTGGAATAAAAAAAAACTTTGTTCCCAACACGCATTCGCAAGCTTGTACAGCAATTGGGTAAAAATTTGGAATTAAACCCTAACCCTAACCCTAACCTTAACCCTAAACAAAAAAAAAAAATCAATAGAGCAAGAATCTTAAATTATAGTTGATTTTAATTGGGTATCTATACATCCCATTGTGTGTCTCATACACGGTTTCTTTTATAATAGTCTGAGATTACAACACTATCTCAGTTGATTGAGCTCAAGTCCAAGTATTTGTACAACAGTTTACCATGAAATCCCGTCAATGATGGACTAATCATTTAATAGGTGCTGACAGTAACAGTTTCAAACACTCCAAATGGTACCGCTATTTAAATATTATGTCAACCTGTTTGTTTACTGACTTCTTTGTATCGTCTACTGTTTGTCAAGTTTGAAGAGGAAATTCAATGAACCATTCATTGCATGACATGACATTGAAATCTCTATCAGAGTTGGTACTGGGTTTTATCACGACAAATAACACAAACACACACACCCACCCCCCCCCCCCCCCCACACACACAAACACACACACAGAGAGAGAGAGAGAGAGAGGAAGAGAGAGAGAGAGAGAGAGAGAGAGAGAGAGAGAGAGAGAGAGAGAGAGAGAGACCATATAATATATATATACACAAATACTCAAACAAACCGACATGCACTGTCAAACATTAAAATACAAAACAGATACAGAGGCACACGGTTGTAGATAGCATGCGCTTGGCTAAGAAGTTCACAACATTGCCATCCGGAAGTAAAACTTGAAGGTTTATAGTTTGGTTAATACAGTTTAGTGAGAAGTACTCATAAACGCGGATGGCAAAAAAAAAAAAAAAAAAACAATAACAAAGACATGAGTGACGTCATCTTTGAACTATCTATAGGTAGTGTGCGCTTGGCTAAGAAACTCACAACTTTGCCATCCAAAAATATAATGGACCAACATTCAAAACTATGTGTAACCACGAACTTATAATATAGTCTGGTTAATACAGGTTACTGAGAATTACTCATAAACATGGATGGCAAAAAAAACCCCCCAAAAAACCCCCCAAAAAAAACCAAAACAAAACAAACAAAACAAAAACAAAACAAAACAAACAAACAAACCAATAACAAAGACCCGAGTGACGTCAACTTCGTTCTATCCATAGTATCTAATCATAGCCATCGTTGACTTATAGCCTGACACTGACTATAAAAATGCCAGTCTTTTTGGATTTCAGTGTCAGGCTATAACTCTACGATGGCTACGATCTAATACGTCTGTACGTAATATCATTAATATATAAAAGCGTGCACGCAACACCCCCCCCCCCCCCCCCCCCCAAAAAAAAAAAAACAAAAAAAAAAAAACAAAAACAAAACAAACAAACCAAAAAACAGGCGATTTCCTCTTTAATTTTACATTGACTGATTGGCGATAGGAAAAAAAACCACAACCCATATTTTAACCAGTTAACTGTCGTACTCTGGATAAAAATGTATTAAAAAATTTGGCCAGTTAACTCGTCCTTCACAAATCGATCGATTTAAAATCAAGTTCAACCGATAAAGGTGGCGTTCCACGGTGTCAGCCTTATATGCTGACCAAGCGCCAAGAGGATAAGCAAAAAGCATCTTGGGCAAAACTCTCAACACTGGGACTTCGCGAAGTCCAATGTTCGAGAATTTTTGCCAAGATGAGGGTTATTTAAATCGGTCGATATTAGAAGAATAAGTTTTCTGGCTAAATAATAAATAAATATAATTGAGCCTTTATATAGCGCAATATCCACTAAACGTGCTCAAAGCGCTTTACAAGGGGTCCCTGGTCAACAGCAACATTTAACATGTAGTACAGGACATAACGCCTTTACTTTAGGCGATATTACAATTTCTCGGACAAAGACAACGCTGTTAACGGCCAGGTACTCATTTTACACCTGAGTACGGTGAGAGAATGTGAGTAAAGAGCCTTTTCCAAGGACTCAACTATGCGCCGAGCGCGAGGCTCGAACCCAGGACCTTCCCGATCCGACCAAATGTTTAGATACGTGTCTTTCCAGAGTACGGCAGTTAAACTGGTTAATTGATATGATTTGGCTCTGCAATATTCTTCAGGGTGATGCAATACGTATCTAATGTACGTGCTAAAGCTTACACAGAGTTTTGTGTGTCGGTACGTTGTATCCGACTGGCGGATGTTGTGTGTATTTAATCTAAACGTAATGCGTCAACAAGTTTATGTCCGGTCAATAACCACTATTTCACACTCAAATCGCACCTCTCACGGACTCAATGTACACTGACAAAATGCCTTTTTACCGTTTGGTCAGAAAACGTTTACTTCATATCATATCAATTAACTAAAATTATGACCTCAACTGGTCAATAACACAATTCTTTAATTCGAGGTCATATCGTTGATCGTAATAGATACTGTCATTTCATCTCTCCCTTCGCACAAGTCATTAGATTCTAATGCAAATCTTTCTTTTTTTTTGCTAAGAATTTTATTTAAAAAAAAACAAACCAAAAAACCCCAACAAAACACAAAAACAACCCCCAACATAAAACAAACAACAAAGAAAATAACGTCGGAAAACAAAACAAAACAAATACAAAAACGAAAACAAAAAAAATCAAACAAAAAACCCATCCCCAAAAAACCAACATAAAACAAACACAAAGACAAAACAATACAAAGAAACCCCCCCCCCCCCCCCCTAAAAATATCAACAAAAAACAACAAAGAAATAAAACCAAAATATTAAAAAAAAAAAAAAAAAAAAAGACAAAACAATAAAGATAACAAAAAAAAGCATCAACAAAAATCAACAAACAAACAAACAATAAAACAACAAAATTAAACCCCAAATCCCCCCCCCCCCCCCCCCCCCCCCCCCCATGGAAATAACAATAAAAAACAATAACCCAAAAAAAAAGCAAAAAAGCAACAACAACAAAAAAAAAAAAAAACAACAAAACCAAACAAACAAAAACCAAAAAAAAAAAAACACAACAAAAACAGCCAAATACGAAGAGAAAAAAATCAACAAAAACAAGGAAAAATCCGAAAGGGAGAAAAGACAAAAACAAAAACAAAACAAAAAAAAAACAAGATCGAGCACTTATAAAGTACAGTATCCAATCAACGTAGACATAAGGAGTCCCCTAGTCACAGTAACACTTAACATTTAACATGCAGGACGATAATAATAAATGACGGCTGTTAGGCGATATTACACATTTTTTTTCCGAACAGAGACAACGCTGTTAATGATCATCCTACTCATTTTAAACCTGAATACGATGAGAGAATGCAAGTAAAAAAGCCATTTCCAAGGAGTCAACTATGCGCTGCTCAGAGCGGGACTCGAACTCTGGATCTTCTGGTCCGAAGGCGAGTGTCATACCACTAGACCGCATAGACATTACATGATAGCCAAAACAAAAGAATAACCTTATTTTTATTTCTTCTTTATCATGGCAATAATTTGGTAGCCAGATTCTTAACTCACTCAACCCTAACACCGACTATATCCGTAGCTTACCCGGGTTACTTTTACCCCATGCCTATTTATTACATCATTCTGGGACAAATTATAGGCGTAGTATCAAAGCTAATATTTTTTAGTTTTAGCACGTTAATTAATGATAGTTGAATAAAACTATCTATGTACATGCTCATTTTTAATACATTTTTTTCCAGTTTAGAAAAGTAGCAAAAATCTCTAGGGTTGAGTGAGTTAAAGCCAACTAAATGGCTGGCTAAGAGTTGCACATTGTTCTTGCTTGGGCTACTTTCCTGTCACGCCATTTTAGCCTCTCAAGGATCAAAGTATACCAATCTGTGTAACTACGCGGCTTTGTTATGTCAAGTGAACATGAAGCCATACCTAGTGTCCAAATATTTTGTTTAGTTGTAATATAGTGAGTGCATTTTGATGATAAACATTATACAGATCGATGGACCTTTGAGTGCAATCGGAGATTATCATATAAAACCATTGTGTAAATGTTGCTGCTCGAAGCTCGAAGAAATAAATAATAATGTGAAATTGATCTGTGGTGTTTCATTCATCCTGTTTTGCTGATAAAGGGGAAACCCGAAACGTTCATTTGAACTGTTTTTGTAATTAAATTGGAGCTTACATTCAATTTCACATTATTATTCATATACAACCATATTATATTATAGCAAAAATGCGGTCGTTATTCCCAGTCCAACTGATCTCGAATCAAGATCTCTTTTAATTCCTTACAAAAATGATAAAAAAAAAAAAGAAGAAGAAAAAGTCACCATTGGCTATTGTTTTCTACATGCACATACAAAACTTTATCCTATTGTAGAGATATGAAAAATGTGTATGAAACAGTGCCAAACAAAATAAAGAGAAATATTTATGAAAAAAATCCATCCCAAGAATTGAAGCCTGGCTCGACTGGGCCCAAGTCGAGGCAAGCTGATTTCTTTGGGGTGATTTTTTTCCTTTTTTTTCTATACACATAATATTATCCGCTCTGTGCCCAATTTTTCACTATTACCGTTAAACAACACTTGGAATCTTAATACCCTCATTTCCGCTATCACACCCCTGGCGTAGATAAATACATAACATTTCGCCTATCATCATCTACAGGGAGACTAGATATATAATTTAGTCGCAAGCTTCAGCAATCTATTTAAATGACCTGTGACGATTTATTCTTAGTTTCCTTAATCCTGATTTCCTTTCACAAGTACACGACTTTGAGACTGTGACGAGTTACTGTAAGAAAAAAAAATGATAAGGCCGTGTCAATTTTTTAAAAAAATGTAAAAGTGCTCATGTACAATGAATTGTTTCAGTATATACCCTGGTATATTGGCCAGAGATTAGCAAGAGGACTACTAGAGCTTCGTCTTTTATATATATTTATAAAATTTAAACTCTGAATTATTGTTAAGAAAACCAGTTCAACAAAAACTTAAACCATTTTAAAAAAGCGACAAAGAGCCAGAGCAATCGTGATGCTACTAAATTCTGAAAGACCCCCCCCCCCCCCCCGAAATTTCAAACATTTTGGCCAGAAAACTCGTCCTCCAAATATGGATAGATTAAAATGATCAAGAAATCCTAGGTTTGATAATTTTGACAGGAGAAGAGTAATTTTAATGAATCGATGTAATATGAGGGACGAGTTTTTTGGCCAAGATTTCAAATATTTGTTTTTCCATAGCATGGCAGAATAAAAAGCGAAGCCCTCATAAATTCTGCTCTCTTCTCTTTATCTCTTCCTCTATTGCCTTTTCAGAAAAAAACCCCTATAAATTGTGTTGGTTTTGAGGATATCATCCAGATTCGTATAGTCTCAATAGCTTTGGTACCGATTCATTTATCTCCCGTTTGAGTCTCTAGTTCAGATTAATAGGCTGATTGTTAACTCCTGACAGTCACGGAGACCCTACTAAGTACGTCATTGAGCCAAAGCGTGACCACCACTGACTGCCAACAACAATACTGTTTTAACCGTTAACTACTTACCGTTCTCTGGAAAGACAGGTATTAAAAATTTTGGCCAGAAAACTCGTCCTTTAAATATCGATCGATTTGAATGATCCTCATCTTGACAAAAGCCTTCAAACCTGGGACCCCGAGAAGTCCGAGGTTTGAGAGTTCATGTCAAGATGAGGGTTATTTAAATCAATCGATATTCGAAGGACGAGTTTTCTGGCCACATTAAAAAAAACCCCCGTCTTTCCAGAGTACAGTAGTCAACTGGTTAAAGGTCAAACGGTACAAACGAATTAAACAAATATTATAATATCACTGACCATTTAAAACGTATTGCCAATCTCCAACCATTTCAAGTGATTTGTTGACAATCTGAAACAGATTTCGATCACGAGAATGTCTCAAAACATCCAGTGTGCTGGTTAGGTTAGAGATCACTGATCTCTAAGAGAAAGTGTTATTTCTGAAGGTCAAATGTATGTTCTTCCAAGTCGTCATTGGTATTGATGGGTTGACGTCACCGATTCCATGTGGCCCACCGCATCAGTCTGGTATTATGTCGAATTAAGTTGATGAAAAAATGTCGAAATAATCAGAACAAGGAAATTAGATAACGATTTGAAAACTTGTGTACGAAACAGTGTCAGAAAAAGCAAAAAAAAAAAAAAAAAAATGCAAAAAGAGACATGCAACAAAAAAAAAAAAAGAATTTTTAAGTATCAGATTCACCTCGACGTAAAACCATTTTAATACAATAGGGAATGAGATTAGCGGAAGAGTAGCGTCCCTTGATTGGACGTCACCTTACAAAGAGAACGTCAATTTGGTTTTGAATTTCTCAAGCCGGTTTCACCGGAAGCGAGGTCGAGAGACGCATGCGCACAACCAACATAACGTTCGCTCTCTAATAACTTTTCCGCCGGTGACGTCACAGACTATGGGTGACGTCCAATCAAGGGACGCTGCTCTTCCGCTAATCTCATTCCCTATTGGTTAACTCGTTAACGCAACATTAGACAGAAGACAGTGAGGACAATTGCTAGTCTTTCCTTTGGTTTTCACAAATAAAATTAAATGAAAAGTATACGATCGTAATAGATTAATAGAATTCTCTCCCCATCTGTTCCCTTTTTAAAATCTATTAGCCAAACTAAGTCTGTTTATAAGCGTAGATACACATTTGAACTCATCTGATGCTGTTTTGCTCGAATGTCAATAATATCATGATCGTACAAACATTGATAATATTCAATCTATGTTTGACCAGTGACATGTCTAAAGTGTAACAGTTACAACTGTTACTTGCAAAGCAAACGAAAAGTCGCCCTGACAGGCTGTCAAGCTGAAAGACACATTCATTTTGTCTGTTTGTTTGTTGGATTGTATTGTTTAAATTTGTTGTCGTTTATTTCCAACATTCTTTCAATTGTCGATCTACGAATGGAGAAACGCAATGAACCATTCAGTATGACATGCCACAAACATTACACAACACCTGGTCCTTAGATCAAAGGCTGCTGTACACGTCAAGTTGCATTTTATAAATTTTGATGAATAACTTTTCTTTAACCCTTTCCTGACCAACCATAGGAAAATCGTCACATTCGTTACGATAAAACCAATAATTTCTCATTCTGATTTCAATTTTACATCACAAAATTTAAATCATTATTTTGGTTATCGCTATAAAACCTTGAAACTGTCTTTAGGGCTCAATTTGCTTATAATAATATTATGTTTAGATTGTGATTGTTGCTTTCCTGTTTGAGAAGGAACAATCTATTTTTGTGTTGGGTGGATTGTGGAAAATTCTGAAAATGACTAGTAAGGAGAGAGTTAAACTTTGAAATCGTTTCAAGACTTAACTTTGATCCAGATAGTATTGGACCAATAGTTCTTATCTGGCTGTATAAGGCTCACTGTGCATATTTGTTGTATGAGTTTGTTGTTTATTTGTTTACCTTTTCAATGTTGTGCAACACACACACACACACACACACACGGGTACACCATCTCTCTCTCTCTCTCTCTCTCTCTCTCTCTCTCTTTCCTTCTTTCTCTTTCTCTCTCCCTCCCTCTCTCTCTCTATCTCTCTCTCTCTCTATCTATCTCTCTCTCTCTATCTATCTACCTCTCTCTCTCTCTCACTCTCTCTCCCTCCCTCTCTCTCTCTCTCTCTCTCTCTCTCACCTGCACAATTTATTCCCTTTTGCCACTATTGAATAATTTAAAAAGACATTCCCTTTATTCATACCTAAGGGAAAATTTTGTCTGTCGGGTCTAGATATTCCAATGGAAGACTAGAATATCCCAGACTTCAGCCTCAATGCAGCGGCGGTACCTTCTGGTACAAAGCATAGACCAAACCAATAAGGAGCAATTTACTATATATTGCTACATTTTACCACTTTACAACTGCTTTTCTTTTCTTTTAATTTTGCCTTTTCTTTTTACTTTTTAGAAAATTCTAACTAAAACTATCCAGATATAGACCGGAAGTGTGTAGCTATAAAAATTAATTGCATGCCTCGTGAATGACAAAGAACAAGATACCCAATTCCAGTTTAATGTTCCGGGCGTTTATGTTTGATTCCTACCATTAAAACTACAAAACAATAATTTCAAAACACAGACAATAAACTCGTAGTGGAAGTGAGCCACTTGACTTGATTCGGACAGTCCGAACAGCCATTACTGAGTTTGCGCGACAGGGCGCCAACGGGTCCCGTTAGAGATAGACGACGATTGGGATTGTTTGGAAGCTTTAACCCTTTGCCCACCAGTCATTATGACATCCGAAATGCTATCGCCTTCTACATCTACGCCAGAATAGAAATAGAGGGTGGAGCCTACCATGATATAACATTTTATGGATCCCTAATTTCATCATATCAGTTCTGTCCATTGACAGGTGGGTGGATATCGCTTTCAAGAACTTATGTCCTTATATGAAATCCTGAGTTTTTGACCAATCATCGGATTGCTCTTTTGATAGCTCGCTTGTCAACATGAGTCAGCTCAGCCCTTGATTTATGTAAAGGCATCACAGGCGGTATATGTTGTGTAACTTCAAAGACCACGGTTGACCGAAAGCGATGAATGGAAGCCCTACTGTGGCGTGGAGAACGAGGTCTTGTATGTATAGTTACGTCATATCTCAACGCTCGTGAATTCTTAGTACGGCTGGACTCACAATCAAAACTCGAAATCTGTGTTTTAAACTCTTGAATCAATCGAGTTACATCAGTGCGTTCGTCTCATTGAGAAATGAAAAACGATATATAAATCAAGAACATTGACCGGAAAATAAGGAAATTATCATAAAATTATAAAATTTGAGAAAGCTATTTTCAAAATCAGATATATTACAAAAAAGGTTATTTCTAGGCCGATTTTTATGAGACAAAGACAATTTTTCTCCACTTTTCAAGCTGATTCCAACAATGAGGTTTTCAAATTTATTGCGATAAGATTATTTGTCATTATTTTTTTTTAATACCCAATTGACTGCTCAGGAAATGAATACGTAATCCTTGGCGGCTAGCGAGTAGGTGTTAAATTTTGCTTACCCTTTCTCACGCAGACGCACACACACACACACACATACACACACAAACACACACACACACACACACAGAGAGAGACTGAACACACAATGTATGTCTTTCACTTCTGGCCAAAGTTGCCTTATTACAACTTAGACTCGAATGATAACAGCGAGTAGGGTGTCAGATTAAACTTCAGTTTTAAAGGTCTAATTCAATTCACACCGTAATAAATCATAATAATGATCATTCTTGATATATTAGAGCATTAAAATATGTAATTCACATTACTATAAAGATATTTTAAATATATGTATTTTGTAATTATTTTAGCGACGATACGAACCCCTTTTAATCGTCGAGCCGAACGATAGGATGCTAGACGACGATAAGTCGGTGTGTGTGTGTGTGTGTGTGTGTGTGTGTGTGTGTGTGTGTGTGTATGTGCGTCTACGTGGGAAAGGGTAAGCAAAATTTAACACCTACTCGCTAGCCGCCAAGGATTACGTATTCATTTCCTTAGCAGTCAATTGGGTATTTTAAAAAAATAATGACAAATAATCTTATCGCGATAAATTTGAAAACCTTATTGTTGGAATCAGCTTGAAAAGTGGAGAAAAATTGTCTTTGTCTCATAAAAATCGGTCTAGAAATAACATTTTTTGTAATAGATTTGATTTTGAAAACAGCTTTCTCAAATTGTATTATTTTATGATAATTTCCTTGTTTTCCGGTCGATGTTCTTGATTTATATATCGTTTTTAATTTCTCAATGAGACGAACACACTGATGTAACTCGATTGATGCAAGAGTTTAAAACACATATTTCGTGTTTTGATTGTGAGTCCAGCCGTACTAAGAATTCACGAGCGTTGAGATATGACGTAACTATACATACAAGACCTCGTTCTCCACGCCACAGTAGGGCTTCCATTCATCGCTTTCGGTCAATCGTGGTCTTTGAAGTTACACAACATATACCGCCTGTGATGCCTGTACATAAATCAAGGGTTGAGCTGACTCATTTTGACAAGCGAGCTATCAAAAGAGCAATCGTTGATTGGTCAAAAACTCAGAATTTCATATAAGGACACAAGTTCTGGAAAGCGATATCCACCCACCTGTCAGTGGACAGAACTGATATGACGAAATTAGGGCTCCATAAAATGTTATATCATGGTAGGCTCCACCCTCTATTTCTGTTCTGGCGTAGATGTAGAAGGCGATAGCATTTCGGATGTCATAATGACTAGTGGGCAAAGGGTTAAAGCTTCCAAACAATCCCAATCGTCGTCTATCTCTAATCGGCCCCGTTAGCGCCGTGATACGTAAACTTCGTGAACTATAAAGGTAACGTTATCGATGGTGTGTGTTTAAATAGAATACTCACCTGTTCTACCAGGCTGATCAATCGTGCCCACATACAAAACTATGTGCTACCTTAAAACTTTATGGAACGAACGAAATTGACGTCAATCGGCTATTTTAAAAATGTTTTTAGACAGCCATTTTTTGTGATATCAATCAGACTAAAAGCGTTCAAGGTTCCACCGCATTTGGTATGTTGGTACGTTACTCCGGCTGGCGGAGGTTGTGAGTATTTTACCTAACCGTATAACATCGATAACCTAATTGAGAAAATCTGGTGGGAACTTATCAACCGACTGGCTGTCTAATAACAATAACAGAGGGCAGAGTAACATCACTTTCATACATTCCATTGCTTGTAAACATCCAGGTATGTTTCTCTGAGCGGTCTTGAGGTTGCGTCACAAATCATATGCTTTGAATGGTCACACCTATACACTGCTGTATTCTGAAGACCCCCCCCCCCCCTTACACACATTTATAATTTTGGCCAGAAAACTCGTTCTTCAACTATCGATCAATTAAAATGCCAATATGAGAGTCATTTTCATTGCTCCATATTTGAAGGACCAGTTTTCTAGCCAACATTATCAATACGTGTCTTTTTTTTTCACCGACTAAGGCAGTACTTGTTAATTCGCTTTCATTAGCCATGGGGACAGGATAGATCATCATGGTAACTTCACTCACCCACTCACTCACTCAATCATCTACGGGACTGCTGGCACTTGAGGCGATGCAAGGGATCTCCACCTGGTCCTGTCAGCAGCTATTCTTGGGGCCATCTCGAGGGACAGACCTCTCTACGGTTCGTCTCCAAGTCTCCTTGGGGCGGCCTCGATTCCTCTTTCCTTGGGGTGTCCATCGCAGAGCCTTCCTTATCAGTGTTTCATCAGGTCTGCGACAGACATGCCCCAACCATTGCCATCTTCTCCTTTTAATGAGACTATCCAAAGATTCCACTGGTAACATCACCATGCTTACATTTCTATACTTCTGTAAACCTCACCAATAGGGAATGAGATTAGCGGAAGAATAGCGTCCCTTGATTGGACGTCACCCATAGTCTTTGACGTCACCGGCGGAAAAGTTATTAGAGAGAGAGAGTCATGTTGGTTGTGCGAATGCGTCTCTCGTCCTTTTCCAAGGACTCAATTATTCGCCACTCAGATTGGGACTCGAACCCTGTACAATCCGATTCGAAGGTAAGTGTCATACCACTAGACTACATTGCCGTACATGAAGAGATTATAGAATAAGTTTGTTATCATTTAGAGCCCTTTCTTTGCATTCCAATGGCAATGTCAAGAATAGGACTCCCTAATTAAGTGGAGTTATCCCAAACTTCTGATCGTGCCTCCTATTTGACGTCATAATTAGATAACACAATCACAACACAACACCATTTGTGATGGGTGACTTTCCCTAGTTTGCTACCTTCGCCCTACTTACACACACACACACACATACACACACACACACACACACACAGATAGATAGATATATAGAAAAAGAGAGAAAGTAGAGGGAGAGAGAGAGAGAGAGAAAGAAAGAGAGAGAGAGAGAGAGAGAGAGAGAGAGAGAGAGAGAGAGAGAGAGAGAGAGAGAGAGAGAGAGAGAGAGAGAGGCACACGAATATGATGATGCTATGTGTTCAAGTAAAATACTCACAACATTCGCCAGCCACATAAAACGTACAAAAAAACACAAATTTATGCGTAATCTTTAACGTTTATAATCTGATTGGTAGGATTTAGTGAGGACTAATC
The DNA here is from genome assembly GCF_034508935.2 of Berghia stephanieae. Taxonomy (NCBI): domain Eukaryota; kingdom Metazoa; phylum Mollusca; class Gastropoda; order Nudibranchia; family Aeolidiidae; genus Berghia; species Berghia stephanieae. The sequence goes on along the minus strand of NC_088361.1, from coordinate 7,526,400 downwards.
AGGCACCAGGTTGTATAAAAACAACAACAAAGAGCTGAGTGACGTCAAGTTTGTTCCTTCTTTATGATTATAGGAAGAGAGGGAGAGAGAGAGAGAGAGAGAGAGAGAGAGAGAGAGAGAGAGAGAGAGAGAGAAAGAAAAACACATCATAATATGTCTGATTAATCAATTAAATTATCCCATTTATTTTCGCTAAGCACGTGGACGTCTCCTTGATTAACATTAGAACTTGCTTCAGAGTAATTACTGATAAAAGGCGGAAATATTTGACAGTTTATTGCAAGATTTGAATTCAGTTTCATTAAACTAGATGGATCATTCGCTCACAACACATCCAATACTCTTCAACAGTCGTAACGTCACTTCCTTCCTAATGACGCATGGTAACTTAACTTAGTAACACTGGCTCTAAACTATCGGAACAATGGCGGACGCCCGTATGAAATATTTCTCCGGCGAGCATAAAAGCGTATCCAGAGGAAAAAAAAACATAAATTTGATCATGTTTTGACGTTTATATGAAAAGTTCTAGACAGCATGAATAATAAAAAGTAATGATTTTCTTTGTTTAGAACCAAGATGGCCGCCGTTGCCGTTCCGGCGTAACATCAGACTACTGAATCCAATTAAAGTCTTTACAAATCGTGGAGATAAAAATGCATAAAACAATACAAGAGAAACAACAGTAAAAACCCTGAGATAGCGTTGGATAGCTTCATATTCTGCCGTACTCTTAAAAAAAAAGGAGCCATTAGCCTCATGAAGCCGGAGTTTATTCCTGTTTTTTTTTTGTTTTGTTTTTTTTTTGTTTTTTTTTTAAAGCGTGAAACAGAAAATAGCAATTGCTCGTTACCCTTTGGATAAGTGGCTTGTCTATTGCAAAGCACTTTCCGCCAGATCTACAGACCCTTTACTGTATGGAGAGGGGATGGGATGGGTCAGATAAAAAAATTCGACTCCACCCACGGTCGATCAAGCTCTCTTTGTGTGTAAAGCGAATGCTCTACCAACTGAGATTTTGTGACTCCCACTCTGAAAAAAAAAACCAGAAAAAAACAAAACAAAAACAAACAAACAAAAAAACAATAACAAACAAAAAAAAAACAAACAAACATCAACAACAACAACAACAACAAAAAAAAAAAAAAAAAAAGCAAAAAAAACAAAAAACAAAAAAAACAACAACAACAACAAAACTAAACAAAACCAAAGCGAAAGCCAAAGACATTAATTTAAATTTTGGCCAGAAAACTCGCCCTTCAAATATCGGCCGATTAAAATGACCTTCAACATTTTCATTACGTGTTTTTTTTTTTTTTTAGAGTAAGGCAGTGCTGGGGTAAATCGGTATTATGACTGTATTAACGGCTATGTGGTCTTGTGGTATGTGACTCTCAACTTTGGATCAGAAGGTCCAGGCTTCGAGTCCCGCTCTGAGTTCACATTCTCTCAACATACTCAGGTGCAACCTGGGCGTTACTAGCGTTGTCTCTGCCCGAATAAAAGTTTAATATCGCCGAACAGACGGCATGTCTTGTGCTACATGTCAAGTGTTTATGTTGGCTGAGGATCCCTTGTAAAGCGCTTTGAGCACGTTTAGTGGGTATTGCACTATTTAAAATGGGTTGTTTTTTGTTTTTTAAGATCTCAAAAATTGAAAAAAAAAATTAGAATTACAAAATTTGACACTCATGAATTTTATGCAAAGTCCCAGGTTTGAGACTTTTTGCCTAAATGAGGGTCATTTAAATCGATCGATATTTGAATGACGAATTTTCAGGCCAAATGTTTGAATACGAGTTTTTCCAGAGTACCGTTTTTGGCTGGTTTATCCGAAAATATAAAAAAAGCATGCATGATCCTAACGCCTCTGTGATTATCAACTTATTATCAGTCATATTCCAGCATCAATAATCAACTTATTATCATTCATATTCCAGCATCAATTATCAACTTATTATCATTCATATTCCAGCATCGATTATCAACTTATTATCAGTCATATTCCAGCATCAATATAATTGATATAATTAGAAGTTACTTGAGGATTACTTTTTGTTATTTATTATACTCCTTACGTAACCTGTCGGCAATCAGAAATTGTGTGTTGATTTTAAGTGTTTATTATTATGACAAAAATGTACGAGTTGATAAATCACACCTGTGTAATTTATCTAAACTTGAACTTGTCAATCAGCAAATGTGGGTGTATTCTCAAAAAAAAATAATTTAAAAAATAATAATAAACAAATAACGAAACGTAATCAAAATTTTGGCCAGAATACTCGTCCTTCAAATATCTATCGTTTAAAATGATCATCATCTTGTCAAATATTTTCAAACCGGGACTTTTTGGTCAATATTTCAATTACGTTTCTTTTTAGAGTACGGCATTATGAAAATAATCTTGTCTTGTATTTAATGAATGGTGTTGTTAACAGCATCGGTTTCTAAAGAAACAAGCAGGATCGAAAACGATCTTTATTTTAAAAATAAATAAAAAATGTACCTTTATATAGAGCAATATCCACAAAATGTGCTCCAAGCGCTTTACAAAGGGTCCCTGACCAACAGCAACACGTAACATGTAGAACGAGACATAAGCTATTCATTCACAACTACGGCATGTGTTGGTGTTGTCTCTAGTGTGGTTTCAAAGTCAACTGACAAATTAGGGAGCAGGCACTGATAAAAGAATAAAAGTGCTCAAAGCGCTTTTCAAGGGGTCCCCGGCCAACAGCAACACTTAACATGTAGAACGAGACATGACGCCTGTTAAGCGATATAGCATTTTTTTTTCGGACAGAGACAACGCTGTTAGCGGCCAGGTACTCATTTTTGCATCTGAGTACGGTGAGAGAATATGAGTAAAGATTTTTTTTTCCAAGTACTCAACTATGCGCCGAGCGAGGCTCGAATCCAGGACCGTCCGATCCGAAAGCGAGTGCTATACCACAAGACCACATAGCCGCATTAAGACAGGAAACAAATTTCTATGAAACAGTTTCAGACAAAGCAGAGAAAAAATAGAAGAAAAAAAACCAACAAAAACATGTCAAAATATAAGCTGTTTTCAACTTGGACTCGAAATCCCGGACCTGATTATCGGCCAGAAGTAGAAAACGGTAGGGGCTGCCTGAAGGCGGTGATCGTAAAATACTAACGAAAGAGTGAAAATGGAGAGGCTTCGAATGTTTTGTTCCCATACGAAGCCTCTCCATTTTCACTCTTTCGTTAGTATCGGCCAGAAGCACGCCTTACTTGTAACCAGGAGGTCTGGGATTCGATACTTTTTTTTAAAATCACACTTGTCTACTTCCATCACCCTTTATAATAATGTCATCATAGATATAATATAGATAGTATGCGCTTGGCTAAGAAGCTCATAACATTGCTTTCTGGAAGTATAAGGGACCAACACACAGAACTCTGTGTAATCATGAACTTTTATAGTTTGGATAATACTGTTAAGTGAGAATTACTCATAAACGTGGATGGCTAAAAACAATAACAAAGACCCGAGTGACGTCAGCTTTGAACTATCTTTTAGTGCCTGCTCCAAGCATAAATTGTCTGAAATTCAAATTCACTTGGAATGAAATTATTGATATCAAGCCACGAATCGAATGAGCAACAAAATCTCCCATTGAAAGTCTAACGTTAAGTTTTCTTCGGCTAAATTGTGTCTGCGTTAAAATTCAATGATCGTGTTTATTATTATTGTGTTCATGCCACGAGAATGGCCTACGGGGTCTCCCTTTGAAAAAAAAAGCAAACTTACTATACTAGAATATGCTGGCTAACGTTTCTTTCAATACTAACGAAAGAGTGAAAATGGAGAGGCTTCGTATGGGAACAAATCAGACAATGGACGTTTCGGGTACAAACCCTTCGTCAGCACAACAATACACAAATAAACGTGGGAAACAAATAAAATAAAATGCAAAATAACTTGTCTCGCCTGCACTCAATGGTGGTTGCAGTATGAATGAAACGTTAGCGTGGCGTGGGTAGTGGGTAGGGGGTCCCAGGGGAGTAAGAGACGGTGCTTGTTAAATATTCACGGCCATATTATTAATTCGACGCAACCTTTTTTTTTTCTTCAACAGCTGATAATATATATACAATTACACGGGTGTCTACTTGATCTAGCATTACACAACGTATCTATCTATGGATTCAAAAGAAACGGTTAAAATAATGACCACCAATTTGACTCATTCGTTCAAGGAATAAAAACAAAATTAACGTTTTAAAAACACCATAACCTGTTGCAATCTATCCCATAGTCTATGTGCTGTATGTTTCCTTTGCCAAGGCTAATTGCCACCATTTGCCACTGACGTTTCTTATAATATTTAGAATAAATCATTACTGCTCACCCCATTTATTTTGTTAAACCTACCTGAAGTAACACTTGACACATTTCATTTCACTTTTAAGTGATTTTAAAGTAGATGCGTCTACTATCTCCCTTGCCCTTCCCTCACCCCCCACCCCTTCTATCCTTCCCTCACTCACTCTCTCTCTCTCTCTCTCTCTCTCTCTCTCTCTCTCTCTCTCTCTCTCTCTCTCTCGTCTTCTTCTTTATTTCTCAATCATTTTCAGGGAATGTAATGGACGCTTAAGGGAAGAATTAGATTTTGATTAGTTCTTAGGATATACAATTTAATAACAAATTAATTCACTGACTCACAGGCATTTTATATGACTAGTCAGCGTTCCCGCACATGACCTCCCTCTATGAAGAAATTGATTAAGGATAAAGACTTCTGCCAGTTACACAGATAGCAGTTTAAAAGAACAAAACTATGTATTTGTTTAGCCCGTGTTGTTGAGGAGACTTCAATATAAAATTGATAATGAAGAATGAATAGAATAAAATAAGTTCCACTCCACTTATAGATGACAAGAACATCAGAGTCAGACTTATTGTGATTTTATTACGTACCTACATGTTTCATAAATTATTTAAAATGTAAGTTTATTGATTTAATGATGACGTCATTTTGCTCGAAAAATACAAAGACAAGCATAGACAACCATGCAACCAATGATATAATGTGCAAGAAGCTTAGACGTCTGGATCGCTCTTGTGGTCTATCTTTTTTTCTTCATTATTTTTATGTCTGGATTGATGCCAATTGCTACGCCCACGTACTTTTTCAATTCCAGATTTATTCCCTCCCCCGTTTTTGTTTTTTTTTTGATTAAAAAATTCGTAAATCATCTTCAGAAATTTTAGAGAAAGTGATTCGGAAAACTAAGTACATAGGGAAGCATCGAGAGCAATACAGGAATTCCGTTAACAATAAATAAGACGGGGGTGGGGGTGGGGGTGGGGTTGTTAAATCCCTGCTGTGACAGGCCCTGTCCACCAAACTATAACTGGGTTGCTTAATTTGTTAAATCTGGCGGAAATTACTTTAATCTAAAACGGAACTAGTACCTGCTCAAATCAGTATAAACCATGGTCATAGAATCCGATTTAGATAAAGAGGCCAGTTTCAGGAAAATTGTATTTGCAGTATAAATGGACATGTGCCGGTATAGAGCTCGGATAGATACTGACTTTGAGTTTTATACTTGGCTGCATGAAGGTGTAAGCTACAAAAATATTTTTAAAGAACGAAAATTGATATTGAAGCTTCGAAAAAAGGAATTACACTTTTTTAAAAAACGAAACAAAACAAAACAAAACAAAACAAAAAAACTTTATCCAAAAGACATTTTGCCAAAGACCCGAACAACAGTAGGCCTGGAAAAATGTACCTAAAGTAGATATTATTCAAATCATGTCATGTGTTACAACATATGCCTGCCTTTAAAAAATCTGCAAGAGGATGTTTAACATCTGAGTCAAAACACGATTATCGTCCGCATCCATCTAATCAATCAATTTGTCATAAATGAAAGAGTTTTCTCAACATCAAAATTAAATAACAAAGACCTGAGTGACGTCATCTTCGTTCTATCTATAGATGGAATGAAAATAACGTCACTAAATTATTTCAATCAGACTATATAAGCGTTTTAGGTTACAATAATTATGTGTTGGTACTTTATAACAGTCTGGCGGATGTTGTGAGCATTTAAGGTAAATGAAAGAGTTTTCTCAACGTCGATATTAACTGGTCAACGAAATAGAAAAAAAAACCCCAAACAAACATAGATTTTTCAAAAATATCGCAGTGAAAAAACGTCTTAAGCAGATGTGACCCGAGAAATTTTAGTTGACCCGACTAGTAACAAACTCCAAAACGTTAACTATTTCTGATTTTGGACTGTCCGTAGTGTTAAAAAAACATAAAGTGGAAATAGATATTTACCAAGTTATATTGGAGACAAACTTCAAGAAAAACAATAGAAAAACGTGTTAACTTTTCTTTTCTTGTCGAATTTTTCAACAAAAAGACGTAGATACACGAATATTATAATATTATTTAAAATCACGTTTTCTCTTTTCGGTTATGGAGAACTTTACCATGTCACTATGTCTCTTAACTGTCAACAACTTATTGGGAACACGTTCCAAAACTTTAAGGTGTTTTCTGTAAGTTGAAAGTGTTGCATTCTGAAAGTGTTTATTGCACCCTTATGGTCGCTCACAACACTCGATGTTGCTGGACATATGTTACCGATGGCCTCATAACAGTGTTATGTCTGGATGAATTATCAAAATAAGGATTGTAACGGCAAGACGACAGAAAGGTGACATTTTACTTTTTGTCGCTAAAGACAATATGTGATCTCCTCAATGAAAAATGAACACTCACTCAAAATCTCATTAAAAAGAATAATTATAAATTTAGTTTTTTTGTATCTAAATCACCTCGACATAACGCCGTAATTAGGCGGTGGGTCACATATTTAATACATGAGAAAAGTTTTTGACTGGACCATGGACACCACCATAGAATGTAAATGTTTGACAATAATAAATGTAAGAATCCATGGATGTACACGACTTTTAACCACTTAACTGCCGTGTTCTAGAAAATCCCGTATTTCAAAATTTGGCCAGAAAATCGTCCTTCAAATATCGATCGATTTAAATGACCCTCATCTTGGTAAAAACGCTTAAACCTAGGACATCGCGAAGTCCCAGGGTTGAGAGATTTTGGCAAGATAAAAGTCATTTAAATCGATCGATATTTGAAGGACGAGTTTTCTGGCCAAATGTTTAAATATGAATTTTTCCATGAGTACGACAGCTAACTGGCTAATTATATAAAGTAATTTTCTAAAATTTTTACTCGTAATGCATTGATGATATTTCAACTTGGACAATTCAGTCGTTCATTGACAAAACGAATTTTTGAATTTGGCCATAATTTGATCGATTAAAATGTTACCAGCTTGTAAAATTGTTAGTCACGAGACTTTTAATATATTTTTGGAAGATGTTTCGGTTTTAAGGATAACATTTGATAAACTGGGGATGTATGACAAAATTGAGTTTAGGATAAATGGTTATCATCAAGTAGGGGTCGACAGTCTTGTTAGACAAAACTGCCGTTATCTGGACAAAAAAAAAAAAACAACACATTTTTATAATTTTGGCCACCCAGAAGACGACCTCCAAATATAGAACGATTAAAATAGCCCTCAGCTTGTCAAAAACTCTCAAACCCCGGACTTCGATGAATTTGAGATTTGAAAATTTCTGACAAGATGAGGCTATTTCCATCGATTGGACGACTTTTCTGTCCAACATTTAAAAATGCGTTTTCTCATAGTACAGCGGAAAAATGATGACAAGTCTATTCGTAAACCACGATGAGAAAATTCGAAAATTTGCCTTTTTTACCTATAAAGTGGAATGGATTGTAACGATTGTGTCCTACCCTCTGGATAGGAAGTCGTGTCTTAATTTCAACTGGACCATAAAGTTGTTCGAAAATTTATTATTCCTTTGAATCAGACTCAATTTTATGGCAAAGAAGTTTTCGCCTTTGACCCAGATAACCAATCAAGGCGGGGTAGAAAAACTGGCAATCTGATCATCAAAATAAAAGCATTGAATCATAATAAAATAACTATATTTTACCTTAGACATGATCATTAATAAAAAGACGACAAACAGAACAACAACAACAACCCCCCCCCCCAAAAAAAATATTTAAAAAATGAAAACACAAAAAAAAACAAAAAAAAAAAAAAAAAAAAAAAAAAAAAAAAAGAAAAAACTAAAACAAAAACAAACTGAACCAAAAAATTAAAACAAAAACCCCAACAAAAAAAACAAAAACAAAAAAAAAAAATAAAAGAAAAGAAACCGAAAACCATATAAAGCCGAAAATAACAAAACAGAAAAATAACAAAACACAACAATATCCCAAAAAATGCCAAAAAAAAGCACCCCTGCCCCATAAAAAAAAATCAAAAACAACTACACCAAACCCCTCCCCTTCAAACGAAAAAAAAAAAAAAAACAAACAAAAAAAAAAAAAAAAAAAAAAAAAAAAAAAAAATTAAAAAAAAACAAAACAAAAAAACAAACAACAAAACAACAAAACAACAAACAAACATTAAACAAAAATAGAATTTAAAAAACTAAAATCTAAATTAAATACGACGCCGCCCACCCCCCCCCCCCTCCCCAGAGAACAATACTGAAAAAAGTAAGAAAACAAACATAAATTAAAAATAAAAATAAAAACAAAGACAAAACCTTATTTCGTTTTTATACGATGCATCATTCAAGAGCGCAGTAAAACAAACAACAACAATATCTCTCACCACCTTCAACACTCTTTGAATCATCGTGGGGTTACTGCTGGTATTTATTATTCTCAAAACATCTTCTTTAAAAAAAATCATATTGTCGGTCGACTCATTCCCGACTAACCTCGAAAAAACAACATTTTCCAATGAACTCCGTTGATAAATCGGTTAATTTCTTTAGTTGTCATTGCCCTAAAAATATTTCTGGCAATGTAATATGATATAGCAAGTCGAATGCCAACCAATAGATAATGTGCGCTTGGCTAAGAAACTCAAAACATTGCCATCCGGAAATATAATGGACCAACACACAAACTATGTGTAACCTTGAACGTTTATAGTCTGGTTAATATAGTTTAGTGATCATTACTCATAAACATGCATGGCAAAAAAAACAAACAACAACAAAAAAAAAACCCAACAAAAAAAACAAAAACAAAAAAAAAAACACACACACAAAAAAAAACAACAACAAAAAAACAAAACAACCCCCCCCCCCTTTTAAAACAAAGACCTGAGTGACGTCAACGGCGTTCTATCTATAGACGGAATGAAAATAACGTCATTAAATTATTTCAACCAGACTATAAAGGTATTAGGTTACAATAATTATTATGTGTTGGTACTTTATATCAGGCTGGCGGATGTTGTGAGCATTTACGGTAAACGCATAGCATACATTAATACAATAATCGTCTAAATCCATCAGAACAATTTGAAACTTTGCAAGTAAATGAAATAAAATGTATTAAATGAATAAATATCAACATTTATGTGCAACATTTTCATGAATTTCCCCATGCTCAATACACTTCATAATTCTACATATTGTCGAATCCAGGATCTTCCGATCCGAAAGCGAGTGCCATACCACAAGACCACATAGTCGCACATAGCTTGAGTGACTCAAGATAGACAGTACGTTTGACACATACCACTTTTTGGAGTTTCTGATAGCATCGATTGTAGAGCGTTTCTCTCGTGGCCAGGCGGAGGTGCCGTAATAGCCGGAACCTGGGTTCAACTCCTCATCACCGCAAAATTTTAAAATCTCTATATCGTCCTCTAGTACTTCTCTACTGACTTCATTAACTTGTGATTAAGCCTCAAACTTTTTAGCTCGAACCGTTTTCATTATAAATTCAATTTTCGTGATCTGGTTCATCCCGATATAAATCCCAATAGAGACGATGGATCACAAATATTGTTATGACAGAATGACAGGTAATCATTTTTCGAAGATTGCAATCATGATTGTGTTTCCCGTTGTGTAATCCGATAACAACAACAACAGACCCTGCTGTAATAAAACATTTTTTAAATGGCCAGAAAGCTGGTCGATAATGTGGCCCCCTTCTTGTCAAAAACTCTCAATCCTGAGCCTTCCGATAAAATTGACTCTCATCTCGTCAAAAACTCAACGGATATTTGAAGGACGATTTTTCAGTCCAAATTTTTAAAATGTCTTTTTTTTTCTTCAGAGCACCGCAGAACTTCATTGACCTAACTGCCTTTCACGAAGTCCCAGGTTTGAGAGTTTTTACCAAGATAAGGGTAATTTAAATCAATGGATATTTGAAGGACGAATTTTCTGGCCAAAGTTTTTTTTATATACGTGCCCTTCCAGACTACGGAAGATAACTGGTTAATAAAACAAACATGCAATAAATCAGCTTGACTAAACTTACGTGCGGATGACCTTGATATGTCAAAATTTTAATACATGATAAAAACAAGACTGCGGTTTTCAGTGTCGATGCAATGAAGATCATGGGGAGATGACATCAAACATATTTTTTACCACTAAATTAGATTATTAGGTGGGATACAATTTCCAATCGTTTAAGTGTAAAATAACAACATTGTTGTGAGAGAGAAAAACAAGCAAACAACAAAACACACACACATACAAACCCAGTTTACCTTGAAAACTGATCGTGGCCTACAAATGAATTCACGAGGTAAGAGGAATTCACGAAATACGCGAAACCTTGATTGAACATTTGAAACGCTGAGTAAGGGACAACGCAGGTGATAGTCGGGTGGTTGAATAAAACAATTAATAGAAATATTGAACGAGAGAGAGAGAGAGAGAGAGAGAGAGAGAGAGAGAGAGAGAGAGAGAGAGACTTTGTTTAAATTCAAATTTAAAAGCATCAAGTCAATGAAATAATAGTCTTGTTGAATAAAACAATTAATGGAAATATTGAACGGGAGAGAGAGAGAAAGAGAGAGAGAAAAAGAGAGAGAGAGAGAAAGAGAGAGAGAGTGAGAGAGAGAGAGAGAGAGAGAGAGAGAGAGAGAGAGAGAGAGAGAGAGAGAGAGAGACTTTGTATAAATTAAAATTTAAAAACATCAATGAAATAATTCACGGATGTGCATTGGGCTTTATAGGAAAAATAAAAATCGATATAATATTTCTTTGTAATGCAATTCTAAAACCTCATAATAATATAAGTTTGTATAGCCCGAGCTTTATGTATTCCATCTTAATGATAATTATGTCCTTTGTTTCAAATCATTATAACTCAACTCGAAATCTATGCCACTGGGAGAGTGGCTTTTGGGTTTAGAAGTCCAGACTCGGATCCATTTGAATACCTTATCTTGTAGTGAAAGAATAGCATTTCCAAGCCCTAGGTGCTACTGAATGGGCATGATCTATATTCCCTTTCCATGTGCTCGAGGTCATTGGTCACATTGAAAATGTTCTCAAAGTGACTCACATAGTGAAAAGTATTCACAGATTTTGAAATATTTAACATCACGATTGGTCATTTAATTCAGCTTGACACATGTGTATGTTTACAACTCTCATAAACAAAGCAGCGTGTTTATATTCATTGAGAATTGTCCAATCGTTGTACAGCAACAAATCATGTGATTGATGACTTGGTTGGACGAAAACCTGAATATAGATCGCTCCCATTAAAGCTAACCCCAGTTTTTTTGTAGCGTATAGTGGATGGCAACAATCGTGTGTTGCCAGTTGACAAGAACGCTAATCTATTGCAGCGAATTTTCCTCCAGACCTAACTGACTTAGCTTCTCAATCACTGCTTTGATGGACAAAGGCGTTCACATTGTTCTGGTACAGACGGACTTTAAAACAGAGGTAGCATCTATTCAATTGGATTCAATAGTTTGATGTCACGCCGCGCAGCAACGGCGGCCATCGTGGTTCTAAACAAAGAAAATCTGTACTTTTTATTCTTCTTGCTGGCTAGAACTGTTCATATGTCTTGTGATCAGAATGTGTAAAAGTAAAAAATGATCAGATTTATAATGTTTTTTTTTTCTCCTCTGGATACGCTTCCTTGCTTGTCGGAGAAAGATTACATAAGGGCGTCCGCCATTGTTCCGATAGTTTAGAGCCAGTTACTAAGTTACCATGCGTCATTACGAGGGAAGTGACGTTACGACTGTTGAAGCGTATTACTTAAAATGTGTCGAAAAATGGCAATTTAATTATTTATAGCTTAAAGACTTTAAACAAAACACTACAAAACAAAACGCCAACCGCATTACTCATCGTTATCATGTGAGTACACAAGGATGTGGGTGAACATGTTTTGGCATGTTTATAAACATACCGCGATCTTGCTCACGTATTGAAATCATTGCCTTGTAAAGAATGTTGATCTATGAAATAAATAGGGTGAAGATGAATGGGGGGGGGGGTAGGGGTGGAGGTTAGATGCATTTTACTCGATTCTCATTCCATCGAAGTTGGGACATTGACATGGAAATCCCATATGTTAATAATGATGATGATTATGATGGTCGCGGTGGTGGTGGTGGTGGTGGGGATGATGCTGATGATATGATGGTAGCATTAAGGAAAATAATAATGATATTATTATCATTATTATTATTATTAATCAATTAATTAAGTAATTAATTAATTAATTAACTGATAATAATAATAATAATAATAATAATAATGATAATAATAACGTGGTCCAATGTTGTCTCCTGGACAATAAATATGCACCATTCCGTTGACGTTTGATGGATAATGGGATATTCATATGATAAATTGGTTTTATGAAACATGCAAGGCCATAATTATGTCTGGTTGAAAACCGTTTCCTTTGTCACAAGTAAAATTTTAGCTTAATTAATGTAATTTCGTGAGATTCTGCCCTGGTGATGCAGTGAATAAACAAACTAACTGTGAAAGCAATATTGTAAAGGAAATAAGAGATGAGCATACTAGAAGAGCTTGATTAATGTTTTTTAAAACTTTGGTTCATTTCCCATAAGACAACAAAGCCATATTTGCTTTGATGATACGATAAGGCTACGGTTTCCCGAAAAAGAATCTATAAAAAATTATTTTTGACTAGAAATTTTTCCTTCAAATGTCAATAGATTAAAAATAACCTCCATCTTGTCAAAAACTCTCAAACCTGGGACTTAATAATATTTGATAGACGAGATTTCTGGCCTTTAAAAATAATTTTGTGTGTATGTGTGTGTATGTGTGTGTGTGTGTGTTTATTTTAGAGTACAACAAATGGGTTATTTTACACTCCTTATTGTGTGGCTTACCAAACCATTTTAAAATATATTTCAGACTGTGTTTAAATGTGAAAAGAATTTACCCAAGTGTCTAAGCGTCAGGCATATCCATGTCAATTTAACTCTTTGCTTATGCAGGATAACACTTGACTAATTTATGGAACAATAAGCCCTATCTAAGATTTCGCCATATCTGCAGTTATCAAAGCTATCATCGAATACATATTGTGTTATGCTAGCTTTGCAAAAATAATTGTGGTCTGTAAGGAAAGATATGTTAGAATGATTCAATCTCGTCAATATCATACGAGCGTAATTTTTATTTACAGATAAACACGTTATTCCAAATTTTCAATGGTGTTATAATTGATTTGTGATATAAAATTAAATAACAATAAAATAAAATTCCTTTTATTCTTTCTATAGGAGAAATTTGTTTTTCGATTCTATTCTAGGGGAACACTGGAATAACTCAGGCATTAGCCACTGTGCAGTGCGCAAACTGAGCTAAGGCAAGGTGACTTGCCCAAGGCCGTAAAGCGCAGGTGGTATTCGAACTCGAGGCAATGACCGTATCGTTGAGACACGCTGCCCCATGATATTTGCCAGATATTTGTAGAAGGAGCAGTTACAAATAGGGAATGAGATTAGCGGAAGAGTAGCGTCCCTTGATTGGACGTCACCCATAGACTGTGACGTCACCGGCGGAAAAGTTATTAGAGAGAGAACGTCATGTTGGTTGTGCGCATGCGTCTCTCGTCCTCGCGGACGCATGCCCACAAACAACATGACGTTCTCTCTCTAATAACTTTTCCCCCGGTGACGTCACAGACTATGGGTGACGTTCAATCAAGGGACGCTACTCTTCCGCTAATCTCATTCCCTATAGCAACTTAATATTATGTATACTGATCTTGATTGTGTAGAACATGAGTGACGTCACACCATTGTTAGAATGTAATTAAATCAAAGTTTTGTCTCACACACCTCAATAAATTATGCACAGCTATTTATAGCTTTTTCTCGTACTCGTATTATGTTCACTGAGCTTCAAAGTGCTTTATTCATTCTTCATCGAACCACATTGAAATGGAAACAATTTTCCAGTTTTTTTACGGCACAGACCGCAATGTGATTTATTTGCTTATATTATCGATGTGAGGAATACATAAACATAATGATAAATGAACCCACTTGTGAGTTGGAATACAAACCAGGTTTTGGCAAAAGGTTGTTGTGATGTCAAAGGAAACGGAAATACAAGAATGCCGTGCATTGACAACACGCCTTTGAATTTTTTTTGCCAGAACCCTCTGCCTCAATTTTGTATTGTGTCGGGGTAAACCAGATACCGAAACTTGAATTTAAAGTTAAAAATAATCAGCAATCTGAAATGTCAGTTTTCGTACTTTAAGTTTAAGCATTTACATTATCATACCTCTCTGGTTTGGGGGGAAAACCCGATTTTATTATAGCCAAGTAGCAAATAAAAAAAATTTAAAAAGATATTGTTCTTTGTGAAAAAAAGAGGAGCAGCTCAAATAAGTGATTTTTTTTTTGTCTCCGGCACGCATTCGAATTTATAAGGAATTTGATTTTAAGGCGTAATGATATCCTGACTACAGTGATAATTCTTCATGTCAATTCATTAAATTCGAGAGCCAATCATTGGAATAAAGAATTCCTTTTGATAAGAAATAATATAGATAGAACGAAGATGACGTCTCTCGGGCCTTTGTTATTTTTTTTTTTGCCATCGACGTTCATGACTAATTTTCACTAAAATGTATTAACCAGACTATAAACGTTCATGGTTCCACATAGTTTTGTGTGTTGGTCCGTTATACTTCCGGATGGCAATGTTGTGAGCTTCTTAGCCAAGCGCACACTATCTATAGTTGAGGTATTGTAGAGAAATAATGATAATATTCTTGGCTGGACTCTACTGTTTGAAATTTCGAACTTGTCAAACGGCATTGGGAACTTCTCAAATTTCAAACGGATGAGTTCAAAAATTCTATAATATTACATGAAATGTTAAATTACGAAATTAAGGAGTAGGCACCGGTTCTAGATAAAGATCTGAACCAATGTGTATGAAAGGTACCAGACAAAGCAAGAAAGAAAAATATAAGAAAAAAACCCATGTAATGGTGCGTCTGACCGGTAATTAGAAGGTCTGAGGTTCGATCCCCAGTCGAGGTCGACTGATTTTTTTTGGGATGGTTTTTTTCTTGTATTTTTCTTTCTTGCTTTGTCTGGCACCTTTCATAGACACTTGTTCAGATCTTTATCTATGAAATGTTCGTTTCTCGAATTTTAAGAATATATTATCTTTCTCCTAAAACACATTTTACGAGTATATGAATTCAAATTTCAACATCCACACCATCTCGACAAAATACTTCTTGCAGGGGATGGGTCTTTCGTATCAATAGAGAGTGTGAAATGATGATGATGATGATGATGATATTGATGATGATGATGATGATGATAATGATGATGATGCTGATGATGATAATGATGAGAAAGGTGGTGATGATGATGATGATGATGATGATGATGATGATGATGATGATGATGATGATGATGATGATGATGATGATGATGATGATGATGATGACACTAATGATGATAAGAAGATGGTCATAGTATGTAAAGTTCTTCAGGCCCTTTCAATAAACTCAACATTCCTTCAGAACATTTTTTTGGTTTAGAAAGATGTTTGCCATTCAGAGAACCAAACATAAAGGCTCACTCGCCTTCCATCGTCAAACAGAAACCAGAAGTCAATAGCGACTGCAATCAGTGGACTTGATTTTGTCCGTATTTGATTGGTTCTCGATGATCCCAAATATAGAATGGTTTGTTTACATTAGTTAAAAGTGTGTCTGAGCTTCTGCTGCGGTTACTTCGCTTGAATTTTATATCTTGGAAATCTTACGTTACACAAGGCCCAATATAAAAAACAACACAATATGACATGATATGATTTTTGTGTGTGAATACCTGCATATTTATAATAACACGTGTCTTTGTGTGTTCTGGGACTGTGCCAGAAATATCACTGTCATAATATTTCTACCACATAATATATTATGTTGGTGGTTGTTGTCATTGTAGATGTGTCAGATTGTGACGCTTCTTTCACCTAGACAAACTATGTATACAAATCGCAAATTAGAAATTACAAACTTTAAAGGCTTTAGACCGGGGTTCTATTAAGGATTATCAATTACAAACTTTAAAGGCTTTAGACCGGGGCTCTTTTGAGGAATCGGATACATAGCTACTTCAATGATCAATATCTATTATTGGACACCATGAGGTATGCGGTTTGATTTCAAGTTGTATCAACATAGTAATACTTCTTCTTGAGGTAATTATGGTTTCTTCTCTGATACTTTAGTAAATGTCAATTTTTAATTGCTTATATAGTAATCAACCCTGGCGGTCGGTCTATTGAGCAAAGTTGTTTTGTGCCGCCCTATAATTTTCAAATTTAGCAG
>NC_088361.1:7464640-7504640 GCF_034508935.2 Berghia stephanieae | reverse complement strand
TATTCCAGTCTTTCATTGGAATAGACCCTAAAGAAAAATTTCACCTGGGGGATGAATAAAGGGAATTTTATTTATTTATTTCTTTAATTTAAAAAAATAAATGTAAGGGTTTTTTACAATATCCGTTTGTAGAGAACTCTCTTCGCGCGCAAAGGGACTGAGACGGATCCCGGTTAAATCGAGATTTTTTCTTGACTCCTCTGTCCACCCAGCAGTAAATGAGTAGTTGCGTGTGTTAGATCTGGTAGAAAGTACTTTTAGATAGACTAGCGTCGTATCAAAGGGTAGCAAGAAATTACTATTGGCCGTTTCACGCTATAAAAAAACCCCCGGATAACCTCCGGCTCCATGGGCCTAATGGCTCTAAATGACCTTTAAACTTTGAAAATAAGACTTCATTTGTAATCGAGAGAATGAGACGGACAAATAAGGTATTTATCTTAATAAATAAATGTCTAAAACCAAAGACTTTTTGGCTAGAATAAAATAATTTGTCAATTTACGGGGAAAAAAAACTCAATGGAAGAAAATTAATTATTTATGCTGCTGGTGAATGGCTAAGTAATTACACAGGAACACCAAGGTTATTGTCTCGGGTGACAGTTAAATATGTTGTTAGAGTGAAAAGGCCCAATAACCACGTACATGGTGTAACCTATAAACATTAAAACTTGGTGTATACTGGTTGGTGGATGGTGGGTGGGGGGATGGGGGGGGGGGGGTCGTAAATGGGATTGTCATCAACTATAATTTATTTGTAGACAAGCATGTTTAAGGTTATGACATAGTTTATGACAATAACAGTTACGTATTATGATAATACAGAGTGAGTCAATTTTATTTGTGTTGAAATTGATAGTTTTTTTTAAACCGATTATGTTTTAAAATGTCTTTTTTGACCCTGACGATAACGTATTCTAAATTTACAAAACTGAAGAGCAATAAAATGACCGTTCGCAAACATCAAATATTCTTATAATCTCACCAAATTGTATTGAGTTTTTTCATCATTGTGACAGATTTTCTGATCAATTTTTATGACAAAAATAAGAAAATAAAGTCTGATTATAAAGAACAATGTGCTTAGTGTTGTCGTGAACTCAGTGTGAAAAACATCAATAAACATTTTTGGGTTTTCGTAACCAAATACAAGTATACAAAATATACAAAACAATTTGGCAACTCAGTAAGAAATATTTTTTTTTGGTATAATACTGAATAAAGCGCATAGAACAAAGTATTTTTGTCAAAATCACACGATGTGCAGTGCTTTTTTATTATTATTATGGATGCATTTCAGGTTTGAATAACTCCAAATCTATGTAAAATGTTATCAAACGATTTTTGCCATAGGTGCACAGATTATTCAAGTTTAAATTGATATATATATATATATATAATATATATATATATATATATAATAATGATATATTGATATATATGATGTGTTTTAATACCGTACGCCATTTGATAGCTGAGTTATGATGTCATGAGTAGAAAAGGACAATTTTGAAATAAATCGTAATTTACCGTGTGTTTGTTTTTAATGATAGATATATTTCAGGTTTGAATATCTCAAGAATAGCTGCAACGACATCAATTTGGTTTTCAACATATTAATCATCCAAATTTATTTTTTTAAATTTCTGGTCTTTTACTTGTGTTCGTGTGTTTGCGCAATCGTCCGATTCAAAGCTCCACGTGACGACTACATTAAAAAAAACGTCACAAGCGTCTCTCCAGTTTGTCCCACGTCTTTTGCAGCATGCGTAATGTGACAGAGCGAATTGCCTCTCTTCAGGTGACGCATGTATCTCACGGGGGTTCTTTAATATGCTCTTCACATATCGCCATAAACAAGTCAAATGGGGTTAGATCAGGTGATCTTGGAGGCCAGGAAATTGGACCATCTCGGCCGATCCATCGGGTTGGGAACTGTTCGTTTAAAAATTCCCTCACATTTAAACTCCTGTGAGAGGAAGGGGGGGGGGGGGGGGTCGTTCCTGTTGGAAAAAGATGTCAGGTTAAAGATAATGAAATTGAGGAACTCCGTATGATTCTAACATGGGTCGATAGATTGTTGCTGTCACTGTCATATCGTCAAAAAAGAAAGGACCGATCACTCTTTCCCTGGTCAGTGACAGTGCACACCAGACATTGACTTTTGGGAAGTTGCGACGACACTCGATAACTTCATCTGGTATTAATTTGCGCCAATATAGAACACTCTGTTTCTGTGTACATAGCCGGACAGTAAAATGTTGCTTCATCTGAGAAGGCAACGTTTCCAGTGAGTTGTCTATGGAGGACTTGCTGTGCTAAATCAACTCGTGTTGGCAAATCACGTCCTTCCGAAGCATGCAAAAGACGAGGTTTAATGTGGGAATAGACCCAGTTTCTTTCCGGCTATTGTGTGTACCGAAGACACAAGTACACGCTCAGTGACTAACCTAATGAAATAACGTTTCGAGAATCATGTCGGAGAAAGCTAAAATATATTACGATGTATGTCAAAATTATCCTTTTCTACTGATGACGTCATTGCTCAGCTACCAAAGGACACACAGTGTTAAAACTTATATCAATCAAAACTCGAATAAATTCTGCATAATATATGGCAAAAAAAAAGGTTTGATGAAATTTTACATAGTATATTTTTCAAATCAATCAATGTGAGTGAAATATCCTCAGGTTTTTGACCTCGTTATATCTTTTGTATACCAATACGCTTCAACAGTCGTAACGTCACTTCCCTCGTAATGACGCATCGTAACTTAGTAACTGGCTCTAAACTATCGGAACAATGGCGGACGCCCTTACGAAATATTTCTCCGACGAGCAAAAAAAAAGCGTATTCAGAGGAAAAAAACATTATTAATCCGATCATGTTTTGACTTTTACACATTCTGATCACAAGACATATGAAAAGTTCTACCCAGCATGAAGAATAGAAAGTACAGATTTTCTTTGTTTAGAACCACGATGGCCGCCGTTGCTGGGCGACATGACACCAGACTATTGAATCCAATTCTAAATTGAAATGTAGCTTTTTTGGTAAATGTAAGTTATTGGACTGACTCGCAAACTCGTGCCCATCAATTAGTGCGCAGTAGATATGTCGTAAAATTGAGTGACTCCTTTTCTAAAAAAGATTTATTGCACAATATGCTTTCACACGGCTACTGTTTTTTGGAGTGTTATGGTCAATACACATTTGCAAATACCATTATTTTTATCAAAGAAAGAAGTCACTCAATAGTACGACATCTCAGCACTGATGGAGCCAGTGCATGTGTGTCAATCCAACTTTATCTCAACCACTTTTTTGCATATTACAAAGCAAACTTTTCTTCCGGACAATAAGCTCCATTCTGGATCGATTAAGGAATAGTGCCTTGGGTGTAACGATAGTTCAGTTGATAGAGCACTCGCTTCACACGTAAAAGGACCGAGATCGATTCCGGGTCGAGATCAGTGATTGGGTAGCTGGGTTTGTTAGATCTGGCGGAAAGTAATTTTCGAACGACTACCTTTATATAAATCCAACGGGTAGCAAACAAGTGCTATTGTCCGTTCATGCTTTGGAAACAGGGATAAACTCCATGGGCCTAATGGCTCTGAATGACTATTTTAGGAATAGCGCCCATAATTACCCCATCGCTATAACCACAGATCACAAAGGATGTATGCGAACCCATTACTTATTGGTGAAAAAGACCACTTTGGATTGCTATCCTGCCTAACTTGTGTTAAGATTTTGGACTCGAAGAACACTTAGACTTATTCACAAAGTGATATCTTTTTCTGTTTACAAATTTCCTTAACATTAATTATTGATAAATTTATCATTTTTTCATTTTATCTTTACTCTGTATTATTGGCCATTATTTCCATGTTTTTCTAGAGATGACAATAGTCTGTATAATACGAAAACCTCCTGTGCTCTGCTTAAAAGAGTGTTTCGAAAAATAGAGTATTTAAAATATGATTCACAAGAAAAAAAAAGAAGAAAAGAACAAGGAATAAGCATCCCCAAAAAATGATTGAAATTTGTTTACATTCATGCTATGAATGAAATTTATGGTTGTGGTTCGTTTGTTAAATTATATTCCGTTCCACAACAGGCGTGCACGTGCTAACGTGGATATCTTCACAACCTGATGGATTTTAATGATAATTGGATTCAATAGTCTGATGTCACGTCTAAACAAAGAAAATCATTACTTTTTATTATTCATGCTGGCTAGAACTTTTCATATGCCTTGTGATCAGAATGTGTAAAAGTCAAAACATGATCAAATTTATGTTTGTTTTTTTTCCCTCTGGATACGCTTTTATGCTCACCGGGGAAATATTTCATACGGCGTCCGCCATTGTTCCGATAGTTTAGAGCCAGTGTTACTAAGTTACCATGCGTCATAAGGAAGGAAGTGACGTTACGACTGTTAAAGAGTATTGGCTCCAACACTAGAGTTATTAGTGACATTAAGCCGATTTTTTTCATCGGTTACAGTATCAGACTTTGGGATTTTTCTTCTTTACGGTATATTAAAAAACGAAGGGTCTGGGATGAGTGAACTTTTTGAAGGGGTTACGTTAATAATAATGTACACAGTAAATTTTGTTGTGATTACGATCGCTGAACTCTTCACAGGTTTGACTCGGGGTTTAATTTTCACGAGATTCACGTGCACTACTCACTAACATTGCCACCCTGAATTCAAAATGACACAGCAAATTGTACACTTTGTATAGATAGTATGCACTTGGCTAAGAAGTTCACAACATTGCCATCCGGAAGTAAAACTGGCCAACACACAAGAATGTGTGTAACCTTGAAGGTTTATAGTCTGGTTAACACAGTTTAGTGAGAAGTAATCATAAACGCGGATGGCAAAAAACAAGAACAAAGACATGAGTGACGTCATCTTCGAACTATCTATAGATAGAACGAATATGACGTCATTCAGGTCATTGTTATTTTTTTTTTTTGCCATCCGCGTTTATGAGTAATTCTCACTAAACTGAATGAACCAGACTATAAAAATTAAAGGTTACACATAGGTTTGTGTGTTGGTCCGTTATACTTCCGGATGGCAATGTTGTGAGCTTCTTTGCCAAGTGCATACTATCTATACACTTGACATAAACAATTGTTACATTTTAATAGTTGAAAGCCAGAGTCGTAACTTCCTGTTGTGGTTTCTAATTCATGAAAACTAATAACAATTTGGAGTAAACATGCACATTCGTCACAATAAGGAAAGTTTTAAAGTATTTCGTCAGAGAGGCGAAGGGCAGAATTCTTTTTCATGGCATGCAGCGAATAGCAATAGTATTAATAGATTGCCCATAACCAGGAACTCAGAATGGAGAGGTCAAATTAATAATTATGTCATTTTAATTATACACCTCTTGAATTTGAAAACTGCGGTTCCTTTAAAATGTTATAGATAGAATGCGCTTGGCCAAGGAGTTCACAACATTGCCATCCGGAAGTACGGACAACACAACTCTGTGTACATGAATTTATATGGTAATACGTTTAGGAGTACACTCACAACGGGATGCAAAACATAACAAAGCTGAGTGCTCACGATACTATCTATAGTACACATTACAGAATTGATAAAAATTAGCGTTGAATTCACATATTGCATCAAGGACCCCCCCCCCCCCATCTCCAGTGAACATAATTCAAGAAATGCAAACATGCACCGTGGATGACCAGTGGGTTTTCGTGACATGTCTTGTTCGACCTTTATAAGATATCTTGCTCAACAGTTGGCCAGAGGTTATGTCTCTATGAAAGGCATTTCTCCTCACGCTATCGAAGACGGGCGTAAAACTTGGGAGGACCCCCCCCCCCAACTGTCGTTTTTTTTTTACATCAATGTCTTTGTCCAAAAAACGTATCGATCTAAGCACCCAACAGGCTGCTTGTATCGTCCAATATATTACATTTCGGTTGTCCAGCAATGAAGAGATAAATTATAAACTCTGTGAGCTTTTTTTTTCTCTCCAAGCTGTTAAGTACTATTAAAATGAAATCTATTGTTACAAAATTTGAAACAACCCAAGATTATTTGCTAAGCTACTCCACTGAATGCAACTTTGTTGTGAATATTTTCCCCACGAGAAAGAGAATCAACACTCCATTACTGTACACATTTTAAAGTTTGAGTCATATTTTATAGCAAACGATGAAAAGATCAAAGGAATTCGGCATTGTGCGAAAACTGTTTGGTCTATCACTATCGGTATTCAAAGTTCGTAACGTCAGTTAAAATTTAAGCCCTCAAGCAAAAAATCAAGGCACCACATTTCGTAACTTTGGAGGAATTTGCGATATTCCGTGCGCACGGGTCTTGGAACGGACTATTATAATAGATTTATTTATGAAATTAAACATTTCGATATCAGATCAATCTATCTTGCTCAATTTAACCCTTCAATTGTATAAGCGTATGGCTAAACAATACTTAAGCCGCTTCAGTCATTTTATAATTTTCTTCCTTTTTATTTTCTCCCAATTTGCTCATTGGGACAACATGGTTTGATTTCTGTTGATGCCAGATGTTTGTTTGATGGGTTACCTCAAATCAATCATGCAAGGCCCTGGCGTCGACACCTTACAATTCAAGCCGTTAGTCCAACCAAAATAATCTTAACATAATTTATAAAGTAAAATTAAATAACATTAATATGTTAACAAAAGATAATAATATAACATTTAGAAATGGTTACTAAGGTCAAAGATCTTTGAATATCCTGTGATGGATAAACAAGATACCTATAAATCATCATTTCTCTTATATGATCGTAACATTTTGGGGATAGTAACACGGAACAATCTAAGATATATTATGAACTTTTATATAGAGCAGTATCCACTAAACGTGCTCAAACGCTATACAAGGGGTCCCTAACCAACAGCAACACGTAACATGTAGAACGAGACATGACGCCTGTTAGGCCAGGTACTCATTTTACACCTGAGTACGGTGAGAGAGTGTGAGTAAAGAGCCTTTTCCAAGGAATCAACTATGCGCCGAGCGAGGCTTAAACCCAGGACCTTCCTATCCGAAAGCGAGTGTCATACCACAAGACCACATAGCCGCACATAGCCGATATAATGATTAACTCATTATCTATCAAAATACATAGTGTAAGTTATGTAGCTCCCTATCAATGATATTTATTTTGGAAAGTGATTTATAGTTTCAGAGTTTTGACGAATAAAGATTATGATGGATAGTTTGAGAAATACATAATGAACAAAGCTCTGATGATTAATAACAGAAAATAATATATAAAGGAATAAATTAATAGTTACATAAAAGTATTTTTTTTTATTTTCTACTAGTCTTCTATTCACAGTGCCAGTCTTTTTTTTCTTCTGGTAGGCTAAAGAAAATTAATTCCGCAAATCATACGCCATTCTTTCCGTAGTATTTAGATATGCCGTTATTCCATACGCATTTAAATTTACTAAAATTTTTTAATTCGTTTATAGATTTCAATAAAAGTTTGCACAGTTGTTAAAGTATGAATTCCACATAATTATATCTTTATACACCCACATACACACACACACACACACACACACACACACACACACACACACATATATATATATATTATATTGTGTACGTTTATGTGCATGTGCACTATTTATGTGTGCTTGTGCATGTGCGCATGAGCGCACGGATGTCGGCAGATTGTAGTTGTTAGGGCAGCTGGCCATAATAATAATATGACGCACATTACAAACGTGATACTGATTAACACAACTGAGTGGCAGGGTGGCTCACAGACTCTCGGGGGTGGCTATTGGTCAATGGAGGATTGTAATTATTTATTTACGCCAATAGAATCCAGAGACAATCACAGCTTGAAGCCGATTATGATTGGCTTGTCTTTCGTTATTTATTTATTCTTTTTTGAAGCTTAACGAAGTTTGTGACACTTTATGGCTAAACTACTTTGTTATTATTATTATTATTATTATTATTATTATTATTATTATTATTATTATTATTATTATTATTATTATTATTATTATTATTATTATTATTATTATTATTATTATTATTATTATTATCATTATTATTATTTTATTTATTTATTTAAAAAAAAATTAATTTAATTTTTAAAAAAATATTGTATCTTTTTTATTTATTTTTTTTTTTTAAATTATTTTTTAAAAAATATGTATTTATTTATTATTATTATTATTATTATTATTATTATTATTATTATTATTATTATTATTATTATTATTATTATTATTATTATTATTATTATTATTATTATTATTATTATTATTATTATTATTATTATTATTATTTTTATTTATTTATTTTTTAAAAATTAATTTAATTAAAAAATAATGATTATTGTATCTTTTTTTTTTTTTTTTTTTAAATTATTTTTAAAAAAATATTTATTATTATTATTATTATTATTATTATTATTATTATTATTATTATTATTATTATTATTATTATTATTATTATTATTATTATTATTATTATCTAATGTTTCTTTTTATTTTTTTCCCTAAGGACTCAACTATGCGCCGAGCGAGGCTCGAACCTAAAGCCTTCTGATTCGAAAGCGAGTGTCAAACAAAGAAGACCCCATAGCATAATAATAGATAACAGTAAAAAGATTCTAGAGCAGAGAGGTCGTGACGTCAGACATGCCTCTCTTTTAGTTCAAAACTCTTTGGAAGAGTGTAGCCAATCCTCCGGAGGGAATTGTGAAAAAGTAATACGTTACATAAATTAAATTGAGCTTTTATATAGCGCAATATCCACTTAACGTGCTCAACGCGCTTTAAAAGAGGTCCCTAGTCAACAGCAACATTTACCATGTAGGACGAGACATAACGCCTGTTAGGCGATATTACAATTTTTCGGACAAAGACAACGCTGTTAACGGCCAGGTACTCATTTTACACCTGAGTACGGTGAGAGAATGTGAGTAAAGAGTCTTTTCCAAGGACTCAACTATGCATCGAGCGACGCTCGAACCCAGGACCTTCCGATCCGAAAGCGAGTGCCTTACCACTAAGCCACATAGGCGCACGTTACATATTGAAGCATTAAGTGGTATAATTGTTTTAATAGAATATATAATTATATAATTCCCTTTATTCATTCCCAATAAGACTGGAATAACCCTTGTGTCTGCCGCAGTGCAGCGCCGCAAAGTGAGCTAGGGCTAGGTGACTTGCTTAAGGTCACACAACGAGGCGGTACCTTTTGCTTGGGTACGAAGCAAAGACCGTACCACTGAGTCATGCTGCCCCCCCCCCCCCCTTCAAGAAGAGTGCATAAGGAAATTCTTAAGATTACGGAACGTAAAAGTTCAAATCAAAGATGAATGATTTTTTTTGACGACCTCCATTTATTTAAGACTAGAAAATAAGCTGCCATAACCTAAAACCAGAAGATCAGTTGCACAAAGTATGTATCCAGTCCTCCGGAAGACTAGTTTTACACATCCAATGAGACTAGAACCAGTAATTTGACATCACACTTATGTTTCCTATTAGGTAGTCGAAATATACTATAATATTATACGAATCATACGCGCCCTAGAGGCGATAAAGTCAAGGGGGCTAATCCACCTGGATCTATAGAATAAAATATCTGTATTATCCGAAGTTGTATCCGGTAAAGTTGCTGGGAAGAAAAGAAAAAGGAGACAGAGGATAGATTACATTGACAATCTGAACGGATGGATTGGTGGAGGAGGAACAGGAATCGAGCTATTGAGAAGATCTGAGGATAGATATGGTTGGAGGGACATGATCGCCGATGTCTGCAACAGGCCTGGCACTTGATGATGATGGTTATCCGAAGAGATTATGGAATTTCGTAAAGTTACTAGTCCTTGAAGAAAGAAAAAGTAAAAACTAAAATGCCCGCGGGGTTCCACAATTGAGAGTTTTTGCCAAGACGAGGGCCATTTAAATCGATTGATATTTGAAGGACGCGGTTTCTGGCTAAATCTTTAAATAGGGAATGAGATTAGCGTCCCTTGATTGGACGTCACCCATATTCTGTGAAGCGAGGACGAGAGACGCATGCGCACAACCAACATGACGTTCTCTCTCTAACAACTTTTCCGCCGGTGACGTCACAGACTATGGGTGACGTCCAATCAAGGGACGCTACTCTTCCGCTAATCTCATTCCCTATAGGAGTTTTTCAAGAGTTCTGAAGTTAACTGGTTAAACAAACATAGACTCTCTGAAACGTTGAGAGGTCAGAGAGGAATTAGGAACTAGGATCTTCAATGTCTTCCATAGAACCAGCACCATTTCATGATTTATTGCTGCTGGGTTTTTTTTCTGAGCACGTCAGTGAAATTTTGAGTTTGAGCTTGAGCTTTTATATAGCGCAATATCCACTAAACGCACTCAAAGCGCTTTACAAAGGGTCCCTGACCAATAGCAACACGTAGTATATTTAACGAGACATGAAGCTTGTCCAACTTTTTTTTTTCCGACAGAGACAACGCTGTTAACGGCCAGGTACTCATTTTACATCTGAGTACGCTGAGAAAATGTGAGTAAAGAGTATTTTCCAAGGACTCAACTATGCGCGGAGCGAGGCTCGAACCCAGGACTTTCCGATCCGAAATCGAGTGTCATACCACAAGACTACAGCCGCACAAAATTTTGTGATTATTAAGTCCACCCTTCTCATGAAATAAAAGCCTTTCATGTAATATGACAAAACCACCGCGATTTGACAAAACACGTTATCGAATTTTACTGAAAACTTCAACTTCAAATACGAATGTATCGATTCTTTGAAGATTCAGGGTTGATTCGTGTGGCTCAGTGGTACGGTGTTTGCTTCGTACCCAAAAGGTACCGAGTTCGATCAACCGCCGCGCTTTGTGGCCTTGAGCAAGTCACCTCGCCCTAGCTCACTTTGCGGCGCTGCACTGCGGCTGACGCCTGGGTTATTCCAGTCTTCCCTTGGAATAGACCCAAAAGACAAATTTCCCCATGGGTATGAATAAAAGGAATTTTATTTATTCATTTTTATTATTTTATTTTATTAACCACTTCGATTAGTTTAGGGTCATTTTTGATCGACTGATAAGTAGGAGCTCTGTGGCGAGTTTGAATGAAACTTATTTTATCTGTGTATCTCGGGTTCTAATGGGCATGATCTATATTAACTTTCCATGTGCTCGAGGTCATTGGTCACATTGCAAAATGCGCTCAAAAAGACCTTCATAGTGAAAAGTGTTGACAGATTTTGAACTATCTAACATTACGATTGGTCATTGTGTTCATCTTACCACATGGGTATGTTTACAACTTTCATAAACAAAGCAGCGTGTTTACATTTGTTCAGAAATATCCAATCGTTGAACAGCAACAAATCACGTGATTGATGACTCGGTTGGACGAAAACATGAATATAGACCGCTCCCATTGGCTCATATACATTATGTTGGTAGTTTTCATAGGTCACATAAATGAAATAAACATTTTCAAAAGTTAATTACTCTACCGTTTAACCCCAAAGTTGTCGGTGCAATACGGCTTAATCCCATTAAAATTCCAATTGTACAAATTATGAAGGATTCGAGCTTACCTTAGCTAATCTATCATCCTATTTTTATCTATCATCTTAAAGTCATATTATTTGAGGATATTGGTAACACCAGCTGGATAAACACGATTCACGTATTATTATTTTTTTCTCACTAAGAAATGATAGGAATATAAGATTGTTTGCTCAAAATTGATTCAGTTTTGTCTCTAATTATCCAAGCAGCGGCTTAATCTAGTTAGTAGTACTTAAATTGCGAGCTTTCTGTTGAATAACAATATAATTTGGTTGTTGAGTCTACTGACCTACCAAGGTAATCGGACTAATGATTTATTGGTGTCAGTTGTAAGCTGACTTCAAACTAACTACAGGCTGCCTGACTCAATGCAAAGTTCCAGGTCACTTTAGCAGGTTAATGAGACCTTGAAATTCTACAGTTGTTCACAAGTAATGAAATCGAATCTATGGTCAGTGCATTGCCGGTGTTTTTTTTTACCGGAAGACAAATGATGAAGGAAAGAGAATAATTAGTGAGAAAATTGCGGGAAAAGAGGTTTGATCTACCTGGGTTTGGTTCAATTCCTGTCTTCATATCACACCCTTTTCACGAAGACAGTCGTATTGTTGTGTATTGAAGAAACGTTTTTATTTATTTTGTCAACAATATTTTACCTGAAAAATCGCTGAATTGATAACATTATCAAGTTTTTTGGTCAAATTAGCTCAGTTTATAGAGCATTCGCTTCACATAGAAAGGGGCTAGTATTGATCCTGGGTAAAGTCGAGATTTTTTTCTTACTCCCAGCCCACCCATTAGGGATTTGGTAGCTGGATCTGCTAGATTTGTCAGAAAGTACTTATTATAGACTAGGGTTAT
Organism: Berghia stephanieae; assembly: GCF_034508935.2. Taxonomy (NCBI): domain Eukaryota; kingdom Metazoa; phylum Mollusca; class Gastropoda; order Nudibranchia; family Aeolidiidae; genus Berghia; species Berghia stephanieae. Next base: position 7,492,178 of record NC_088361.1, on the reverse strand, counting down.
ATCCCAAGGGTAAACGTTTATATTAAAATGGTATTATTATTGTACATCTAATTTGTATTGTGATTTAACTATTTGATATAAATATTAATTACAAACTATCTTGTTATTCTCTGCAGATTGTGTATTTACGATTGAAAAAGGATATTGACCGCCTCTCCCTTTCCACCTAGAAAAAAAGCCGCCAACAACAGTTTCCGACTACTTCATCCAAATGAGCGAAATGCCTAATCAACTAAACAATGGATTTTTACAATCAATTTAAAGTTCGAATTTATTTTAATGAGTTATATCGTATGTGAATTGTATTGTTAAAATATTGTTCTTGTAAAAAAGGAATTTATTGGCATACTTTATGTTTTTAATCGTCTAGCTGTGTACATCAGTGAGACGAACTCATATCCCGATTCTTTATTTCACCATGGCGCTCATTTCAACGTATACACTGTTTATTTTGTGTGATTTATTATTGACTTTAGTGGGCAGTAGAGAAAACAACGGGTGTCAATTCCAAAACAATGGATGTACGTATAATATCCTTCTACAGCAGCCCGATGACGGGCAAACCGTAGGAAAGGACTGTTTGGAGTCGGCTAAGGTCATTAAATTGGATCGGGCCCAGAGTGATTACGCTGCAAAAATTGACGATATGGAGAAGAACTTCTCTTTCTTGAAGGATGCACATGAATCCAGAATTCAGGTAAGAGCGAACCCAGATTCAGTTTTGATCATAAGGATATAATTATTTTTACTGTTGTATTCGCAAGGTACAGAAAAACAAGGAAAAGAAAGGGGGTAGGGTTTACAACGTTTGACTCAGTATTACTCTTTTATCTTTTAAATAAAACTGTTTTATACGTCATCATGTTAAAATATATGATATGGGTGTGTGTGTGTGTGTGTGTGGGGGGGGGGGTGTATAAGAATGGTTTCGTTGAACTTATTTCGTGCTAATAAATGTCTCTGTGACTGAGTGAACTTATTTACAGTTCTGATAGCGGAATGCAATTATGAGTTTGTTTTAACAATGTTGTAATGGACAATGTTTTGTGTTGCTTCTAGGGTATTTCCATTGCAACAATGAGAACATAGCAATTTGGGTTATCAGACCTGCAAAAGAGAAGATGTCGTTTCGGGACAGATGTGTTTACTCAGACTTGTGGGATAGCTATGATATCAAAATTCACGTCACGAATATATCCGTTTAAGTCTATAGATCTAGACATGTTATGTAACACATGGGCAATGTTTTATTTTTGATGTCGTTGCATCGGAATGCATCGTCGTATCTCATGCTGTCTGTGACCTTTAAAACCGTTGTCATATTCGTGTTTTGTTGGTGTTGTCTTACATAATAGGTGTAATGCGATCCGGTGGACAATTTACCTGTCACTCAGATACATTTGAAATTGACATAACATTACGATGCGTTCCGTATACTAACGTGTGGTATGTGGACCTCGGTAAAAGCACACAAAACAAAAAAGATTACTTCCGTTCTTGACTCCACTTGAATGCATCACCACTTGAATTCTGGTTTGACTGTCTTCTCAGGTGGTTTCTTTGAATATCCAACCCTCTTTGCTAAAGTGTGTTGGGACGACAGCTATTTGACTACCTGGTCATCTTCCATCTTGAAGATTCCACAAGCAGGCTTACATTTCGATTCTTTAGTTCCTGTTTCTCAGCCTAATGATATGACTCATCCGTCTTCACACTTTGTTAAGCTTTGAATGCTCATATTCTACTGATAGCTGTAGTCGTTCATTATCTTGTTTATTTTTACCCACCCATTTTCAAGCTAATTTATTTCTCAAACAATGTTTTTGTTTATCCACCAAATTTCCGAGCAAAATATTGTTGAACATTTTCTGTATAATAGGGGGTTACATGTTTTATTTTAAAATTTCTAGATAGTCCGTAAGATATGGAAACGCTTCTCGGGCGTTGCCAAATTTATGATCCAATTTGTTGCATCCATAGTATTTAACACACTTCAAAAATGTCTTTGCTTCCTTTTGTATATTATTTGAAAAAGTGTTTGGATCGAAGCTGGCACTTCCTTTTCTTAAGATTTCTTTCGTTCTTTTTTTTTTCCAACCATCAGTGAACCTCAAATTTTAACGCGGAGTCGATGGAGGTACCACCCTCTTAACCGTTGACCCCTGAGAAAAGAAAGCCAAACGTTTACATCCATTTTGATGGGAATCTGGTCGAGTGCAACGTTAATTCTTCCTTATTTCAATTAGATCTAGTCACCTAAATATGGGTGATTAATCATGAATTAAGAGCGAAAAAAAAGACACAACAAGGACTTAAAACTAATTTCGTTAGCTTGCCGATCGGATGCTTTACGGACAAACTAAAACAAATGCCACTAAACGTGCTGAAAGCGATTTTCAAAGGGTCCCTGACCAACAGCAACACGTAGCATGTAGAACGAGACTTGACGCCTGTAGGGCGATTTTACATTTTTTTTCCCGACAGAGACAACATTGCTAACGACCAGGTACCTACTCATTTTACACCTGAATACGGCGAGAGAATGTGAGTGAAGAGCTTTTTCCAAGTACTCAACTATGTGCCAAGCGAGCCTCGAACCCAGGAATCTCCGATCCGAAAGCGAGTGTCACACCGCAAGAGCACATAGTCCCACTACGCTTATTATCTGTACTTGTATCATATTGCACCATTACTATGACCAATATTTTACCCTCCGTCTTACAGCGGTATTATGTCAAGATGAATCGGACCAAGGAAACTAACTTTAGAACTAAAGTGATAAAGAATAGGAACTTAGGGATATTTGCAAAATAAAAAATAAATTGTATTCTCCACCATAACCAAGAAAAATCAAACCAAAAAGATTCATATTCATGACTATCAATTCATTTTCCTGCAACTAGTTAGTCGCCGATATAATACCGATTTAAGGCGGTGGGTCACATAATATGTTAAAAATTTAAAACCGGAATATCTAGATTTGAATTTTTTTAAAAAGCGTGAGCATTTATATAGGGCAATATCCACTAAACGTACTTAAAGCGCTTTACAATAGGTGTCCAGTCAACAGTAACACTTAACATATAAGACGGGACATAACGCTTGATTACAATTTTTTCGGACACAGACAACGCTGATAACGGCCAAGAACTCATTTTACACCCGAGTATAGGTAACAGAATGTGAGTAAAGAGCCTTATCCAAGGACTCAACTATGCCCACTCAATGCAGGGCTCGAACCGAAGACGATCTGAAGGCGACGAGTGTCATAGAACAAGATCACATAGTCGCACTAATGAATTGACCAATGCATACCTGGATTAGATGAATTTCATATATCTAATTCACAAAAACATCATGTTTTATCTTTATCTTCATTTTTTTCTTTTAAGGAACTAGAAGGCACAGTGAGAGATCTCTTGGGTCTTGGTAAAACTATCCGACGAGTCTCTGGGAAGGACGACGATGTAGAGGTGTCTCATCACGCACCTGCTGGATCTCTCTTGAATAACGATGTGCTCATGGACAAATTGGAGGTGAGAACGATAAATGAATGAATGAATGAATATGGCTGCGCTGTCTCTATGGACGCTTGTCGTGAATGTGTGTGTTACTTCGAGTGTGTCAGTCTGTTTCTGATATCCAGTTAGTAATTTGTTTTCATAAATCTCTGTCCTGTGCAATTGTTCTTAGCTTTTGAATGTCATCATGTGTGTTAAGGTGCAGAGGCATTCACACTCCTTGTGTTGTTGAAATCAGTTCTTCGGTTGTTGTTTCTAAATATATTTGATATTTTTTGTGATCTTGATCTATTGTTGTTGGAAGTGAAGTTGGTGTACGGCCTCTGTATTTGTCTCTTTGTTTGAAGTAACCATCCATTGAGGTTTGTGCTGGAATATTTTCAGCTTGTCGGAGCACGTGTCCGAACAGCTTCCATCTTTGTTTCTTTATTCGCGTACTGACTGGTTGTACTTGCATCTGTCATATACGTCCTCATTACTGATTTTGTCTGGCCAGTTTACCAGAATGATAATATAACATATGTATTTCAGGGTTTCAAATTCTTTAAGAGGGGGGGGGGTGTAATTCAGTCAAGTTTTGTCAGTATTCAGGTTAGTGTCAATGGAAATGTTGAATCCGTTCGACGTTATGCGGCACATTATAAGCACCAGGCCCCTTGACTCCGGTGTAAATGAGTATCTCAAGATAGACAGAGTGGCTCAGCGGTATGGTCATTGCTTCGTATCTGAAAGGTACCGAGATCGAATATCCGCTGCGATGTGTGGCCTTAAGCAAGTCACTTCGCCGCAACTTAATTTGCGGAGCTGCATTACGGCTGGGTTATTCCAGTCTTCCCTTGGAATAGACCTTAAAGACAAATTTCTCCTATGGGGAATTTCATATTTAAGACAACGCCTTCTTTCAAATGGTAGTTCAGTTTCATATAACATCCTGGCGGAATGAATAAACAAAACCTTACGAATCACATAAACAGTGCATAAAACAACCAATACTCAAAATAACCATGGTTTAACCTCATAGGATTTCCAGTCATTTCATGAGCCATTGGAAGTGCTCCTTTACAATAAAAAGTACACAGGTATCAATATATTATTGCTCCCAGATACAAGCGGGAGCTGAAATGCAGACATTTTCATGATGTGAAAATTGACAATAATCCTTTGGGCACACGCACCAGGGTCAAGTTTCATTTATTACATCCTTGCTTAGATTCACAAAGCGCTGCTTTGAAAAGTATTGCTAAAGACAGATGAAAAACAAAAACAAACAAAAAAAACAACAAAAAACAAAAACAAAAATAGAAAACAAACAAACCCAAAAGAAAATTAAACAAACAAAAAGTAACAACCACAACGACAACAAGAAACTAACAAAATAAACAATCAACAAAAAACAAAAAAAAAAAAACCCAAAACAAAACAGAACAAAACAAAACAATTGTTAAAACAAAACAAAAACAAGCAACCATACCCAAGTCTTTACAATTTCTTTTTTTAAAAACCCCGTAAAAAATAAGCCATAAATAATGGCCGATTGATCACTTAAAATGTCCATTCATTTTACCTAAGCCCCCCTATTAACCAAATCAATTTTATTTTAAAAATTATCACGGTTTAACCAGTTACCATCTATTCTAAAAAGAGAAGCATTAAAAAAATTGATCAGAAAATTCGACCTTCAAATATCGATCGATTTAAATGACCCACATCTTGGCAAAACCTATCAAACCTTGGTCTTCGCGAGGTCCTAGGTTTGAGAGTTGTTGCCAAGATGAGGGCCATTTAAATCGATCGAGTTAATTTGAAGAACGAATTTTCTGCCCAAATATTTAAATACATGTCTTTTTAGGATATGGCAGTTAGCTGGTTAAATCAGGGTTATGGGAACAACTTTTAGTCCAACGAATATTTTCCTCTCAGCCTTTTCATCTATTGCTCCATGCCTATGGAACGCACTCAGTCCTGAGACAAAGTCCTGTGAAACTTTATCATCTTTTAGGAAATGTTTGAAGATTGAGTTGTTCCGTAAGGCTTAATTTTATGAAATAGATGTTGCTTAGGTTTTGTTTCTCTATTCATGCTTATTATGTAGTGTCGTGATTCTAAATTTTTGTTGTTGTTTTTTTGTTTTTAAAAAATACATTTTTATTATGTAAAGCGGCGCAGAGCACGATTAACGTGGATGTTTAGGCACTATATAAATTCATTATTAATTAATTATTTATTTATATATGTATATATTTTTTAACCTTAGCCGTTCATAAAGGAAAAAAGATTTTTCCAATGATAATACAAAGTTTTCTCACCAAATAGGGATGAGTATGATGGGATGAGGGGATTGAATGAAGCCTAAAACAGTCTCACAACTCGCAAGGAGGCTCACAGCACTCCTTCCTCTTGCTTATTTGGTGTGGACAAAGTAGATTATTAGAGGTACGGCGCTCAACTTGCAACCTGATTCTCGAAGGTTAGAATCCTGCTATGGTGGGCGCAAGTTGTGACTTTGGAGAAGACGTTTTTATACACAATTTCTTACCTTCTGAATAGATAAAATGAGTACCTGGCCTGTTAAAGCGTTGTCTCTATCGAAAGAAAAATAACAGTTTAAAGCCTCTTACAGCATGCATGTCTTGTACTATAAGTTCAAAGTTGCTTATAGCTTGGGTCCCTTGTAAAGAGCTTTGAACACACTGAGTTGATATTACTCTATTTTAAAAACAGAATGCTTCTAAAATTTCTTAACCTCAGACTAGCCATCTTCAGTGCTCTCATGTGAGATTTCTTCTAAAGGTAGAAAAATCGCAGTTTATTTATCATCAAAATCAAGGAAGCATGAACACTTGTAGATGATGCACATACCATATCATTGAAAGCATCACCCGCACGCACACACACACACACAAACACACACACACATACACACACACACACACAGACATTTGTCTCTCAAAATATTACGCAATAACAGGTGGACGCCTCTTCAGAGATCGGATTCTTTATATAGAACGAAATTGACGTCACTCAGCTCTTTGTTATAGTTTTAGGCAGCCAATTTAGTTCTCACTAAATTGTATTAATCAGACTAGATATAAACGTTTAAAGTTACACATAGTTTTGTGTGTTGGTGCGGTATATCCGGCGGGCGGATGTTATGAGTTAAACAAAAATAACTAAACGCATAGCTTCAATTCTATGATGCAAATCGTTCATCTGATAACATGAATGGGAATGTCAACGAAGAAAACGTAACAAAATGTTTACCAGTCGGTTAGCATGACAATAAAAGCCAGTCTTTTGTGTATCTATGATATATCCAAATTTATGAAAAGGAGAAAGAAGTTAATTAAATCTATGAATGAAATTTTGTTTGTGTAAAAATGAGATCAGAAAATGGCGATATCTCCGTGCTATAATATTATATTATAGTGGTAACAATTTACTTTGTCAAAGGATCTTATTAGAGGAGGAGTTAAGTCCGTATTATCCCTGCTGTCTGTCATGGTAGTTGGTCACACGTCGCTTTCGTTTGATAGATTGGTTCAGACGGAATGAGTGACATGTGATGTCCTGGAGGTGGCAGTGTCAGTGACTATTATTGTGTCTGGCGAAAGGGGGAAATGCCTATTGTCAGTGTCGGGTCAGCATAGGCCGTAATTTGTTATGGAATAATTTATAGGATAGAGGTATCTGGGAGATAATATCTAGGAAGGGGCGGACTGTTACAATGCACTATCTGGAGTAGTTCTTGTAAATATTTGGCGCCGCACATCTTTCTGTCAAATTGGATACTATATATATATATATATATATATATATATATATATATATATATATATATATATATACACACACAAATATAAATATAAGGGGGTCCCGCCCGATAGCTCAGTTGGCAGAGCACTCGCCGGGTTAGTCGAGATTTTTTCTGACTCACCTGTCCACCCAGCAGTGGCGGGCTGGGTATCTGGTCTGTTAGATCTGGCGGAAAGTACTTTGCGATTGACTAGCGTCATATCCAAAGGTAAGCAAGAAATTGCTTTTGTCCGTTTCGCGCTATATATATATATATATATATATATATATATATATATATATATAATATATATTATATGGAGAGACATATAGAGATAGAGACACACAAACACACACACACACATATATATATATATATATATATACACACACACACACACACAGAGAGAGAGAGAGAGAGAGAGAGAGAGAGAGAGAGAGAGAGAGAGAGAGAGAGAGAGAGAGAGAGAGTTTACTCACTTGGCAGAAATGCACGATTTCTAAAAGACTTCAAACCTTCAAAACAATTTTAAAACATCAAAGGCATTTCCAAATGTTCCAAACTCTTGAATATCGAATTTATCGGTGGACATTGGGACGCCCCCTGAGCGCTTTTTTCTTTTTTTTAAAAAACTTCATTAATAAAGAGAAATATTGTGATGTTTCAAAGTGTCTTACGGGTTCTTTTAGCCTTAAGAATAGTTCGCCAGTTTGAGTTTTTATTCAGTCGTAGCGGTGTTGGTTAACAGAGTATAATACGAGGGCTGTGCCAGAAATAAGGGTTATCAGAGTATAATATTATCCCCAATGTGTTACGTTATAATGCTCTCTTACAAGTGTTTTAGGTTGTCAACCCTCGCCTTTTCTTGACGTAGCCCAGGACATCTAGAGGCAGCTCGCCATCAACTGTTGTTTTCGGAAGGTCTCCTTGCTTGTCATAGCTAAAATGGGTCAGACGTACGAGTGACCCAGTTGGCACTCTGGGCCGTTTTAAAGTAATCAACGGCTATCAAGCTGTGACGGAAATTGCTTGGGACACTAAAGGTCAAACGATAGAAAATAGAAAAATGTGTCCAATGAATACAAACCTCAACTTTTTTCAGTATGGATAATGATCCTTAACGTAAGTGTTTACACAAACAACGACAACGTCAAGAAGCAATTTTGATCACCGTAGCAGTCAGAAAAGAAGATAACAACTTATCCCTAGGATAATAAAGAGACGGCTACGCAGAGCTGCTCTCGTCAATTTAAACACATACTAAAGCTACTGGAACGCCTAAAAAAATAAAAAATAAAAAAAGGAAGATAGGTTTACAGTTTCCATTTGATTGCGCTCTATTCGATTTTGTTAACCAATTAACTGCCAAAACTCTGGAAAAACACGTTTTAAAAAATTTGGCCAGAAAACTTGTCCTTCAAATATCGATCAATTTAAATGCCCCTCCTCTTGGCAAACATTCTTAAACTTGGACTTCGAGAGGCCCCAGGTTTAAGAGTTTTTGCCAAGATGAGGGTCATTTAAATCAATCGATATTTAAAGGATGAGTTTTCTGGCCAAATTTTAAATACGTATCTCTCCAGAGTTTCGGCAGTTAACTGGATAAACAGGGGAAGCGATGCGAAGATAACATGGTCGGCGACTCAAGCTGTTAAATCCATAATATAGAAACTGTCCTTGTGGCGGTACTAGTTGAGTTGTAAAGTCACTAAATGTTTAGAGAGAAAAGAAATACGAGACTAAAAAGACAGAATAAAGATTAGTGGATTCTGACCTAAGCCCATAGTCCGTAAAATAGAAAATACAATTAATAACAGTTTCTTAGTTTGGACTAGGATTATTAAAGCTGGTTTAATTCTTGTGTCAACAGACATCATAATATGAGAAGATGTGTTCAAGCGACAGCGCATTGTCCTCCTAGTGTCACTTCTTCCTCTCCTTTTTTCTTCCTCCCCCCTACTCTTCTTCCCCCTCCCCACCTCCTCCTCCTCTCCTCCTTCTCCTCCTCTTTCTCCTCCTCCTCCTCCCCTCCTTCTCCATCTCCTCCTTCTTCTTCTTTTCTCTTCTTCTCTTCTTTCTCTTCTTCTTCTTCTTCTTCTTCTTCTTCTTCTTCTTTCTTCTTCTTCTTCTTCTTCTTCTTCTTCTTCTTCTTCTTCTTCTTCTTCTTCTTCTTCTTCTTCTTCTTCTTCTTCTTTTTCAACCAATTTGTTTGCTCATGTCTGATTTTTCGATTATCTTTATTGTCATATTTCGAAAGAGATAGTTCCCCCACAAACCCTAGAATTGAAGAAAAATCTACGCCTTGTCATAAATGATTTAACTCGATTCGAATAAGTGCACTGCATCAAGGCGGTATGAATATAATAAATAAAGTTGACGTCACTAGCCTCTTTGCTATTGATGATAGATCGCCAGACAGGTGGTTCGTTCTCAGTAAAGTGCATAAACGTTAAAGGTTACACATTCGCCATTCGTGTTGATTACGATTGTTTTTGGGGGATTTTTTTTGGTTTATTTTTGTTTGCATTTTGTTTGTTTTTGTTTTTTGCTTTTTATTTTGGAAGGAGGGGGGGGGGGGGTGAACTCAACCGCGATACATTCATATTGGCGCATATTTACTACAAAGAAACACTTGAATAATGTTTGAAACTTTACAATGCAACATTCCCATGACCGTATCTCTTTAACCCTTGTTACTGTATAACTTTTACATCGGCACAGCAGCTGGTTCATTTTATAAAATTATGCTCTTGAAACAGAAAGATATTTGATTGGCCTTTTGTTGTGCTTTTTTGCGTTTATCAAACAATATTTTTTCAGCTTCTATGAGCTGAAGTTCGAGGACGTCCTTTTCCCCGACGACCTTTTAGTTCAATTAAATCGGACTTCGCAATGTTGGTGTACAATGACAAAACATGTTTTTTTTCCAAATTTATCAGAAAAACTTTTATTTGATATAATCAGATTTAGACGATCCAACGTGCCATGAAGTCTTAGAGTCTGAAAAATGATTGGAACTTCAGGCTTGTAAATTTTTGACAAGTCTGAGGTCATCTTAATCTTTTTGAAATATTATACATGGAAGATTTTTCAATTAAATAAAAGTGTTTTTTAGATTAAGTCCGAATAAAGCCGAGGTCTTCACAATATTACATTTCTTTGACAAACCGTCTTGTTTTAAACATAATCTATAAATTAAAATGACTCCGAATTTATTTGACATAAATTCTTCAATCTGAGCCTTTTTTTTTACGTCTCTTCAGAAGTTACGGACCATCGTATTTCATCGATATTTGCAGTCTAAAATTTCTGGCGAAAACGCTTTTTGCAAGAGTACGCCAGAATATTGCCGTGCACTGATTTATTTAAAAAATGGTCAGAACACTCGTCTTTCAAATATCGATCTATTAAAATAACCCTCATTATGTCATAATTTCTCAAACCTAGGACTTCACCATTTTGTCAAAAACTCTCAAACCCGGGACTCTAATGAATTCCCAGTTTTGAGATTTTTTTATGCCGAGGGTCATTTTAATCGATTGTTATTTGAAGGACGTTATTATCTGGTCTGGCCAATATCTGAAAAAAAAGAAAAGCCAAACATGTTTTTTTAAAGAGTACGGTAGAATGGCCATGAATCCTACTTGAGGGTCAGACCCTCAACAAGACGCTGAATCAAAAATGTCTCAATGACATCGAGATCGGTCACCTTTGGCCACCCGCAAGAATCGTATTGTAAGGCCTTTTTATGATGAAAACCATAGGTTAAAAGATAATTATTGTCAGGCAAAGAGCGTGTTCTCGAGGGTAAATAACCATTTTAGTGGCCTAAACTATCCTCCCCCTTTCACCTTAAATGTATCCAAGCAGAGAAAATGATATTATTTACATGAATAACAAATTGTTTCCACGCTGAAAACAACTATATTTCTTTTAGTTCTTCTTTCTGTTCTTTCTATTCTTTTTGGTGCGATTTTAGTCGAGCGGTAATGGCCTCGTATAATGGGAGTTTGACATTTATTTTGTATAGCCCTATTTCATTATTAGAGTACATAGGTGAAGGACTTTGTGTCTCGTCTTTTGGGACTTGATACACATAATAATATGTGACCTATCGCTCCCATCTGGTATTCGGTCGTGGTGAAACATGCTGGAAAGTGAATTAAAGTTATAATTCTCAAAAATATGAAAACGTTGTTTTCCCGCAATCTAAGACAATTTATCCATGGTTATTATTAATAAATCGTATAATAATTTAGATATTGAAAGCAAGTCTAATATTCTGACAAGCGTGTGTGGGTGAATTCAACGTTGCCTTTACCCACATTTTCACACCGAAGGCTCGAACCCAACATGCACATATTTTAAGGTCTGATATTCGAACGTGACTGGCTTGCTTTAACATTTATATAACATTTATATATTTATATATAATATTTATATATATTTATCAGACCTGCAAATAAGTATACGTCACTCAAACTGCAAAGTTAGCATTAGGGGCTAAAAATCAATGAGTATAAATGACAAAATTTGTTGGTTGAAATCAGCGCCAACCATGGATGTTGTTAGATTAAAACAGATCATTCTGTGTTGGACGAAATTTTTGTCATCTTATTTATTTTTTTCTAATTTACAATTCATCCATTGAATCACCCTAGGTGAAAATATAAGGATAAAGCCAAAATAAATAAGCCACACACAGAAAAAAAAACAAAAGATGAAAACGTCATCCGTTTCGCCGCCCCAACATCAAAATGCTAGGTCAAGGTCGTCACATTATGATAGACTAATGGTGTGGGAAAGGTAGAAAATGAAAGTACATTGTGCACAGTCCATTTGGCTTATATCGTCAGCTGTTAAAATCCCTTTTTTATCTCTCGTCAGCATAACCAATAGCCACCTTTACATTATGCCTACCTGCTGAACCAGCTATCCTTCAAGTTGATGTCCATTTATCCCTATGGTTTGATGGCATTTATGCTTGAGATCGCATTATAACATTGCATAATGCTCTTTTATAGAAACAGTGCCAGAAAAAGGAGAAAAGAAAATAGGCTACAAGAAAAAAGATCATCCAAGAAACACAGGCGATTGAAAAAATGAACAGTGCCGTAAGGTGTAGCGATGCAATCCAATCATTAGTGTGTCAAAATATTGTGACATGTTCTCACAGATTGTGGGGCCGATTGCCCGGTTGACAGGCAAGTACTAAAGATGACTATGGTGTAAACCTTTTATCGTCCATTCCAACTCCAGTGTGCACGGAATATCGCAAATTCCTCCAAAGTTACGAAATGTGAGACCATGATTTTTTTTAACACGCGGGCTTATACGAGTATTTAAAGTGACGTTACAAATTTTGAATACCGTTAGTGATTGACCAAACAGTTTTTTCACAATACCAAATTCCTTTGATCTTTTACTCGCCTGCAATAAGATATGACTCAAACTTTCTTTTAAATGTTTACAGTAATGGTGTGTTAATTCTCTTTTCCGTGGGGAAAATAATCATAACAAAGTTGAATCCAGTGGTGTAGCTTAGCAGATAATTTTGGGTTGTTTGAAATAGTGTAATAATATATAAATAGCATTTATATTGTACTTCACAACGTTGAAAATATACTCACAGCGTTTATACTTTATCTCTTCCCTGGTGGACAACGGCGATATAATATATTGTACGACACAAGCAGCCCATTGGCTGATTATATATTTTTAGGACAAAACATTCATGTCAAAAACCAGGGGGAATCCTCCGAATTTTTACGCCTGTCTCCAATAGGATTCAATAGTCGTAACGTCACTTCCTTCCTAATGACGGACGGTAACTTAGCAACACTGGCTCTAAACTATCGGAACAATGGCGGACGCCCGTATGAAATATTTCCCCGGCGAGCATAAAAGCGTATCTAGAGGGGAAAAAACATATATCTGATCATGTTTTGACTTTTACACATTCTGGTCACAAGACATATGAAAGGTTCTTGCCAGCTTGAAGAATAAAAGGTAATGATTTTCTTTGTTTAGAACCAAGATGGCCGCCGTTGCCGGGCGGGGTGACATCAGACTATTGAATCCAATTAGACGAGGAGAAATGCCTTTCAGAAAGACATAACACCCGACCAACTGTTTAGCAAGACAACTCATGAAGGTCCAACAAGACTGTCACGAAATCCTACGGGTCACCCACCCATCGAGTACGCTACGACTTCGCCATTCTTGAAGTCTGTTCACTGGAGGGCATTTTGAATGGCAGCGATCTATATTCATTTTTTCGTACAAGTAGGTCATCAATCACGTGATTTGTTGCTGTACAACGATTGGACATTTCTGAACAAATGTAAACACACTGCTTTGTTTATGAAACTGTAAACATATCCATGTGTCAAGCCGAACACAATGACCAATCATATTGTTAGATAGTTCAAAATCTGTGAACACTTTTCACTATGTGGATCACTTTGAACACAATTTGCAATGTGACCAATGACCTCGAGCACATGGAAAGTTAATATAGATCGTGCCCATTAATCATGTGAAATATCACTGAATCTAACCTTCTTTAAAACCAGATTCCATGTAAGTTTTGTACAGTATAACCTTTCAAGGGAACCGCAGTTTTCAAATACAAGAGGTGCATAATTAAAATGACATAAATATTAATTTGACCTTCTACCTCCGAGTCCCTGGTTGTGAACCATATTATTGCTATTCGCCGCATGACATGGAAAAGAATAGTCTTCAACAGTCGTATTGTCACTTCCTTCCTAATGACGTATGGTAACTTAGTAACACTGGCTCTAAACTATCGGAACAATGGCGGACGCCGTATGAAATATTTCCCCGGCGAGCTTAAACGCGTATCCAGAGGAAAATAAAACCCATCAATTTGATCATGTATTGACTTTTACACATTCTGATCACAAGGCATATGAAAAGGGAATGAAAAGTTCTAGCCAGCATGAAGAATAAAAAGTAATGATTTTCTTTGTTTAGAACCAAGATGGCCGCCGTTGCCGGGCGCGTGACATCAGACTATTGAATCCAATTCCGCGCTTCGCCTCTCTGGAGAAATACTTGTAGATTTTCCTCATTGTGACAATTGTGCACGTTTAACCCATATTTTTAAAAATATATTTTTATGAATGTAAAAATCCCAACAGCAAGCTACGTTTCTGGCTTTCAACTATTAAATCTTAACAATTATTTATGTCAAGTGTGTACAAAGTGTACAATTTGTTGTGTCATTTTGAACCAAGGGTGGCAATGTCAGTGAGTAGTGCCCACGAATCTCGTGAAATGTAAACCCCTGGTCACTTGTTGGGCGATTTCAGTGATCGCAATCAAAACAGAATCCACGGTGTATAATATTACTCATGTAAAATATCAAAATGATCACTCATCCTGGACCCTTCGATTTTTTATAAAGATAGTATGCGCTTGGCTAAGAAGCTCATAACATTGCCATCCGGAAGTATAACGGACCAACATACAAAACTATGTGTAACCATTAACGTTTACAGTCTGGTTAATAGAGTTTAGTGAGAAGTACTCATAAACGCGGATGGCAAAGAACAGTAACAAAGACCTGAGTGACGTCAACTTCAAATTATCTATAGATAGAATGCGCTTGGCCAAGGAGTTCACAACATTGCCATCCGGAAGTATAACGGACCAACACACAAACTCTGTGTAACCATGAACTTTTATAGTCTGGTTAATACAGTTTAGTGAGAACAACTCACAAACGCGGATGGCAAAAACAATAACAAAGGCCTGAGTGACGTCATCTGCATACTATCTATAGATAGTTCGAAGATGACGTCACTCTGGTCTTTGTTATTGTTTTTTGCCATCCGCGTTTATGAGTAATGCACAGTGAACTGTATTAATCTGACTATAAACGTTCATGGATACACACAGTTTTGTGTGTTGTCTGTTATACTTCCGGATGGCAATGTTATGAGCTTCTTAGCCAAGCGCATACTACCTATACCGTAAAGAAGAAAAATCCCAAAGTGTGGTACTGTAACCGATGCAAAAAGAAAATATCGGCTTAACGCCACTAATAATTCTAGTGTTCAAGCCAAGTGTTAAAATTCATCTGAAGGTTGTGAAGATATCCACGTCAACGCGTGCGCACGGGTTGTGGAACGGACTATAATAGAGAATGGGGAATGAGATTAACGGAAGAGTAGCGTCCCCTGATTGGACGTCACCCATAGACTGTGACGTCACCGGCGGAAAAGTTATTAGAGAGAGAACGTCATGTTGGTTGTGCGCATGCGTCTCTCATCCTCGCACAACCAACATGACGTTCTCTCTAATAACTTTTCCGCCGGTGACGTCACAGACTATGGGTGACGTCCAATCAAGGAACGCTACTCTTCCGCTAATCTCATTCCCTATAATAATACAATTTTATTGTCCTTTTCACTCAGCAGAGACCAGTCTTTACTCGATGTGCCCTCTGCCTTTTTATGGAGGGAATACGTTTTATCGGTTTTTAGTAGATGTCTTGTGATGTTTAGTTGAGGAATCAAAGGAAGTGCCTTTGATTTATCTCAAAACATTCCGGCGTGCTCCCCGGTGGCAATTTTATGATGAGCTAGGGATGGACATCATTCATGCAGGGATAAAACAAAACATGTCACCGTGTCCGAGAATATTGATGTCTTTACTGTCGTACTCTGTAAAACACAGTTTTTGTTTATTCATCTTAACAACGCCACGACCACACTATCTCATTCATGTGTCGTGTTTCATTCATCCTGTTTGTTGATAAAGGGGAAACCCGAAACGTCCATTTTATCTGTTTTCGTAATTAAATTGAAGCTTACTTTCAATTCCACATTGTTATTTATATCTGTAAAAACACATAAACAAAATTTTGGCCAGAAAACTCGTCTCTCAAATATTGATCGATTAAAATGACCCTCATCTTGTCGAAAACTCTCCAACATGGTACTTTCTTGAAGTCTCAGGCTTGAGAGTTTTTGACAAGATGAGAGTCATTTTGATCGATCGATATTTGAAGGATGAGGTTTCTGATCGAAATTAAAAATTTGTGTGAGTTTGTTTTTTCCCCCGAGTACGACAGATTACGAAGAAACGTGGAGCGGCGATGGCGAACAATATTACTGTACTAAAACGTACTCTGACAAAACGTTTTCTTCACTTTGGTCAGAACATTTTAACTTCATCATCGATATATTATGACGACCCCCCCCCCCCCCGCATTTGAAGGGTCTCAAACCCAACACTTTTAACTTCTGAGAAGCCTAACGTTTGAACCTTTTTTTTACAAGTTGGGGATCATCTTAACTTATAGCTAATTTAAATGATGTTTTTGGCCAAAATCACAAAAAAATGTTTTGTCAGAGTATGTATCATAACTTCATACTCTGACAAAAACGATGTGCTTTCCAAATAAAGCCTTTTTACAACCTTGTCAGATATAAAGTCATTAAAGTATATACTCCCTTAAAATAGTACAATGCAGGATTGTTATTTTCCATTATATTATCCGTAGCATGAAGCCGGTATTTACAATTATTATTAGTCCTTCTAACGCAGTTCTTAGAACCTATACTTTATGCTAGATCAAAATTGTACCTTACTACCCGAATCTGACAGATGGAAGAAAAAAGGAATGGTTGGGGGCGGTAGAGAAGGGGGGGGGGGGGGGGGGGGCAGAGGATGAAAGCGTGTATACAGTGTGCATTCATTATATAGAAATATGAAATTGTGTCTATAGTATAACAGTGTCAGACACTAACATTTTATTGCTCCAACTGGTTAGGCTTTCATTGAGTCTCATTATGTTTCTTTGCAGAATCGCTGAAATAAAAATAATGGCATCTATATAAAATGCAGCTGAAACTAAGTGCTTTTGTACAGGTCTGATAATCGACATCAATAATTGTGGTTGTGTTTTGACATTGTTGGAATGGAGTATATTTTGCGTTGGTTTGGGAATATTTCTATGAAAAAATTAAAACTAAAATGATTTGGACTCTCAAGTTAATAAATATAAGAAGTATACGTCGATATGAAACTAACACACCAAAAACCTTTTTATGTAATCTCAACCAAAAAGTGTGCAAATCGAAAGTCACGATCACCTGTGCGAAGTTTGTACGATTACTCTAAATATGTTTGTCAAACTCACAACAGAAAAAAATGGAAATAATGGATAAAAATTAACAAATTAACTTTTGATTTTGATTCAATTCGACACGTGTCTGATTGCATTACGTTTTCGTTTTTGAATCAGACCACATGTACGGTTTATTTCGAGATAGTAAAATGAAGTATCTATTATCTCATCGCCTTGACGTGAAGCTATTCACATGCAAGAATTTTGAATGAAGCAAGAAACTCGTTCAATCGTAAGAGATATTCTCATTGTAACACATTTCAATAGGAGAAGTAGGAGGTTTGGAAATACGCCAACGAGGTTACGCTCAGGTTAAACACATGAATCAACACTTTAAAAAAAGTACAAAAATAGTTTGGAATTGTTTTCACACCGTCTTGATTCATAAACAATCACACCAATTTATGAATGGTCAACAAGTAGCGTTGGTTGCAAACTCGATTTCAATACATTACACATAGATCTTAAACTTACGTTTTGTCCGTGGGCAAGACCTAAGCAACAAAGAAGTACGAGTAACAGTCATAGTTATTATATAAAATTCGCTTTATTCATCTTAAAAAGAAATGTGTTTAAGTTGTCTACTTCGAAAAAAGACGGAGGGAACATCAAAATATCCATCGAGTAAAATGATATTCAACTTGCCAAAAAGTCTCACACATTTATTTTGAGTTGAGAGCATTGTAAACGATCGATTTTGAAGTGGCCACGTTTTGTGGCCAGAATATTTTTAAAAAAAAGCAAATGTGTTATTTTTTTTTCTTTTTTTTCTTGATATATCAGAATGTAAGTTATGTTTCTATACATTAAATCAAGACATAATGCAAAACGTCACCGTTATTACCTGCACACTATTATCTCTGCTGTGTGCTGTTTATTATCAATTTTCACTTTCCGTTGGTGACACTAATATATGAAGCATATCGAAAATTGTCAGGAGACACCTTTTTTGAAGTTCGATTTGTATAATTATATCTTTTGATAGTTTGTTATAAATCCATTATTGCAAGAATTATATTATAATTTAATTAGTTAAAAAATAATTTCATTGAAACATTGCATTCAACACTGCTTGTAAAAGATTTCCTTTAATGAGTATATGGTTTCAGTTTAAAGGGCATTTTGTTTTACCCTGTCTCTATCTATTACAGAAAGGTGGGATGGAGAAGTCATATTTGGCTGAACTACATCTTCAGTTTAAATGGTTTCTTCTATAACAATAAATGTTAAGCTGCTTGCCAATTCACGAAACACACACACACACATACACACACACAAACACACACACACATATATATGTATATATATATATATACATATATATAATATTACTTGCCCCCCCCCCCCTCCCACACACTCTCTCATCTCCCTCTATTGTTCTCCTCAAATACGCTTCAACAGTCGTAACGTCACCTCCCTCGTAATGACTCATGGTAACTTAGTAACTGGCTCTAACCTATGGGAACAATGGCGGACGCCCTTATGAAATATTTCTCCGACGAGCATAATCCAGAGGAAAAAAAAATAAATCTGATCATGTTTTGACTTTTACACATTCTGATTACAAGACATGAAAAGTTCTAGCCAGCATGAAGAATAAAAAGTACCCATTTTCTTTGTTTAGAAATAATACTATAAAGTCATAATGTCGAGTGATAATGTATGCATAGTCTAGATTTTGTTTGCCTTTTCTGTTATTGGTGAACTATACATATATAAATATATAGCAATCGTAATTTAAGTAAGAGTTTAAACATTGACCCAGGTGTGGGATAGGGAATACATCCTATATAATATAGTAATACTTGTGTTTTCTTGCGTTTGATGAAAGGCTCGATCTCGACATTTTCAAACCACAAACTCTTTTCCCTTCACCCTTATTCTCAACCGTTTCGCACCCCCCCCCCCTTCTCTCTCTCTATTTCTTTCTCTCTCTGTCTTTCTTTCTTTTTTACTTTCTTTCTCTCCCTTCTCTCGCCCTCTTATTCGCTTTAAGCGATTTCTCAGAGCAAGAGCGTGATCTCATACAATACCATTTTCTTTGTAGACGGCAGACAATCTTGTACTAAGACCCATCATTAATGGAATCTTCAGTCCACTCAAGTGGCCGTGTTGAGAGTTTAATAATAACATTTACCATGAGGCAAGCAGGTGCATGCTTGTGTAAACATTCATTTTTGTTTATTCAATACCGATACAGTTTGAACCGAATAAAACGAACTCCAAAGCAGACCATCAAATCCAACAAAGAGAGTTCCAATCCAACAAAAGTCACAAACTCTTTTCCCTTCACCCTTATTCTCAACCGTCTCGCACCCTCCCCCCCCCCCCCTCTCTCTCTCTCTCTCTCTCTATTTCTTTCTCTCTCTTTCTTTCTTTCTCTTTTACTTTCTTTCTCTCCCTTCTCTCGCCCTCTTATTCGCTTTATTTTCATCCACCCTTCTATCTATCTATCTATCTATCTATCTATCTATCTATCTATCTATCTATCTATCTATCTATCTATCTAGTAATCTATTTATCTATCCATCAATCAATCAACCTAAATATCTATATTTTCTATCTATCTCCTACCTATTCACCTACCTGCCAATTCCTTTCATTAATCAATTCATTTTTATCAACTAAATTATTCGTAAACTGTTGCAATGATCCGAACCTATCTTTCCCAACACCACGGTAAACAGCCCTATATAGATGTTCATGTTTTTAAAAGATTATTTGTGAAAAAAAACCCGATAAGCATTAAAATATAAGCTTAAATTTATTAAATGAAGACAGATACTATGGGCGTTTCGCATTTCCCCTTATTAACAAATTTCGATGAACGAAACACAAAGGACGAATTCCTAACACGGAAAAAGTAAATAAAAATGAATATGACAGTTTTAAAAAATGACAAAATACAAGATAGAAGACAGTAAAGTATAAAATTTATGTTTTTAGTGTTTTTGTTGTTGGCTGAAGAAGGATTTTGAGCCCGAAACGTTCCGTGTTTTGATAATTTGTTCATTTAAGCTGTAATATTCATTTTTGTCTTTTACGGTTACAGCCCACAGCTTCTAGCAGCTTAGTATTGCATGGAAAATACTGGCATTTTTACAGCCTACAACTTCTAGCAGCTTATTATTACAGGGAAACTACTAGCATTTCGTATATCTGGCTATTATAACTCGTTCATATTTTGCATTTGGTCCACCACAACATGATACCACGTTGAGATAATTGGGTCATATTTACACTCTGGATAGCAGTCCTTCAGCGCCTTTAGGCCCATGGGGCCGGAGTTTATCCCGGTTTCTATTATGTTATATAGCGTGAAAAGGACAATAACAATTACTTGTTATCCTTTCGACAAGACCTCAGTCTATCGCAGATCTAACAGACCCAACTACCCAATCACTGCTGGGTGGATGGGGTGGGCAGGGGGTTAGAAAAATAATCTCACTGCACCCGGGTTCGATCTGGGGCCCTTTGGTTTTGTGTATGATGGGAGTGCTGATATGTTTTATATTAATTTACATTTCATTTTCAGGAAGAATTCAACAAACTCCGTGATGAGATTAAACGAAAGAATGAAGAGTTGATGGATGCCAGAATAAAACTGAATGAGACGAGAAGGAGAATGCACGAAACTCAACTACAGCACTTTACGACTAGTAAGGAGATGGTGAAGTTAGAAAATGAGGTAAATACGGTGCTGGTAAAACATCATCTTCATCGTCGTCATCATCATCATCATCATCATCATCATCATCATCAACATCAACATTATCATTATCATCATCATCATCATCATCATCATCATCATCATCATCATCATCATCATCATCATCATCAATATTGTCATTATCATAATCATCAATATTGTCATCATCATCATCATCATCATCATCATCATCATCATCATCATCATCATCATCATCAATATTGTCATTATCATCATCATCAATATTGTCATTATCATCATCATCATCATCATCATCATCATTATCATCATCATTACCACTACCACCAACCACCACCAACCACCACCACCACCACCACCATCATCATTATCCTCATCAGCATCATCATCATCATCATCATCATCATCATCATCATCATCATCATCATCATCATCATCATCTTTATCTTTGGTGATGAGCTTGCGCTAAAACACAACTGAAAAATTAAGATGCCATAGACTAAGAAATCGAATATACACCCTACGAATAACCTTTCTTTTGAATTTGACATTTCGAAAGGGAAAGACTGGGAGACCATATTCAATATAAAACTAGCCCACAGCAGTAGCTTGTTTTAATTTTTCCTTTGTTTTTTCCCCGATGTATTATGACGATTGTAATTTTGGCAACAAAAATCCTACCACAATACTGTCGTTCCCTTGAAAAACACGTATTAAAAAATTTGGCCAGAAAATTCATCCTTCAAATATCGATCGATTTAAATGACACTCACCTCGTGACACTCGCTTTTGGATAGGAAGGTCCTGGGTTCGAGCCTCGCGCTCGGTGCATAGTTGAGTCCTTGGAAAAGGCTCTTTACTCACATTCTCTCACCTGGCCGTTAACAGCGTTGTCTTAGTCCGAAAAATTGTAATATCGCCTAACAGGCGGCAAGTCCCGTCCTACATGTTAAATGTTGCTGTTGACCAGGGAACCCTTGTAAAGCGCTTTGAGCACAATTAGTGGATATTGCGCTATATAAAGCACAATTTAATTTAATCTTGGCAAAAACTCTCAGAACCGGGACTTCGCCGAACCCCAATCGAGAAAGGATGAATTTTTAGGATTTTTTAAAACCCCAGGAATGAGAGAAATCCCATTCTTGTCGTCACTTCGCCAGTTTAGTTTTATCTCCATCTTATGCATACAACAATAAACATAGGCATAGGGATAATGACCTTTTTTAAAACCCCAGGTATGAGAGAAATCCCATGTTTGTCGTCACTTAGCCAGTTTAGTTTTATCTCCATCTTATGCATACAACAATAAACATAGGCATAGGGATAATGACCTTTTTTAAAACCCCAGGTATGAGAGAAATCCCATGTTTGTCGTCACTTCGCCAGTTTAGTTTTATCTCCATCTTATGCATACAACAATAAACATAGGCATAGGGATAATGACCTTTTTTAAAACCCCAGGTATGAGAGAAATCCCATGTTTGTCGTCACTTAGCCAGTTTAGTTTTATCTCCATCTTATGCATACAACAATAAACATAGGCATAGGGATAAGGACCTTTTTTAAAACCCCAGGTATGAGAGAAATCCCATGTTTGTCGTCACTTCGCCAGTTTAGTTTTATCTCCATCTTATGCATACAACAATAAACATAGGCATAGGGATAATGACCTTTTTTAAAATCCCAGGTATGAGAGAAATCCCATGTTTGTCGTCACTTAGCCAGTTTAGTTTTATCTCCATCTTATGCATACAACAATAAACATAGGCATAGGGATAAGGACCTTTTTTAAAACCCCAGGTATGAGAGAAATCCCATGTTTGTCGTCACTTAGCCAGTTTAGTTTTATCTCCATCTTATGCATACAACAATAAACATAGGCATAGGGATAATGACCTTTTTTAAAACCCCAGGTATGAGAGAAATCCCATGTTTGTCGTCACTTAGCCAGTTTAGTTTTATCTCCATCTTATGCATACAACAATAAACATAGGCATAGGGATAAGGACCTTTTTTAAAACCTCAGGAATGAGAGAAATCCCATGTTTGTCGTCACTTAGCCAGTTTAGTTTTATCTCCATCTTATGCATACAACAATAAACATAGGCATAGGGATAATGACCTTTTTTAAAACCCCAGGTATGAGAGAAATCCCATGTTTGTCGTCACTTAGCCAGTTTAGTTTTATCTCCATCTTATGCATACAACAATAAACATAGGCATAGGGATAATGACCTTTAAAAAAACCCAAAAAAACAACACTTTTTAGGATTATGTTTTGGGGGTATTTTTCTTTTCTTTGATTTGTCTGGCACTGTTTCATACACATCTTCTCAGAGTTTTATTTTACCATTGCTTTGTCCCTTATTTGCCACTTATAGATAGCTCGAAGATGACGTCACTCAGGCCTTTGTTATTGTTTTTGCCATCGGCGTTTATGAGTAATGCTCACTAAACTGTATTAACCAGACTATAAAAGTTCATGGTTACACAGAGTTTGTGTGTTGGTCCGTTATACTTTCGGATGGCAATGTTGTGAACTCCTTGGCCAAGCGCATTCTATCTATAGTAATTATTTTTATTGTTATCACAGATGATTAAGATGACTCGAGAACGCGCAATTCTCAAGAACCAGTTGAAAGACAAGTCGTACCGTTTGGATCTCTCCGCCAAAAAAGCCAAAGAATGTGAGGCCAAAACCACAGAGCAACAAGATCGAATTTTAGAGGTAACACCTTATGAGGACTTAATACCTTGCTGGAAGCAGCTTAAATATTTTTAAAAAAAATCAAAACATAACAACAACATATTCAATACTGAACATTTTTGGCTCAAAAGCTTTCTTCAGCCAAAAAAAAAAAAAAAAAAAAAAAAAAAAAAAAACAATTAAAACGTTCAAACTGTAAGTAAAGTTATACTTTTCTCTTTCTGTATTGGGTGATCAAGAATTTTGATCTAGAAATTTTCAGTGTGAAGTACTTTTGGTCTTTTTCTGAGAAGATTTATGTGCATGTGCGATTATTTGCTAACCAGTAAATCATAGTTTTTTTTAAGAGCCACAAGATTATTGACCCAAAGTTTACCCCGCTTTCTGTAGGGTTAAATGGATAATTAACATTCACCGCCTTGTCTTAAATCTGATCAGAAGTAATTCCAGGAAGACCTAACAGATACCGCTAACCGATCATCACAAAGGTGAGGTAAACTCGTCTCTCGCTGGAATTGAAGCCAGTCTAGCTGATTGCGAGCCGACAATCTACAACTTGGATGGTTGGAACCTCCTGATCTGCGATTTAAAACAACCCAAACTCCTTCATCGCCATAAAGTCACGGAGTCGGACATTATCTCTCTTTCTGTTGCGTTACTCAATGAGTAGCCGTTTCTAGCTATCATTTAGATAGGACGCTATTAATTCTATATTAAAGTACTTTCTGACAGACCTAACTGGTTCTGCTACTCAATCTCCGCCACGTGGACGGGAGTGGATGGGGAAAAGTGGCGAGGGGTGTGTGTGTGTGTGTGTGGGGGGGGGGGGGGTTACAGGAACCATCTCGTCTGCACCCGGAATCAATATATAAAGTGTTGCTATTGGTTCTTGGTTGTATATTTTTACATTTTTGTGCATTTGCATATATTATACATGTATACATTGTCGCCATAAATTCTCAACTTTGTGTTTATACATTTTCATGCATGCGACGTCTGGAAACGAATTTCCATTTTTTTTAAATGAATAAAGTATATCTTATCTTATCTTAAGTTTATTTTTTTTTAATCTTTAAATGCAACTCTACAGCTATTCCGATCAGAGAGTACATTGAAGGAAGATCTCATGACTGCACAATGGAGGATGAACAAAAGTGTTGAAAATCATAAAAAGATGAAAACCAAATACAATAATCTAAAATCCCGCTATGAAAGAACAAGGACGGTACTGAAAATACGAGAAAAGGAATTGATCGACTGTTACTCAGGTAAGATAAAGAACTTAGTAGATCTAACCCCCTGGGATATGTAAAACAATGAAAAATAAATGATTGGTAATTAAATAATTAAATAAATGAGTATATATATTATATATTCATAAATGAATTCCATTTATCCCCGTTGTTGTTTTGATGAATTAAGTAAGTCTTGCGTTATTTTTGTGAGTTTCGTATGACTTTTGACTTAGTTATCCATCATACGTGTAAGATATGATGAGAAACATGAATTAATTGAAATCTTCTAAGTTTTTAACACATCTCTGTCACACCTTTATAAATGTTAGAGGGATGTAATGTTTTTAATAAGCTTCAACAGTCGTAACGTCAATTCCCTCCTAATGACGCATGGTAACTTAGTAACTGGCTCTAAACTATCGGAACAATGGCGGACGCCCTTATGAAATATTTCTCTGACGAACATAATAAAAAATTGTGTCGTTCTTTCACCAAGTCTTCTTAATATCTATCTATTTAATTAGGAATATAACATTTTAAAACACGAAAAGTGAGATCTGTGACTAGATGTAACAATAACAGCGACTTTGAAGGACATCATAAATTAATGCTTTTGCTTCATGCTTTTTTAAAGGTATTTAATAGAGTAAATGCATGATACAGGTTTAAGGCTACAAAAGGTTCTAAGCATGACATTACGTATAGATTTCTTTGCATCACTTAATTTTGTGTCCATTTTAACCAGTAAACTGCCGTGCTCTGAAAAGTCACGTATTCAACAATTTTGGCCAGAAAACTCGTCCTTCAAATATCGATCGATTTAAATGACCCTCATATTAGCAAGAGCTCTCAAACCTGGAACCTTGCGCAGTCCCAGGTTTGAGGGTGTTTGCTAAAATGAGACAAATTTAAATCGATCGATATTTTGAAGGACGAGTTTTCTGGCCAAAATTTTAAATACATGTCTTCCAGATTTCGGCAGTTAACTGGTTAAACAAAACTAAAGTCTTGTCCAATCTAAATGAGGAGGGCTATATATGGCTTAAGGGGGGACCTGTGTTCAATTTTTGGTAAAAAAGATTTTTTTCCGGCCAAATCGGGCTAGTCCACTTTTCAGGTAGTTTAATTATTCTAGAATCCAAA
The DNA here is from genome assembly GCF_034508935.2 of Berghia stephanieae. NCBI lineage: Eukaryota > Metazoa > Mollusca > Gastropoda > Nudibranchia > Aeolidiidae > Berghia > Berghia stephanieae. The sequence goes on along the minus strand of NC_088361.1, from coordinate 7,465,929 downwards.
AATATAAAGACAATTGCATATTTTCAATTAAAAACGCGTTTTTGATGCAGTTAGATAACGTAGGTATCCACATTTTATTTTCTAAAGGTCTAAAGAGCAGTTTTAAGAATTTTTAAATCGAATTTTTACTATAATTCTGCGCCAAATTTTCAGCCGAAATCGAAAAAAAAATTCTTAAAAATTTATTTTCAGGACTATTGCTAAACCTTTACGTCATGATGTACGCGTAGCTCTTGTTGTAAGAAACATTGTGTGTAAATTTGGAAGAGATCTATTCGTTGGTTTTTGCTGCATTACTGTAAAAAATTCTGGGATTTTTGGTCTATTTTTAGCCTATTTTTTTCTCAATATGTCTAAAAAAATTTTTTGGGGGCTTTTTTTGGTGTTAATCATCAAATTAGACCTCCTACCACCTGATAATAACAAGGGAATAGCAATATTAACATTACAATCAAAAATGGATTTTTGACTACAGGTCCCCCCAAACAACCCCTTTCTTACCAACTATAGGGAAATGGTCACATTCGTTACGATACAACCAACATTATCATTTTCAAATTTCTCTTGTAGGTACATCATAAACGTTAAAGAAAATGAACAGTGTGTTGTAGAGCATGTTTTGCTTAAGAAATTATGTATCGCAAAAACTTACTGTTATTGTGTTTGAGTGATAACAAATATATTTTTGTGATAGTTGGGTGTGAAGTTTTGGGGAAAATCCTGAAAATGGCTGGTGAGGAGAGAGTTAGTGTAGATACAATTATAAGAATTTGTGATCCACCGCCTCAAAACGGTATTATTTTGGGATGAAAAGGACTATCAAAATTGAATATACAATTGAAATGATAAGAAATAGGAACCTTTGAGTTGGTTGCAAAGTATGAAATTGCATTTACTCTCCACCATATGAAATTGACATGAACCCCAAGTTTCATATTTATTGTGTCCATACATCCAACTTTGTGAAACCCCCTTTGCTTTAGAGAGTTTGTTAAAATGAGAGTCAGTTAAATCGATCGATATAATTGTGCGGGTCTTGTGGTATGGCACTCGCTATCGGATATGAAAGTCCTGTGTTAGAGCCTCGCTCGACGCATAGTTGAGTCCTTGGAGAAGGCTCTTTACTCACATTCTCTCACCGTACTCAGGTGTAAAATGAGTACCTGGCCTTCAACAGTTTTGATTCTCTCCGAAAAAAATTGTTATATCGCTTAACAGGCGTCATGTTCCGTCATAAATGTTAGAAAACGGTAAGGGCTGCCTGAAGCCGGTGATCGTAAAATACTAAC
>NC_088361.1:7447140-7457140 GCF_034508935.2 Berghia stephanieae | reverse complement strand
AAACTATCGGAACAATGGCGGACGCCCTTATGGAATATTTCTCCGACGAGCATAAAAGTGTATCCAGAGGATAAAAACATTACAAATCTGATCATGTTTTGACTTTCATACATTCTGATCGCATGGCATGTGAAAAAGTTCTAGCCTGCATGAAGAATAAAAAGTACAGATTTCATTTGTTTAGAACCAAGCTATTGGTTGCTGGGCGGCCGTGGCATCAGACTATTGAATCCAATTGCGTTTAGTATCAAACATATTAATATGGGCACCTAGGTAGATGCATGTTAAAGCCTGTATCCTCAATTGATATTGGTCCTCTTTTTTGTGAGGCGAGTGCTCTACCGCTAAACTATTGAGTTCTCAATATATTGATATGCAAATTTGTACAATCTTCCCTTGATCAATGCTTTCCCCAGTTTGTAGTTTGGGACAAAAATGATTCCTTTGAATTTAAATTCCAGTACCGACTGAGCTTTTTGAAGGATTATAAAACAGTTTGGCATAGTTACGAGGAAATAATCGTCAAAACAAGTTTAACACATTTCTTAAACTTGACAGACCTTCTCTTGTTTAAACAGACAGAATTCGCGTTGTTTGATGTCACTATAAATGTGAATGAAAAGAGAAATTGGTCATTCTATCTCTCTTCAACGAAGGAATTGTAAAATTCGATTCATTTTCTGAAGGGTCAAATCCTATTCCCCTTTCACAGGTAAATAAAGCTTTTAAAAGGTTTGTTGAGAGGATCCTACTAACACGAAAGAAGGTTTATGGAGTGTCAAAGATGTTGACATGGTCTTATTATATCCGCTTTTCTTTTCTCGCCAACCGATTTGCAATAAACATTAACATGTTAGACCATTTAGAAAAGAAGTATTGAAGTGCGTTCACGGGTCATTTTTCAGATGGATCCGTTATAAAGGAGGAAAATTTAACGTGTAGATCATCAGGCACAAACAAAGGCTCGTTAAGTGTTTTTTAACCACCAAAACTGCAAAAACTCTGATTTGAGCTATGTAATTTCTACTGACGAGTCTGATGTAGTTCTATCTCCCTCTGGTTGGATCTTTTGTATAAATCGTCCTCTTCGCGAGCGCCACAAACAAAGTTCCGAGTTGCGTTTGTGAAGTTAAGTGTAATCTTTAATCGGTATGTCATTGCGCAAGTTTGGTGATAATTGGCCAAAATAACTATCCGTACTTACCCTAGATCTTTTTTTCTACCATGAACAGAATATGAATGATTAAGAGACAATCGAGTCATTTTTGAAAATCAAAGGCGTTAAACACTGTATTCAAGCAATTCTAAAGCAATTTAAAACAAAAAGCGTGTCAGCTTCCGGAAGTCTCATGTTTGAGAGATTTGCCAAGATGAGGGTCATTTTAATCGAGTGATAATATTAGAAGGACGAATTTCTGACAAAAATTCTAAATACGTATTTTTTCAATATTCGTTGAATATTCGTTCATCAATAGTAAAACAAATCAGAAATTTAGACGGTTAGGTTACTTTTCCATAAAATACGAGCTGGGGCCAAAATTAATGAACCACCCCACCCCTTCCAAAAAATATCTTGATACAAAATATTAGAATGATTTCATAATTAGATATAGATATCAATAGATTAACGCCAAATAAAGTAAAATAATCAACGCAAACAAGGCATAATTCTCCATTATTTATTTGGTAATACCTGAAGACCAAAGCGTTTCCATAATATTGTAATAGCAATAAGCTTCAATGAAGCCAGATTGATGATGTCAGGTTGGGGTCAAATCAAACCCAACTTCTATCGATGCGTCATAACCATATAGAAGGAACGAAATTGACACCACTCAACTCATTGTAATTGGTTGTCGCCAGCTATTTTTCAATGAGTAGTTCTCACTAAAATTGTATCAATCAGACTATGGTTTTGTGTTTTGGTACGTTATACCCGGCTGGCGGATGTTGTAAGTAATTTGACCAAGCGGATAGCATCAACAGCTACTATCTCGATGCCATAATAAGAAAAATTAGGAGTCTAGCGTGGAATAGGGAATGAGATTAGCGAAGTGTAGCGTCCCTTGATTGGACGTCACCCATAGTCTGTGACGTCATCGGCGGAAAAGTTATTGGAGAGAGAACGTCATGTTGGTTGTGCGCATGCGTCTCTCGTCCTCGAAGCGAATAGTTGAACAATATGATTCACGAGAAGGCTGATACTAATCATACAATATTGATAATGAGAGTTATTATAACATATCATTTATATATTATGAAAAACCTAAAAACGCTATACTGTAATGTAATAAGCTCCAACGTAATGATAACAACACTACAAAATAATGTGATATTGATGGTGACAGTAACAATGATAAATAATGATAATGATAAATATAAGAGTAACTGTATAATAATGACAATGTTAGGGGTTGTGGTGATAATGATAACGATGCATGATAATGATGATGATGATGATGATGATGATGATGATGATGATGATGATGATGGTGATGATGATGATGAAAATAATAATAATAATAATAATAATAATAATAATAATAATAATGATAATAATAATAATAATAATAATAATAATAATAATAATAATAATAATGATAATAATAATAATAATAATAATATATAATAATAATAATAATAATAATAATAATAATAATAATAATAATAATAATAATAATAATGAAGCGCACAATCATGGTTATATTATGCTATTTTCTCATTACAAAAACAAGTCTTATCAAACAAATTCAATAATAATTTGTATAAGTGATCAAAACAACTTACATGCCCTCGTGCGCTAAGTGCTCTTATTACACGTAGAACGGCAATAATTAATATTTTGACTTATCAAAAATATGTCAAGATTTTATGTAACGCAGTAACCCCCGATGCTGAATTTGAATCATGAAGCATAGCAGGCCAATAGCCAAACATAACCAGTAGGGAAATACGTGACAACTGTCAAGGCGCCATTACATTTTTTCTTCGACAGAGGCATCTCTGTTATCAGTCAGGCGTTCATTTTACACATGTAATGTGAATAACATGTTAACACCCCGAGCAACAAATCGATTGTTTACTATTTCAACCACAAAATCAAAAAGTAAAGAAGTCGACCAAGAATATGAATAGTTACAACACTAAGACTTGATATCAGACATGTTGGCCAACATTTAAAATCAATACAAGATCTTGGAACGATTCGACAATGTGTAATAGAACGGCGGGAATGGAAATCTGTCACCTCTACAATAATCAAAGCAGCACAGGTGAAAAAGTCTGAAGGGCCATAAGTCAAGTAAGTCAAATTAAATGTGAGTAAAGAGTCATTTTCAAGGACTCAACTTTGTCGCCACTGACTGCGGGACTCGAAATATTCACCTACCGATCAGAGACCAACGACATAGGACACTACCGTAGAAGCTGATCTAACACAACACACATACACACACACGCGCGCGCACGCACGCACGCTCTCTCTCTCTCTCTCTCTCTCTCTCTCTCTCTCTCTCTCTCTCTCTCTCTCTCTTTCACGCATACATACATGCACACCAAATACGAGAAATTTACGTAAACATGGCTCAATAAATGAATCATAATATTGTGTTATCTTTAACGATGTGATTGAAAACTTTTATAAGTCTGTTTTTGTTCAAATATAGGGTATTAAATTTGATTTAACCAGATAACTACCGTACTCTAGAAATTCACGTATTTAAAAAAAATGGCCAGAAAACTCGTCCTTAATTTAAATGACCATCATCTAGGCAAAACCTCTCAAACATAACTTGGCGAGGTCCCATGTTTTAGAGTTTTTGCCAAGATGAGGATCATTTAAACCGATCGATATTGGAAAGACGTTTTTCTTGACAACGTTTTAAATACGTGTCTTTCCAGAGTATGGCCGTTATCGCGTTAAATGTACCCAACACACACTGGTCTATTCACAATACTGCCTTTGGCTTCTGGAAGATCATTCTTTTCTTTATCCCAATGGTCAAACGTGTATCTTTTCATACTAAAGAATGCGCCTATTAACTGACGACTGAGTTGAAGGTTAATATAGTAAGCTAATGACTGGAGGAGGGAGCCTATGGGGAAGAGCGAAGTGAAAACCTTCTCTGCAAATAAGAATGTGAGAGGGCCAAATTCATAAAATATGAACTCGAAATATTTAAAAAAATATCAGTAATTTTTTTTAAAAAACTCAAATAGATGGGGGCACTATTATCTATTAGTATATGAGATGATAATAAAGGTAAGGGCACTTAAAACTCAGAGACCGCAAGATTATTTTTTGGCGTCAACGGAACTAGGATATGCCCCCCCCCCCCCTCCCCACGAGTCCAAAGATGAGTGCTTTACAACAGCACCAACGACACTCCCATTTACAGGTGAGAATAATTCTAAATTTAAAGCCTACTAGGGAAGGGAAATCCTTACATCATTGAAATGGTTACGAGTAATTGATGATAACATGATATTATAAATCATGACCTTGAAAGTAAATTAAGCTTTGGTGTGCCAATCCCTTGAAACGATTGATCGAATGGTTAAAGACTTCCATTAAATATCTTAGATAATACAACAGTCATGATGATGAAAACAAGGCCAATCAAGAAGATAATTGAAACGAGGACAAGCGAATGAATTATTGTTAGTCTTAACCGATAATCCTGCTTATATATCTTTGTCGATGCAGGATATAAATGATTCCGGCCCCCAGAGCAAGACCCAAAAAGATCATACCAATAGCAAGCCCTGCAAACGATACGTCAGAGTAGGTAGTACCTTTCTTTCCGCTTGCCTCAACCTTCACTGCATTGGCCAGGGTGAATGTGTCGCAGCTTGCTTTGGCCAAGTGCGAAACATAACTTCGTGTTTTGATGGTAACAATCTGACACAGTGACGTCTCTTTACAAAAATCAAATTGAACACATCCCTTTCCAGCATAATTATTTTGGCAAAGGTAGGCACACTTTTCGGGACTCGAGACAGCAATAGTCTCCAGACTGTGTTTGTCATCAAAGGTTAAGGCAGTGTTCTTAGAGACCTTAAAGTTTACCAAATAGTCTTTTGAATAATGATCGCATGCAGAGTTTCCTTTCTGCACAGGATGCATACTATAGACATGTTTTTTACTGAGTAAGCATTCGTTTGTGCCTTTGCAGTAATTAAAAGATTTGCAATCGTATTTCTTGTTATGAATACATTTCATAGCACAACTGTCAGCGTCTTTAACATCTTTGTAGACATCGTTCGTGTCCTCCTTATTCAGTGTTAATTGACCCATTGATCTGAAATCGGCAAGGTAAGGACGTTTGTATGTATAACATGAATGATAATCTGTGCTATTGCTCTTTCTCTGTGGATAAGCATCACTTAGCACACACTGGTTTAATGGGCACCAGCTGAATCCTTTGCATCGATAGGACGCTCTACTTAAACACAGTTGTCCACAATCTTTGATATCATATGTCCTGGTAGTTTCTGTATTTGTCGCAGATGCAAAAGGCACCTTTATGAATCCATCATAAGATTCTGTGTTATAAAAGCTCTCCTTTGTTTTATCAAAACCCAAAGCAACCAATTTTACCCCATCCCCTTGAATTTGAATTGCCACTTCCAAAGACCCTGAGTTTACAGAGTCTCTCAATTTTGAAATTGCGGCTTTTAACGAAATCTGTGGTTTGCCATCTATATTTCTTGAGAAGTGATTACATGTGGAACTACTTACAATAGACACATATGATGGCAATGTTGAGTACATTTTCATCGAAAAGCTGTTGTCCTCATTCCTACACAGGTCATAATTTCTACAGACGAAAGAAGTTTGGGATGTGGTGTTTTCACAAACTGTTGCACTATTTTCAATGATGACATCGTAGTCAGCCTGGTCTAGTGTTTTTGATACTGATTTTAAGTTGTTTGCCTCTACCTCTCTATGATCATTACGTCGATAAAGGTACTGAGCAGGCGGGGGACCAGAAAGGATAACAGTGAAACTGACTGTGCGAGCTACTTCACTGAAATAACCTTGATCATATACATATACTTGAGCCAGGTCCAGTCCAGCATGACTTGCGATTGCATTTGTCATTTTTGCTAAACGTTCTTGTGAAAACAATTCTTCTCTGGTCACATCGCCCAGAATGTTAAATTTTAAATCAAGGGTCTCAACTCTTATCCCACAACCATAAAAGACAGGTTGTGTACCTAACTGCAACAACGGCAACGAATTGCTTTTAAAGTTAAAAAAATTGTAATGCTTACCATACATGAATATAGAGATAGGCGGATTGTTAGCATTATGTGTGAATTTCCAGTTCAGCTTACCAAAATAGGCGTCAAATGGTTCATCATTAATACTGGCTCCATATATATTCGTTCCGATATTTCGTTTGTGTCCTTGACCCCTGTACACAAGGGTTCTATTGAGAAACCACAATTCAGTTGGACTCATGTCGGTGATATAATCTCCAACCGAATGCGTTGTTGTACTAAGAGTTTTGTCACCATCCGGATTCATAGCTCTAATTTTGCATGGATAATTGGTGACGTCATACTGGACACCATAATTGAGATCAAACACTACCTTACCACGTGATCCATCAATTGACATTAATCCTTTGTTTTTGTCGTATGAAACGTCAGCAAAATCTACATTACCCATACCATCTACGATTTCTCGGCTGTAACTTACGGCATCTGGGGGAGTGGGCGTTTTTTTCATGTTAACTTTTCCTATAGTGTCACAAAATCCCCCGCCAGGTATATCGAATGCAGAAGGTTGAAGTCTATCACTGGTCACGAAATCAAGATACTCATAGTAATGATCAAAATGTTTTACCCCGGACTTCGTTATTTTACTTCCTATGACTTGTATCCGAAGCGGGTAAACCAGGGACCTCACATTAGATTCCGCAGGTGCCCAGTTTTTAGGAGTGAAATAATACAAAACATCGAATGTGTCTTGGTCATCCTCCCATTGCATGGATGTTTTCCAATAGTCTGCTTTGATCCCATCTATGGTCGTTACGCCTTTGTAGGTTATAGGACTTGTAGTGTTCATTCTGAAACATAAATATTTAAGGTTTTTATTTTGCGGATATGTTGTCTTGTGGTATGACACTCGCCTTCGGATTAGAAGGTCCTGGGCCTGAGACTTGCTCTGCACATAGTTGAGTCCTTGGAAAAGGTTCTTTACACACATTTTCTCACCGTTCTCAGGTGTAAAATGAGCACATCGCCATTAACAGCGTTGCCTCTGTCGTAAAAATAAAGGTATAATCGCCTAACAACCATCATGTCTCGACCTAAATGTTACGTGTTGCTGTTGGTCAGGGACCCTTTGGAAAACGCTTTGAGCACGTTTAGTGGATAATGCGCTATATAAAAGATTATTTATTTCAAAATATTTCTATGAGTAATTTCTTGCTTTTACAACTTTAATCACCTTCACCTTGCCATTGGTTATAGATTTAGACATGGGGAGAAATGTTATAGTTTGAATAACTACAAGTGCATTGGGATTTCTATTAAACTGAATCCTTTTTCGGCACAAGCACATTATATTCCAACTACACTAAAATCACCAGACATGCTAAATTACCCTCAGTTTATAGATATCTTTTAAATCATAAAATTTAATAGTTTGGCAATTTTGAGGGTTTTTTATATATATATATATATATAATATATATATATATATATATATATATATATATATATATAGTTTGAAGATGACGTCACTCAGGTCTTTGTTATTGTTTTTTGCCATCCGCGTTTATGAGTAATGCTCACTGAACTGTATTAACCCGACTATAAACGTTCATGGATGCACGCCGTTTTGTGTGTTGGTCCGTTATACTTCCGGATGGCAATGTTATGAGCTTCTAAGCCAAGCGCATACTATCTATATACAAGTGACAAAAATTTTATCAATAAATGATTAATCAAAAACAAAAGGTTAACTGTGCAGCTTAGTGGCCTGTTGTTGCCTTTCAGCAATCATATTTCGACCTACATGTTAAGTGGTGCTTCTTTGTAAGGCGCTGCTCTCAGCAGGATTAGTGGATGTTGCACAATATAAAACTCATTTTTTATTATGGCTGCCTCTATTCTCACCCCCCCCCCCCCCCCCCCCCCGGCCGATTGGATTACAGAAAAAAACGTCGCCGGCTTTTTGCGATTTGGATTTGATTGATTTTTTTTTAATTGTGCAACTTGTGACAAGAAACTTAACAAATTACTGCATTACAACCTTTGGATTAAACATACAACAATTGTGGACTACTATTATGAAGACTAGCATCCTAGGCTAGGGGGATGTATAGTCACTTCGTTTTATTATATTATTCTGCAGTACCCTGACATAACACGTTTTACTTTTCTTATTTCCTTGCTTAGAAAAGGCCATTTCAGATATCAATCGATTATAATGCTCCTCAACTTCTCCAACAGTCTCAAATATGAGAAGTGTTTGAAGTCTTTTTGACAAAGAATAACAAACACACACAAAAACAAATCCCCAGAACCCCCCCCCCCCCAAAAAAAAAAAAAAAAAAAAAAAAAACAAACAAACAAACAAAAAACAAAAACAAAACAAAACAAAAACAAACATAAAAAACTCAGAAAAAACAAACCTTGCACTTTTGTATAACGCAATATGCACTAAACGTACTTAAAGCGCTTTACAAGGGGCCCCAAGCCAACAGCAACACTAAACATGTAGGACGAGTCGTGACCCCTGTTATACATTACATATTTTCCTGACAGAGACAACGCTGCTAACGGCCAGTCACTCATTTTACACATGTGTACGGTGAGTCACTGCGACTAAAGAGTCTTGTCCAAGGACTCAACTATGCGCCTCTCAGAGCGGGACTCAGGACCTTCCGATCCGATGGCGAATATCATACGACAAGACCACATAACCGCACAAGGCGGAGGGCTTTTTGATAGGTGTTTGAAGTAGATGTAAGTTTTCTGGTCAAAAAACTGTTTTCCCGGAGTACCGTAATAATTATTTAACATCATTAAACTAAAATTACGCCCTTTCCCAACAGCACCATAAGACCCCGTGACGTAGGCATTCCGCGAAAGAACATAGATAATCCATCAAACAGGATGTCTGATGTCAACACGAATTAACCATGTTGTCCAAGTGAGCAAATTGGGGGTTAATATTCTTGCCCAAAGAAAATAAATAACGACAGTGCCTTAAGCGGGGCTCGAACCCGGGACCTTCCGGATCACAGTGCAATGCCTTAATCACTCGGCCACATCGTCCCCGTAATATAATATACTATTCTTTCATCTCTTTGTAGTTATGAAACGAGTTTTTTTTTAATCTGTCCAATTACACGAGCTTTCGTATGTGTTATTGCACGATAAAATCACCCCCCCCCCCCCCCAGTAAGATTATTAGATATGTTGTAACCAAATGGTATGGTTTTAGTACTTCTATTATTCACCGTACTTTGTATCTGTCTCCTTCTGCTTGAATGACACCTTGAACCCAAATTAAAAACGTTGGATTTGTAGTCACGAAGCACCAAAAAGGTTATTTATAATTACCAACCAGCTCTTTTACATCTAGAATTTCACACCAATAAAATGTGCGAATATATTTTGCAATCGTTGAATACGTTTTTTATTCAACGCGTTCAAAGCATTATTCAACGATTAGACTAGCTAGATATTTACGTATTTATAGGGAATGAGATTAGCGGAAGAGTAGCGTCCCTTGATTGGACATCACCTTACAGAGAGAACGTCAACATGGTTTTGCGCATGCGTCTCTCACGTCCTCGCTTTCGGTGAAGTGTCTCCGGAAGCGAGGACTAGAGACGCATGCGCACAACCAACATGACGTTCTCTCTCTAATAACTATTCCGCCGGTGACGTCCAATCAAGGGACGCTACTCTTCCGTTAATCTCATTCCCTATTAAGAAATTATTGGGTTTTTGAATGAGAGGGGTGGAATAATCATTA
>NC_088361.1:7437140-7442140 GCF_034508935.2 Berghia stephanieae | reverse complement strand
AGAAAACGGTAGGGGCCGCCTGAAGCCGGTGATCGTGCACAATAGTTGTGCTGACGAAGGGTTTTCACCCGAAACGTCCATTGTCTGTTTTTTCCCTTACGAAGCCTCTCCATTTTCACTCTTTCGTTAGTATTTTCAAGAGAAGATTGTATATTTGATAACAATGCAATATTTACTTCAAAGAAAAATGGTTATGTTCATAATAATTATCAAATAAATGATACGAAATGCAGTAATCTCAATCCTGTCCTATGGTGAATAAAATCACAGTGACCGCAATTTTGACCTACAAAGATAAAACATACTTTTTCCATTATGATCATATATTGATATAAAGATGTCCCACAATCCATCAAAAAACAGGACATTACCGGTTTTTAGAGCTGTGATACCATTTGGGTTCAAAACAGGGCAGGCCAGTGTTACGAGCTGCGATGATATGTTCAAACAGGGCATTACCAATGTTCAGAGCTGTGATGCTATCTATGTTCAAACAGGGCATTACCAATGTTCAGAGCTGTGATGCTATCTGTGTTCAAACAGGGCATTACCAATGTTCCGAGCTGTGATACTGTGTTCAAACAGGGCATTACCAATGTTCAGAGCTGTGATGCTATCTGTGTTCAAACAGGGCATTACCGGTGTTCCGAGCTGTGATACTGGTTCAAACAGGGCATACCATGTCCGAGCTGTGATGCTATCTGTGTTCAAACAGGGCATACCAATGTTCCGAGCTGTGATGCTACTGGTTCAAACAGGGCATTCCCAATGTCAGAGCTGTGTGCTATCTGTGTTCAAACAGGGCATTCCATGTTCCGAGTTGTGATGCTATCTATGTTCAAACAGGGCATTACCAATGTTCCGAGCTGTGATGCTATCTGTGTTCAAACAGGGCATTACCAATGTTCAGACTGTGATGCTATCTGTGTTCAAACAGGGCATTACCAATGTTCCGAGCTGTGATGCTATCTGTGTTCAAACAGGGCATTACCGGTGTTCCGAGCTGTGATACTGTGTTCAAACAGGGCATTATCAATTTTCCGAGCTGTCATGCTAAATTGGTTCTCAAACAAGGCATGACCAGCGCGACAAACCGTGATAACAACTGGGTTCAAACAGAGCACGGCCAGTCAGTGTTCCGAGTTGTGATGTTAACTGAGTTTGATCCAAAACTGACACGAAGTCGAAATGTATCATGTCCTTTCATCACTTCTAAATGTTAAATGGCGAGGGAATTCATTTCAAATCATAATATTATGGCCCACAGTCGTCCGGGTATAAATAAAGTCCGTAGTAGTAACTCTAGCTTTACGGAAGATTGAGTCACTTTGCTATCATGATAAAAATGACAAATACGTGACCAGTTTTCTTAAAAATAGTATTATGAACTTGATGCTTGAAATTAAGTTTTAAACGTGCCTAATATAGTTTGATGAGGATAGTCATTTTTAAAAAAATCTTTTAAAAACCTTAACTTACTTGATTCTGATTATTTTGACCTTATGTCAATTGATAAAATTTAAATGTACATATCCATTCTCACTTATTTAACGAATATGCAACGCATAATAAACCATTTTATTGTCTTTCTACAAAATAACCTATTTGCTAACATATGTTCAATTTCTTTGTATCAAAACAGCGGATATGCCACTATGCCAAATTTAATATATTTTGATAGTTTTCAATTGCCTTTATGTTCAAAGAAAAGGGCCTAAATATACTGCTCGATAAAATTTTAATTAAGGCATTAAAGCGAGTATGAAAGCATTATAGGATAATTCTACAGAAATGAATCAATACTCACCTCCCTCTTCTATTGTCCAACTGATTACACCCACGAAAAGACAAATGAATAAGGAATGATAATGTGTTATATCAAAAAGCATTTTGGCAACGTAAAGAGAGCTTTGGTCTAGAAAACACACTCAATTATTTTATATTTTCCTAAGTGCCATGACTGTTGTAACTGTTATCGGAACACTCGCTCATTTTATTTCAAGTGCACCAAAAGATAACCACAACAAAATCAAAACATAACAGAAAGATAACACGTAATGGTTTTTTTTTTTGTCATCCTTAGCTAATGCATATTGATCTAAGTATAGATATAAGTAAAAAATGTATTACTTAATGAAAAAGTGATTTATTTATCATAATATGCTACTAACTGGTTTCAACAAAAACAATCGCTTACTTAAGTTCATAATATTGCCGATATTTGATTAGGTTGGAAAAAAAAGATGGGCTGGCAGAAGGGAAAATTCTCGATGACATTTGGTTATTGAGAAATTACTGTAGCTAGTTACCAGCAAGTATGGGGAAAGAAAAATAGAGAAAATTAGCATAAAGAGGAATTTTTCACCACCTGAGAGTTTAATGTGGTGTTGATAGTAATTAAAATATATAGTTGTTTATATATATATATATATATATATATATATATATATATATATATATATATGTATGTATATAGGGTTTGAGTCCTGCTCTGAGCGGTGCATAGTTGAGGTCTTGGAGAAAGCTCTTTATTCACATGCTCTCACCGTACTCATCCATAAAATGAATACCTGGCCGTAAACAACTTTGTCTCTGTTGGAAAAAAAAAACTGTTTGTGGGGCCTATGTCTCATCCTTCAAGTTACGGTAGACTTGGGACCCCTTGTAAAGCACGTTGAGTCCGTTTAGTGAGTATTGCTCTTTATAAATGCTCACGTTTTCTTTTTGCTACTGGTAATTATAATATGAGACTATATGTTTTAAACTAATTTAACATTTGAAGGGGATCTATAGAATGAATAGAATACGATAAAGTTTAATATATACTCTGAGGTATATTCTTATATCATAGAAACATCTATGACAAGGGGAATTGCAAGGCCCGCTATGTTTTTATATGTTTTTAAAAAAAATATTTTTGGTATAGAGAATAAAGGGATAACTAAGGTAAAACAATGGACTTGGACTCAACATTCCGTATTAGACGGATGGGGCTGTGCGCATGACAAAGACGACTTTGATATTTACAAACGTAAAAATGCCGCCCCGCTCACCTATTGATTATCTTCTTATTTACTACTAGTCGAGAACTCGCAATGTTTGTGGAAAGATAAAGAATGCTACGAACAGGCACTCATCTATTTCACTTATTATACTTTGTATGGTGGAAATTAACACAGATCGAGACGAATCTTTTGAGCCATCGACTTTGATCGGCCGGTTAGAGCGACCAATGGCGAATCCCAAGGCCAAAGGTCAAATTAATGACGATCATTACGACCTAGCAGACGTTCTTAATATTCAATGACTCAACGGGTGATAGAATTACCCTTACTTTAAGAAAGGTTTGCATGGTACTCTCAATTCAGTGATTCTGTGCTCGTTGACGAAAATTCAACATTAGCTTTACGAACGATGATACCCCCCCCCCCCCGACCCTATTTATTTTAAAGAATCGATGTCTGTTGTGAACCTCCATCTCGTAATCACGTCCCCTTCATTAGTTAAACGGTAAAGGCTACCGTATCTCCACTCGGCTATCTATCTATATCTATATCTACATATCTCTATCAATCTCTCTCTCTCTCTCTCTCTCTCTCTCTCTCTCGCTCACTCTCTCTCTCTTTCTCTCCCTCTCTCTCTCTCTCTCTCTTCTATATATATATATATATAAATATATATATATACACCTATTTAACTATCTATATACCTATCTGCCTTGCCATCCATCTATCTAGCTATCTATCAATTAATCAATCAATTAATTAATCCATTCATCTATTTATCTATCTATCCATCCCTCCTCCTCCTCCCCCTCCCTCTCTCTCTCTCTCTCTCTCTCTCTCTCTCTCTCAGAGAGTCTCTCTTCTGTGTGTGTGAGTGTGTGTGTGTGTGCGTGTGTGTGTGTTACTTTTTTCTTATATATTTGTGTGAACCTGAGTGTTTTCATTGTTGATAAAGTACATCAATTATATTTCAGTCCTTTACATTATAAAATTTCTAATTGGCAATGATAATAATAGGACCGTTTGTGTCATATGCACTTTAAAACTCATTCCATATCATTTAAACAAAGTAAGTCAAAATTGGTCAGTTGTCATATTTCCAGATAAGAATAGTATGTTTGTTGATTTTTATATCTTGATTGTTATCCCGGGCACGTTGTTATCGAATGTTTACTTAAAATTGAAATGTTTACCTTTTCAAATTAGCTTTACTTTACACTTGTGAAATCCAGAGAAAGACAATGCAAAGAGACAGGAACATGACTGCTTTAGATTGTTTGATATGAATGGCACTTCAGGGTTGAGTTGATAGAGCTCTCGAGTCCGAGACAAGGTGAAGGATTCGAATTAAGAGTTCTGTCAAGGTATTCACTGACCACTCTGACCACTTAGTAGCTGTGATTGGGTGGAAGAGTCTGTTCGGCCTGTCGGAACTTACATTGAAATATTCAAATGGTAAAAAAATATTTTAACAGTACAGATTTGTGCACACATTCAAATGGTAAAAAACATTTTAGTGGGAAAGATTTGGTCACATATTCAAATGGTAACCAGCTATTTTAACGGTACCGAATTGAGTATATACTCAAATGGTATCAAACTTTTTTTAACGTTTACAGAATTGGGTACATACTCAAATGGTAACAAACTATTTTGATGTTACAGAATTGGGTTGCTATTAGGATGATATAATGGTAAGAAACTATATTAACGCGAAAAAAGGAATGAATTTTTGGCTTGACTCGTCTTGTGACTTTAAAGTACAACTTTTTTAAACGTTGGTGACACATAAACATTTGAGTCAATGGCCGCATTCCTCTGGATTGCAAAATCACATTTTGTGATTGGAGATAAAAGACAAGAGGTTATCATCTCGTTGTATCTTGGTACAGACACCAGGTAGTACCTTATACCGAACTTACAAAAGTAGGTTTTCGATTTTATCAATGTCTAAACTTTTACATGAAAAATTGCATCCTTGGTGTTTCATCTACT
>NC_088361.1:7429640-7432140 GCF_034508935.2 Berghia stephanieae | reverse complement strand
ACACCAATAATCTTAATCAAGATACCCCGAAATGACATTGCGTGGTGCGTCACACACGGTGAGACTGTAATAGTACGCTATATGTATATATACATATTTAATATATATACAATGTATATATAGATAGATAGTTCGAAGATGATGCCACTCAGGTCTTTGTTATTGTTTTTTGCCATCCGCGTTTATGAGTAATGCTCACTGAACTGTATTAACCAGACTATAAACGTTCATGTTTACACACAGTTGTGTGTGTTGGTCCGTTATACTTCCGGATGGCAATGTTATGAGCTTCTTAGCCAAGATAATACAAGATATATATATATATATATATATATATATATATATATATATATATATATATGTGTGTGTGTGTGTGTGTGTGTGTGTGTCTCTGTGTGTGTGTGTGTGTGTGTGCAAAATTAATAATTCCTGCTAATGTTTTAGCACGACGACACTATTGATAATGGTATCCAATATCGTCGATATTTTGGTCTGTTTAATCGATAATTCTCGATATTTGCAAAAATCGAACAAAGACTAATCACTATCCCTTGCTAGCTTTTTGTGTCGTTTTACCTCGCATACGGAACAAGCCTCAATACAAGTCTTGCGAGCCTCTTCCATTTCCTCCTGCATGTTGGTCTCTTTCTCATTTCTCTGGAGCAGACCCTATCAATGTTAAGTGAGGCATCCTGCAGTGGTATTCAGTTTTGTCTCATTACATTATTCGCTTATCCACTCACACTCGCAAAGCTCATATGATAAAAATCCTGCGTGCCATCATACTCTTCCATTGTAAGCCAGTATTATTAAATTGCGACCTTACAATATAAATATGCTTTTTTTTTCTTGTTTCAGATTGCCTTTGAAGGTATTGCCAATGCTGGGTACATGGGTGACATGGCAATTGATGATGTCAAGGTCACAGACGGACCTTGCCCCGGAGATGACATCGCTGTTCAGGTTGAGATTTCCCCCAACTCTACAGCACTTATTAAAAGTGGTGCTAAGAAACTTCGTCGGAGGCTTAAGAAACGGAAACCATAATGAGATCACAAGCTGGAATTTGCTCTAATTTAACATAAATTTGTGAGCTATATTTGTTATTACTTATAGACCATCTACTTGAAAAATGTATTGGTATCATTCGTGATGAGATGTAAAGAGACATGCTACTTTGATACATCATTGAGTGATAGAACAACTGTGAAACATCTTTAGACTGAACATATTTTTGGATGGATTAGAACATTCGTGTAAATGATGTGTAAATCCTATCTAGATATGAACACGTTTAACCAGTTAATTGTCGTACTCTGGGAAAATACGTATCTAAAAATTTACCCGGAAAACTCGTCCTTCAAATATCAATTGATTTAAATTATGTTCCTCATCTTGGCATAAACTCTCAAACCTGGGACTTGGCGATGTCCCAGCTTTGAGAGTTTTTGCCAAGATGAGGGTCAGTTAAATCAATCGATATTTGAAGGACAAGTTTTCTGGCCAAATATTTAATACAAGATTTTCCAGAGTACGGCATTTAACTGGTTAATTGAATTACGAATCGGAACAGTCACGCAAAGCATCATAATGAAATAAACACAAAATCACATAAATCACAATTTGTTTTCATCCAATGACTTACACTTGAAATTTGTTGCCATTTCTATAATTTTTAAGAGTGTAAAGGATTAAGAATATTTGCTTTTCATCGAAATACTGTTCGTTAACAATGTTTACTCCAAAGTCTTTTATACAACAAATTTTAATGTCGAAGCCACCCATCATTGAAAATTTCGCTGAAAAGTCTATGAAAGAATGTCAAAACTGACTACAGTTTGACTCCTCGAATTATAATTAAGTGAACTGTTTATTACGGTTCCCATTTTCCCGCAGATTAAGCAAATAATTTAAAATGTAATTCAAGAATGTTGATTCAGTTTTATGAACCATCACTGACTGTTTTGCGTCTGAGAGTTGCTTGACAAGGGAACTGACTCCGTAGAAATTTCTCCATTTTATAATATATGCAGTTCTCTCCCCTATTTGTAGTTTGTAAAAATTGAAGCAGATATTTGATTTAAAAGAAAAAAAGCAAAAAACAAAATGAATTAATGAAGTATCATCTTATGAAGAGTATGTAAGATTATATATGCTTAAAATAGAGAATAAGTATATATATATATATATATATATATAGGTAAATCGGTAAATGTATTGACTAAAGGCAATTTGCCAGTTTCAAAGGATAACATGAAACAATACAAATAACAAGGAAACGAATTGAGCTCGAACAGCAAATATAAACAAACAAACGAATGTAAAACAAAATAAATGATATAAACGGCAAAATAGAATACATCCGGTTTGTGGTCTGATGGTATGACACTCGGCTTGTGGCCTGTAGGTCCAAGGTTTGAGTCTCGCTGTGGGCGAAGCTAAGTTAAGTCCTTCGGAAAATGCTCTTTACTCATTTTCCATCACCGTTTTTAGGTTAAAA
>NC_088361.1:7402140-7424640 GCF_034508935.2 Berghia stephanieae | reverse complement strand
TAACTCACACCTTCACACACACACACACACACATACATACATTCATACATTCATACATACATACATACATACATACATACATACATACATACATACATACATATACATACATACATACATACATACATACATACATACATACATACATACATACATACATACATACATACATACATACATACATACATACATACATACATACATACATACATACATACATACATACATACATACATACATACATACATACATACATACATACATACATACATACATACACTACATACATACATACATACATACATACATACATACATACATGCATGCATACATACATACATACATACATACATACATACATACATGCATACATACATACATACATGCATGCATACATACATACATACATACATACATACATACATACATAAACAGACTTTCTTTTTCTCTCGTATCATCCTAATTTCGTAACTTTTTATTCACTACAATTATGATACTATATTCACACCCACTGTTCACCCATCCACACTCGATCTGCCACTTCGAGAAAGTTGAATTTGAAGTTGAGTGGAGATATATATATATATATATATATATATATATATATATATATATATATATATATATATATATATATATTATACTTCTCCTCCTGGGCTTTTATAGTTTGACAAACGATTGAAACATAAAGTGAGTCCCTTGCATGGATTTCTAAACGCTACGGATTGTCCTGTTAATGGGAAAATGTCCCATGTCAACACTATCCTGCTAAAGGGTGGCCATTTTCTTTCTTTCTAAGTTTCCTTTTTTACTTTCGCCGGTTTGAATGGGACCCTGCTACCCATTTACAGCTGGTGTAATAGACCGGTCTATCAGTCTTCAGAGGTTAAGAGGCGAGTACACTAACAATAGAGTCATCTTTGTAAGAAGGCTAACTTGTGTCAAAACTTAGATAAATCGGGCATCATATTGATTGTTAGAGTGTAAACTTGTTTTTTTTTTTAAATTCTATAACGATCACTAGATACATTTTGTCTGAGATATTGAATTGATTTCAGAGAAAAAGGTTTAAAAATTATGTGTGTGCATATTGAACATTTACATTTTATAAAGTTTTCACAAAGATTCATGAATGTGTACGCACGTTTATAAATCATGACACACACCATTTTGTAATATATCTATGGTTTATACTGTATTAGTATATTGAAAATATTAAAGTTTAGACATGTTATTGCAACTGATTGTCTTGTTTTTCTGTTTTATCAACGTATTTTGCTGTGGTATTTTCTATTGCAGATATTTTTCGGAAGAGCTATCTGCTTTTTATTAGCACCACCAGGTCGCAGTGTATACCAAAGGGTGATAGACGCTCTATTTTGCGAGCTATTCTTGATTTTTTCCGGTTTACATTAAATTAGCCTTGATGCGTACAATTGGATTCAATAGTATGATGTCACGCCGCCCGGCAACGGCGGCCATCTTGGTTCTAGACAACAAAAAAATCATTACTTTATATTCTTCATGCTGGCCAGAACTTTTCTTATGCCTTGTGATCAGAATGTGTAAAAGTCAAAACATGATCAAATTTATGTTTTTTCCCCTCTGGATATGCTTTTATGCTCGCCGGAGAAATATTTCATACGGGCGTCCATTGTTCCGATAGTTTAGAGCCAGTGTTATTACGTTACCATGCGTCATTAGGAAGCAAGTGACGTTACGACTGTTGAAGAGTATTAATCGTCTTTGTGAATAATTTATGAATAGAACGAAGTTGAAATCACTCAGGTCTTTGTTATTGTTTTTAGTTATCCATTTTTATGAGTAGTTCTCACTAAACTGTAGTAATCAGACTATAAATGTTCAAAATTACACATAGTTTTGTGTGTTGGTACGTTATTTCCGGGATGACGAATGTTGTGAGCTTTCGGCTAAGCGCAAAGCATCATTACTTCCATGGTAGACAAGAAACGCTCTTTAGCCGCAAATGTTGCATGTTTTTCTACTTGTATCGAAAAAAAGATATAATCATCTGACTGTCTACTTGAACAATTTAGTAAGATGAAAGCCTACCCTAAAATACCACTCCAAAAACACACCAAATCTAAAACTAGATAAAGACAGAAAAGAATGGGCCTCATAGAAACAGCAAGGAAACTTGTTAAGGAAAACGACATGAATGACATACAAATTGAAGAAATTGAGCTATCATTTTGCCCACCCTGGGACAGACATAAAATGCCAGATATCAGAAATATTCAAGGTTTGAAAAGCAAGGAACCAAACAATAAACCATACTTGGAAACTGTAATACGACATATTGAGGACAATTACCAGAAAGAACACTAGATTCGACTATACACGGACGGATCAGCAACAGCAGACACCAAAAATAATGGC
Source organism: Berghia stephanieae (assembly GCF_034508935.2). NCBI lineage: Eukaryota > Metazoa > Mollusca > Gastropoda > Nudibranchia > Aeolidiidae > Berghia > Berghia stephanieae. Next base: position 7,422,240 of record NC_088361.1, on the reverse strand, counting down.
GCTGGGATATTAATTGAATGGCCAGATGGTAAAACAAAAGAACTTTCCAAAGCAACTGGCACACGTTGTACAAGCTATAAATCAAAGACAATTGCAAAGTAAAGGTGCAGAATTCAACAGCGCATTCAATGCTAATGTGGTCTTCCTGACTGATGCCAAGCATGTCCTAGAAACACTGGATAATCCCAAATAACACATAGTTGAGTCATATTGAAGTTGAGCTGGTCCAACTGACCCAAAGAGCAAAGAAAGTAACGCTTCAGTTGGTCCCTCTCGTTTTGGCATCGTAGAAAATGAAATCTATATCACACCCTGTCTAAATCTTTGGAGCAAACCAGCCCAAATAAGAAAACAAGTATGAAATTTGTGAGATCAAATCCCTTATCCAGACCAAGGCCTAAGACTCTTGGAACCAGAATATACGAAAAGTGACCACATAAAGACTCTCAAAAGACAAGATCAAGTTGCCATTTTCAGACTTCGCTGCGGACATAATCGTCTCCGACAACGCATGTTCAGATCAGCTAAGATTGGAGACAGACATTTGTGAGTGTGCAGAAGGAAAGCATTATGCCACACATGTTTTGCAGAAAACTGTACTAAGTACAATGAGCAAAGGACGGCCATTTGGCCCGAGAGGACAACACGAAAGTCGAAGCTCTATGGGTCTCAGCACGAGCTAGATAAGACCACAGCGTTCCTGCATCGTGTTGACCATAAAGACATCATGAGGAGAAAGAAGAAGAAGAATCTGACTGCCTGTCTCTTAGCAAAAGACTCCAAAGTCTAGATGGAACAAAATGGTCTCGTTCTAGAACCAGTACAAAAACACTTGAATGCAACAACAAGGAAAGAAGAGAAGCAAAAGAGTGGATAGCATAACATTACATTCGGCCCAGATGCCTACCCCCCCCCCCCTTTCTCTCTCTCCCCCCCCCCCTCTCTCTCTCTCTCTCACTTTGGGCGGAGATCCTGACCTCCCATAGTGGGCAGGTACTTACTGTGTCTTATTTCCCCTTATGTCTGTTTTCCAATTTGGGGGTGGGGGGGGGGGGGCGAAGTGACCGAATGGTTAAGGCAGTGCACTGTGACCCGGAAGGTCCCGGGTTCGAGCCCCGCTTCAGACACTTTCGACTTTTTCCTTGAGCAAGAATATTAACCCCCAATTTGCTCACTTGGACAACATGGGTGATTCCTGTTGACATCAGACATCTTGTTTGATGAATTATCTATATTCGTTCGTGGAATGCCTAGGCGACGATATCTTATGATGTCGTGGGGCATATATGTTTTTTACTGATTATAATCAGTAACCACCCCCTCTTCAAAATCAAAGTTGTGAAGAGGTGTCATTGTAAAATAAGATGAACAGATAATGGCAAGATAAAACAAACTCACTGTCAATAATACTAGCCTCTTATCTATACAAACTTGTTTTTATATAAATGATAAGCGTTATATTGACCCAAAAAATAGATAGTTGAATATCTCTCTATCGCCCGCCCCTTGATTCCCCCTTTTAGTAATACGGCCAATTTCTCATAGGAAAGATTATGTTAAATTAATTATATCAAACTATTCCTTATATGTGGTCCACCCTTTCAAAATGATAATATGTCGGATGAAACGGACCTCATGAAATGAACCTAAAGATTATATTATAAAAAATAGGACCAGAGAATATTTTGCAATGCAAAATATACTCTATTGACACCCCGCCAGAACAAATGGAAAGAAACTTCTTGTCACATATTTGAGAATATAAATTCAATTCCCCTTGCATACCTTGTTCATCCCGCCAAAACACCGCTTTTTGCGATGGATCACATATTATCAATTCGATTTACCTCAAAACGCCTTTAAATTTTCGCATTACAGACTTTTTGACAGGGTGGGGTGTTTGTGTGTGTGTGTATGTGTGTGTGTGTGTGTGTGTATTGTGGATAAACGGATAATCATCGAGTAATTTAGTAATTGCAATAACAAAAAGATTGTTGGTACTGATCGGTAACTAGTACATTAACCATTGACAAAAAGATTGTTGGTACTGATCGGTAACTAGTACATTAACCATTGACAAAAAGATTATTGGTACTGATCGATAATTTGTACATTGACAATTGGCAAAAATATTGTTGGTACTGATCGATAATTTGTACATTGACAATTGACAAAAAGATTGTTGGTACTGATAGATAATTTGTACATTGACCATTGACAAAAAGACTGTTGGTACTGATCGATTATTTGTACATTGACCATTGACAAAAAGATTGTGGGTACTCTTCGATAATTTGTACATTAAACATTGACATAAAGATTCTTAGTACTTATTGATAACTAGTACATTAACCATTGACAATAATGGATAATCGTTAGAGCTCTAGTTTCTAGTCATTTAATAGCTCTTTGTCATCTATTAAATGACTATGAACTAGAGCTGGTATATTTTAATTTTTCTGAGTATATGCCCCAAAAGCCGCTATCTTGCACCCAGGATTTGAATGGATAAGGGTCTTTCATTGCATTTTTCATACAGGGTTTATTGCTTATTTTTGTGGGATATCGTATATACAGGACTCTTTTAATTTATGTTATATGGAACCTGTCTAATCTTTGGTCTTCGGTTCCAGTCAGTGCCCATCTTCCGCAGTTATATATAAGCATGGATTTACAAGGGTTGGGTATAATTTGGTTTTAGTGTTGATTATTATTTTATATTTTCTAATCCATATAGACGTCTATGTAATAATTTATTTAGTGCAACCATCGATAAACTTTTTCTTCTTTCTACGTCATTCTTGTCTCCTATTAATGATCCTACTTTTTTCGTGGCTCTCCATCTACTAGTGCCGCGCTGAGCACGGTCCTTTAGCTGAGAATCGGGGACCGGTCTCAAGGTGGAGAACCTTTGGCGGTCCTTACTTCTTACAACCTTTCAACGGTTCCAGCGATTCTCGCGCCATACTACTGCCCCAGCGATTCTTTGCCTCGGTTCTTTCCGCTATCTTCCACCAATCACCACCCATCCCACTTAATTAATCGCACCCACTCCTCTTTACTATACACTAAACGACACAGACGACCATCTACCTCCACTCCGCAAACCGCCTTCTCGTGACAATGATCTATGATGAAGGCAGCACCCCTCTTCTCTAATGGGTTATTGTTTGAAATGAATGTGACTACTTAAGATGTGTGTGTGTGTGTGTGTTTCGAACCTAGCAAGTCCGATTTTTTGTTTTCTTTTGTCAACACTCCCTTCTACCGCATTGTTGTAATTTAAAATAATACAATAATATTAAAATTTTGATTGGTGTTTTAACTAATCAAATAATATGAGTTTCACATATTATATCTTCCTTCCAAAATAACAGTTATAACGTCTGTATTTTTAAAAAGCCCAATAGAATATTTGGGGACCCCGATAGCTCAATCGATAGAGCATTCTCTTTATACGCAAAGGCCAGAGATCGATCCCAGGTGCAGTCGAGCTTTTTTTCTGAACTCCCTGTCTACTCAGCAGTGAATGGGTAGCTGGGTTTGTTAGATCTGGCGAAAAGTACTTTGGGATAGACTACCGTCCTATCCAAAGGTAGAAAGATTTTTAAAAATAAAAAAAATATTGAGCTTTTATATAGAGCAATATCCACTAAATGTATTCAAAGCGCTTTACAATGGGTTCCTGACTAATAGCAACACGTAACACGCAGAACAAGACATGACGCCTGTTAGGCGATGTTACAATTTTTTCCGACAGAGACAACACTGTTGAAGACCAGGTACTCATTTTACACATGAGTACGGTGATAGGATGTGAGAAAAGAGTCTTTCAAGGACTCAACTAGGCGCCGAGCAAGGCTCGAACCCAGGACCTTCCGATCCGAAAGCGAGTGTCATACCACAAGACCAGATAGCCGCACAAAAAGAGAAAAAAAGGAACGGAGACAAAAAAATAACCCCCCCCCCCCCAAAAAAAAAAAACAAAAAAAAAAAAAACAAAAAACAAAAAAAAACAAAAAACAAATCAAAACAAACACTTCCCATACGTTTGGTCCACCATGCCACATACACAAAATATTAACAATCCCTTTTCCTTTCAACTCCCTACCCCATCAATCTTCGCACACACACACACACACACACACACACGTACACACACACATACTCACACACAATTATTGTCACTCCTATGTAATAGCGCTATCTGCTGCACAGCACACGTCACTCTCCCTCTCAACGAAACTGTCTCCGCTTTCACTTTCACTGAGAACCTACTGTAGACCACTGTTTTCATCGTGTAACGGTCCCAACTGTCCGTCAAGAATGGACGGTACCATTGGTCCCTCAAGAATGTTCAATGTCGAAAAGGACCGGTTCTAGGAACCGGAACCGGTCCTTGCGGTTCTCATTTCCCAGGAACCGTAGGACTGTGGTCCTTAAGCTTACCTAGGACCGCCCCGCACTACCATCCACCTTTCTTCCTTGACAGTAATATTACATCTGTTTTGTCAGTATTAACGTACAGTTGGTGTTTTTGTAAAACTTTTTGGATACTTATTTGAGGCCAATAAAGTCAATGTCGTCTGCATAAGCAATTTCCATGGGGAGATCGTTTTCAAAACGTAATTGGGCCGAAGGTACAGATTTACGCACATCTTGAAAGCATTTTAAAGGTAAATGAAAAATAAAAGAGGGCTCAAACTGTCTCCTTGTGGTGTACCAATGTTGCCAAGGAATGAGGTATCCTCTGAGGCATCGATTATTTTGGTCGTTATCCAGGTTTCACTTATAAGGAATCGGATTAATCTAACTCCATCTTCCATATCTATTCAGTTCATAATCTTTAACAAGCTTTGACGATTGATGGTATCGAAGGCGGCAGACATGTCTATTCCAGTTATAACTATTTCTATTTTTATCTGACAGGGTTTCGGCAGCAAGCCATTTGTGGGCCCAAACTACACTTGCAGTACTTCTCTCCGTCCTGAATCCGCTTTGAAAATGTGATAAATATTTTTCAACAATCGGTCTAATTCTATTCAGTGTGATCAGGGAGAGCAATGTTCTGCAGCGTAATTGGTCTCAAATTCTTTGGAGGTCCTTTTGGTTTTCCTGGCATTTGTATTGATATCAGCCCCCCTTTATTCATATCCAGGTTCTGGTGATATTCGAACGTCTGATTGAAAATGTCCGCTTTGTGTTAATCTAATAAGGGTGATCCATATTTAGTAGCTCAATCCTCTCCCGGTGCTCAGTTGTTATTTAGACTTTTAAAAGCATTTCTCACTTCTCTTGATGTAATAGGTTTAATTAGTGGTTGGAGATCCCCCTCAAATGAGATGACGTGTGCTGGCGTTTTGTTGTAATGAAATTGTGTTCTATAAAATTCAAAAAGAACATTCGAAGTGTAATTGAGGTTAATAATTATTTGCCCGACTCGTCCTCTATCTTTGGGTGGTCTTTGATTTATTAGTCTTACAGCTTTGAACATTGCTTGATCGTTGTTGCATTTACTAATATTATCAAATTTTTGTCCAACTCTTCATTTCTAATTTCGAATATCCCATGTCTTATGCGGTGTGATATTTTGTTTCGTTCATATTTTGGTTTCTGTCTTTCTGCTTCCTTGCTTGAGTTTTGTATTCTTATTGTTTTGTATTCTTATTATATATATATATATATATATATATATATATATATATATATATATATATATATATATATATATATATATATATATATATGTCACAGTAAAGGTTGTTCACAATTATCTTATTAAATTTTATTTTATTAAGAACTGAATTCATCTCACTCCAGTTATATTTCGGTAGGCTTAGATAAACTTTACCTTCTAATATTAGATCGTCTTTCCTTTTATAGCCTTCCCTCGAATTAATTTCTAATTAGTGAATACTTTTCGTTCTACATTCTGTCACGTAGCCACTTATTATAAAAGCTGATAGGTCTAACATTTGACACTCACTTTCTCTCCACAATCTATGCCGGACGGCCAGTCGCTCTATTCCTATATATATATACTGGAAGATTTTTATCTTTTGGGACTTTGTAGATATTATATCTACACCATTAAGACGCCGGAGCTTTTAACTTTGATTGTATAATCTTCAAGGATCAAACCCAAGCCCGCTGTCAAAGGACTACACAATAACTTCTTACCAATTGCCTGGAAGTGGAATTTTACGAGTCCGATCCTGTTATCAGAGGAATAGATCATCCAAGCCCATCAACTGCCTGGAAACGTAAACTTATGAACCTGACATATTATCATAAGTTACGTAAAATATTCATATCTCTATTTGTAACTGCCACGATCACTGTTTATCTCTTTTAATTAAATTTCATCATTATTTTTATTTCATTGTAAACAAATCGTTAATTGTTTTTCATTTATAGTAACTAGTAAATTCTGGGGCCTCATTCTACATATATCTTTATGCATAGTCGAGTAGCTCTTTACTCACTTGAGACCATGACATTTTGGAGGGGACACATATAAAGAATTGAATTTATTTAGTTACTTATATCTATTTCATCTAACTTTAAGTTTAAATTGTAAAACTCTTAGTTGCCCCACTTGATCATATTTTAATTGAACTCCCTATTTACAGGATTATTTTTTTTTTCTTTTTCATTTCTTCATTTAAATGGAATAGCAATTTATCCATTCATTCTTTCATTCAAATTGAATAGCATTTTATTGATTCATTCCTTCATCCATTTATTCATTTATAAATCATTCATTCATTGTTCATTCATTTATTTATTCATTCATTCATTCATTCGTTTATTCACTCATTTATCCAATCATTCATACATTTATTCCTCCTTCATTCTTTCATTCATACATTATCCATTCATTCATTCATTTATTCACTCAGTTTTTCATTCATTCATTCATTCCTTGTCCACTTTGTAATTATATCACTCATTTCATTTTGTTGTTTGCCTCATTCATGAATTGTTTTCAATATGTTTACATTCCATAACGATCATTCACCTATCATCCAATCACTCAGTGTTGTGAACACATTTTGTAACTATTGTAAATCTTACGATATTTTATTGTTTTGTATTTCAGACATCACTGTTAAACACTCTTCAATGCCTAATTACAATTGTTGAACAACCATTGAACAAGAGAGAGGTCCCAGCCACGAACTGAGTTGGTAAATATATCCTTCATTATTCTCTTTTACATGAGTTGGGCATCACATAGTAACTATAGACATCGTGATTTGTTTTGCATAGTGATTTGTTTTAAATACATTTTTGGCATACTACTGTTACCGAAAACCACTTATATATTATGTTCTGAAAAGTGAGTCTTTAAAAAACTAAATAATAATAAAAGGAGTCTACTAGCCGTCGTGTTATATTTAGTAATAGATAACTTGGGATTATTTTGGCATCCTATTATTGTTATCACACTCTAGTATATTAGCGTCATTGCGAATAATTGTACACAAACTAACGACGAGTCACACACATTGGTGATACATTTTTCGTAGTAACATAGTTTAGAGTACACGCGATTGACACATTGTTATTGACACAAGTCATAATAACTCCGCATTGTATTGACACATTGCTTTATAAGATATAACGATAAAAGGCATCAAATTCAACATACATAATAAGTTGAAATAAGAGAGAGAGATTTCTAAAAATAGAACAGTTCATTCCAGTAAGTGTAAATAAATAAAACAGTCAGTAACAGTATCCTGTCAATATATATATATAAAACATCGTAACTAATTTATTGCAAAAATGGAAGCATTATAAAGATACTTAAGTCTCGCAAAGGACTTAGAAATACCCCAGGAAAGAATATTTTCATGGTGCGAAGAGAAAATAAAAGAAGAAAAAGAAGAAAGAATTCGTAGAGAAGAAAATGAAGAAAGAATTCGTAGAGAAGAAAATGAAGAAAGAATTCGTAGAGAAGAAAAAGAACACGAAGAAAGAATTCGTAGAGAAGAAAATGAAGAAAGAATTCGTAAGAGAGAAAAAGAACACGAAGAAAGAATACGTAGAGAAGAACGAGAAGAAAGAGTCCAAGAAAGGGAACTAAAAAGACAAATAGCTTTAGCAGAAGAAGAAACCAAAAGGACCCAAATGATGCTGGAAATTGAAAAAACAAAAACCGGTCATGAAAGAAAACATAATAATAGTGATGAATTTTTCGTGAAACTTCCACGCATGCCAACATACGATGAACGCTCAGACTGTCTAGAATCCTTCTTACACCGATTCGAAGTTCAGGCTAAAGGTTATCGTTGGCCAGAAAGCAAATGGCCACAGCCTTGATTAACTGCTTATCTGGAGAACCGCTAAAAGTTTTCTATACCTTAACAACTGAAGATGCAGATGACTATGGAAAAATTAAAGACGCTCTACTAAAAAGATTTAGATTAACGGAAGATGGTTACCAGGAAAGGTTTCACACTGCAAAACCGGAAAGTGGAGAAGACTTTAATACATTCGTGAACCGAATTACTCAATTTCTAAATCGGTGGCTTGAGTTGGCAAACGTAAAACAAGACGACTTTGCAGGCCTTTACTATCTCACGCTGAAGAATCGAATCTATCAAGCTTGCAACCCAGATTTAGTCGCATTCTTTAAAGAGAGAAAGCCAGAAAACTTGGACAAATTAAAAATCTACGCAGAAAATTTTAACAGCGCACATCCATTGACACCCCTTAGCAGAACATTGAAGGAACCATACTACGCTGCCGCTGCTCAGAGTCCATGTACACCTAAAGTTCAGTACTCAAATAGAACGAGCCGATCAATCACTCGGAACACGCACGTGAAACAAGATGATCATAGTAACAAACAATGGAACAAACAGTTCAATAGAGACCATAGCCGACCCTATCAAAACAAAACAAGAAATAGCACTGACAATAATACTGAGTATAAGAAAACCAACAAACCTATAATTAAATGTCAATATTGTGGAATGAAAGGCCACACAGCAGACAAATGTTACAAAATCGTGGGATATCCAAAAGAAACTGCAAATGCATCACTCCAAACAAGTGTAAACAATCAGACACGAGTAATGTCAGGAGAAAATATAAATGTGTATTGCGTGAAAGGTATGTCACTTTTAACACAAACTCACAAGTCAGGATCGCTATTTTTTTGTGAAGGCAAAGCTAATGGAACTGATTGCAAAATATTGAGAGACACAGGATGCAGTACAGTAGGAATAAAAGCATCTTTGATCAATGACGAAGACAAAACTGGAAAAACGGTACAATGCATCACATTCAGTGGCACAGTCGAAACCTTTGAAACAGCTAATGTGTACATAGAAACCCCATACTATACAGGAATAGTGGAATGCTGTATACTTCCCAACCCCGTCGCTGATGTTATTGTTGGCAATATAAAAGGTCTTAAAGACAACCCAACAGATGTAAAAGAATGGTCATTAACCCAAGAAACAGCTTGTCTAGCAGAAACAAGAAAGATGACCAAGACAACAGAGAAGCCAATGACTATTTCTCTAGAACCACAACAATTTGACAGGAACAGGTTCATTGAAGAACAGAAAAAGGACCCGACTTTAACATCATATTTCAATACCGCAAACAAAGGGACGAAATCAAAAGTTGAATACATCATTGAAAAAGATATTCTGTTCAGGTTACATAGGAAAAGAAACAAAATAGCTAAACAACTGGTCACGCCGAGTATTTACAGAAACAAAATCCTTGGAATAGCGCACGATTCAATAACTTCTGGACATCTTGGGAGCTCTTCCACATTGAAGAGAATATCCGAGAATTTCACATGGCCTGGAATTACTAAAGACGTCCGAGAATATGTGAAATCGTGTGACACATGCCAAAGAAGAGTCGCAAAAGGCAGAATACCGAGATTGCCATTAGAGACAACCCAGTTATTGAAAAAGTTTTTCAAAAAGTTGCAATTGACATTATAGGCCCTTTAACAAAATCAGATAGAAACCATACACACATACTAACACTAGTCGATTACGCAACCAGGTGGCCAGAAGCGATAGCATTGAAATCAACTACATCGGATCACATAGCTGAAGCATTGATGACAATTTTTACTAGAATAGGCATACCAAATGAGATACTGTCGGACAATGGACCCCAATTTACATCACATATGATGCATGAAACCATGAAACTCATGGGAATCCAACACTCATTCACAACTCCCTACCACCCCCAAGCAAATGGTCTTTGTGAAAGATTTAATGGCACTCTAAAGAATATGTTAAGAAAAGTGTCAGCAGAAAAACCAGATGATTGGGACAGATACTTACCAGCAATCCTATTTGCATATAGAGAATTACCCCAAGAATCTACAGGCTACTCCCCATTTGAGTTGATGTATGGACGATCACCTCGCGGCCCGATCAATATAGTAGCGACATTTGTAAAGGGAATGAGGAGGACAATAACGAAATTATGTTTGCTTACGAATATGTAAGAAACCTGAAAGACAGAATAGAGGATACATGTAAGCTAGCACAGGAATCCGTCACTAAAAAAGCAGAGAAATACAAGGAATACTCCGATCGAAAAAGCAAGTCAAGAAAATTTGAGATTGGTGACAAAGTACTAATACTCTTACCCGATGACTCGAGTAAACTTTTAGCTACATGGAAAGGACCATTCAAAATAACAGCAGTAAAATCTAATGTTAATTACGAGATTAAAATTAACAACACAACAAAGACATTCCATGCAAACATGCTAAAAAAATACTTTGATAGAGACACAGTGTCGCAACCTATGTTTACTAATATCGAAGCTTCAAATGCAGGATCAATCATACCGTTGGTCATGGGACACAGACACCCGAGACAGAAAAACAAACAAAAATCGCACAATTGCAACCACCTAAGACAAAAAAAGAAGTACGCAAAGTACTTGGGCTCCTAAATTTTTACAGGAAATACATTTACAACTTCGCGCACATCGCGACACCGCTAACAAATCTGACAAAGAATGGGTCACCGAACAAAATTGTTTGGACAGAAGTGTGTCAGAATAGCTTTAACCAATTAAAGGCATTACTCTGTTCAGAACCAATTCTTAAATTACCCGACATATCAAAAGAATTTGTTGTAAGAACTGACGCGTCTGATAAGGGCATCGCAGGTGTACTATTACAGGAACATGAGGGAACTCTAAAGCCTTGCTTATATGCAAGCAGAAAATTATTGGACAGAGAATCACGATACTCTGTAATAGAGCGTGAAGGACGGGCCATCGTCTTTGCTTTAAAGACATTCAGCAGATATCTACTGCTAAAAGAGTTTGTGGTCGAAACGGACCATAAACCACTCACGTACATAAGAAATAACAAAATGAATAATAGTAGAGTACTAAGGTGGAGTCTATTTTTGCAAAATTACACTTTCAGTATCTCTCACATACCAGGCTGTGAAAATATTCACGCCGACCTACTTTCTCGATTAGTATAAACACGTGAGAAGGGTATAACTTAACCTCCCATGCATACCGTTGGTTACCTCGCAAACTATGCCAAATCAGAACGCACAATTTCGATAATTTTATTTGTAAACATGATGACCCAACTTAATGTAACATTGAGTATTGTTTGGATATATATACCATACCCATTCATGATTTGGGAAATCTTCTCTTTATCTATTATTGTTATGAATTTTCACTCATTTATGATTAATAATTGAAATGTCAATATTCCATTTACATTTTCATTCATTTCATTCAGTAAATTACCTTCATATCATCGACTTAAATCATGCTTCATTGCCATCACTATTGTTTATCACAATGATTTGTAATCACATTGCCATCATGTTGTTCATCACAATGATTTGTAATCACAATCTTTCATTGTTATTGTCACCCATTCATATACCTACGTTAATATAAACATTTCCATGTCTAGTTAATAAATAATTTAATTGTAGCACAAATCATAACAATGGATTAATGCTAGAGTATCATGATAGTAAATTTACTTCCGTTTGTAAAATCTATCTTTCCCATAATGGTTAAAGAGTATATTTTAAACGTGGTGGGGGGTGTCACAGTAAAGGTTGTTCACAATTATCTTATTAAATTTTATTTTATTAAGAACTGAATTCATCTCACTCCAGTTATATTTCGGTAGGCTTAGATAAACTTTACCTTCTAATATTAGATCGTCTTTCCTTTTATAGCCTTCCCTCGAATTAATTTCTAATTAGTGAATACTTTTCGTTCTACATTCTGTCACGTAGCCACTTATTATAAAAGCTGATAGGTCTAACATTTGACACTCACTTTCTCTCCACAATCTATGCCGGACGGCCAGTCGCTCTATTCCTATATATATATATACTGGAAGATTTTTATCTTTTGGGACTTTGTAGATATTATATCTACACCATTAAGACGCCGGAGCTTTTAACTTTGATTGTATAATCTTCAAGGATCAAACCCAAGCCCGCTGTCAAAGGACTACACAATAACTTCTTACCAATTGCCTGGAAGTGGAATTTTACGAGTCCGATCCTGTTATCAGAGGAATAGATCATCCAAGCCCATCAACTGCCTGGAAACGTAAACTTATGAACCAGACATATTATCATAAGTTACGTAAAATATTCATATCTCTATTTGTAACTGCCACGATCACTGTTTATCTCTTTTAATTAAATTTCATCATTATTTTTATTTCATTGTAAACAAATCGTTAATTGTTTTTCATTTATAGTAACTAGTAAATTCTGGGGCCTCATTCTACATATATCTTTATGCATAGTCGAGTAGCTCTTTACTCACTTGAGACCATGACAATATATATTATATATTCTAAGTAATTCTCATTTTCTTATCGCGTATTATTCTCGATATGTGCGTAGTGACAAAATTCTAATTAAAAAAAAACAATTATGTTTTTTCTTCACTCTGTGACTTTTCAGGGGCAATAACTAATTAAAGGTCGTACTTTATAAAAGCATAACAAGTTTAAGAATTTCCTTTGGTTTGGAGGAATGAAAGGTACGGTTATCCTGAGACATATTTGCTGGAGTCAATGATCAGGAGCAGATCATGTGCATAAATTCTCAAATATAGAAATGGCAGAATACATACTTTGGTAGGTTCTCATCAGTATGGCTCCTGGATCTGAGTTAAAATAAATAAGAGTTGAATCCACAATCGTCAAACAAAATGCTGCACAGTACAGCGATCTCTAAATATCTTTATTTAATTGAAAAATTGTATAAATGGCAAATAACATAATAGTCACACTAATTATGTGCCATCTAGCATCATAGTCTTTCGCGTTCAGCTCATATTTTTTTTGATTAAATGCTACATTATAAATTCATTGTACAAAGGCATGAAAAAGTTTTATTTGTAAATGTACACAATTGAGGAATGACTACAAGAAGCAAAAATAATTTACAATTGAATCTGGTGTTGAATATGAAATAAACCTGCTCAAATATATTCGTTGATACCTGATATAGGTACTGTTATTTTGAATATGAAAAATGTCACGTTTTATCGAACAAACATGTTCAGATACCTTTGTCGGTGCAAAATATAGATAATCCCAGCCCCAAGAACAAGCCCCATTAAAACCATAGCAATAGCAAGCCCTCCAAACGACGCATCCGAGTAAGTAGTAATCTTATTTTCGCCGGTCAATCGACCACTCGCCATGACCTTCTCTGCATCGTTCAGGGTGTAAATGTCGCAGTTTATCCTTGCCATGTAGCCAGTATGCCCTTGTGTTTTGAAGCTTCCTAAGCGACACATTTTCTTATCGGAACAATAATCAAACTGAACACAACCCTTTCCGGCAGTTCCAGATCGGCAGATATAAGCACATTGTTCAGGAGACGAGACGATAACAGTCTCAAGGCTGTGTTTGTCGTCAGTGGATAGAACTGTATGTTCAGATCTCCTGAAGTCTGACAAGTAGTTATTTGAGTAATGCTTGCAAGCTGGAGCAACATTGCTCACGCGGTCTTCGGTCATACTATAAACGTGAGTTTTACTTAGCGAACATTCTTTCGAGTCTTTGCAATAATTAAACGACTCACATTTGTATTCTTTATTCTCAACGCATTTTCTAGCACAGTCTTCAACGTCTTGAATATTTTTGTAGACGTTTTGGCTCTTAGGCAGCATTGTCAGACCAGTCGTGAGTTTGAAATCAGTAACATAAAGACGTTTGTAAATAAAACAAAATCTCTGGGTGGAAGGAGGTCTACCTTTCTGTGGGAAATCCGTACTCAGCACACATAGCTCAGTATCATGACAATGGCCCCAAGCTTTGCAATAAGAACCCCTGTTATAGCACATCCTTCTACATTCGGTGAAATCTGTGTTTTTGATTACCTCCTTCTCTGTCATATAATAATTTTTATTCACAAATGCGAACTTAGAGTCAAGGATTGAATCATGTTCTCCCTGGTGATCAATACTTTCTCCTACTGGAGTAATTGCAATGAACGTTACATTATCCCATTTAGTAGGAATTGAGAACCTGAGAGATCCTGTTTTGATTGCGTCTTTCAATTTTGACTTTGCGGAGTGTAAAGAAGCCAGTGGCTTGCCATTGACACTTCTTGAGAAATGATCACAGGTGGAACTACTTACAGTAGACACATCTGATGGCAATGTAGAGTACATTTTCATCGTAAAGCTATTGTCATCATTCCTACACAGGTCATAATTTCTACACACAAAAGAAGTTTTGGATGTGGTGTTTTCACAGATTTCTGCACTTTTTTTAATTATGACATCGTAGTCATCCTGTTTCATCGTTTTCGACTTTTGCTTCAAATAGTTCGCGGCCACTTGTTTGTGTTTTTTATGCCGATAAAGGTTATGAGGGGATGGTGGACCATCCAATGCAAAACCGAGATATAATGATCTTGAATCCTCATAAAATTCTAAAGCGTCTTCAAATATACTGACTTGATATACACTCACTTCAGAAAAATGTGCGATAGCATTATACATTATTCCTACGCTTCTAACCGAGAGCAATTCTTCTTTACTTATTGTGGAATCAGATTGAAACCACAAATCAATAAAATCCCCTTGAGCGCCATAATCACAATAGTCGTCAACAAATGTCAATATCGGCGCAGTATTCTGAAAGTTAAAAAAATTGTAATGATTATCGCCCCTCTCCATCGAAAGGGGTGGATTATAACCGTCATTCATAAAGTTCCAGTTCTTTGTACCATAGTAAACAATGAGTTTTTTTTTATGTCCGAAATAGTTGTCAAATATGTTGGCCCCAATAGTTCTACTGTGTCCATCCTCTGCATAGTGTGTAGTGTTGAGAAGCCAAAATTCAACCGGGCCTATATCTTTGACGTAATTTCCATCATTTTGACTGTTTGAATCAAGATCCGGGTCAATTGCTCTAACTACGCACGTATCATTTTTCAATTCTAACCTCACACCGGAGTTGAAATCATACAAAACGTTCCTTTCCGGGGCCGCAATTTTCAACAACCCTAATTGTTTATTGTATGTGACATCAGCAATGCTTACATCGCCATGGCTGTCCACAACTTCTCTGCTATAAGTCATTATATGTGTGATAGCTGGTTCTGGATTCCCCGATACGCATACTGCACCCTTAGGCATATCAAATGCGTCAGCCGGTAGACGTTTACTGCCTTCAAAATCGAGATACTCATAGTAGTGATGAATCTTCGTCCCAGTAGGCTTTACCCCTTTGATTTCTATACGTAACGGCAAGATCTTTGAATGCTCATCATCTTCCGCAGGTGCCCATTTTGTTGGAGTAAAATAATACCAAACTTCAAAACTTCCGTGCCCCAATTTCATCGTCGTTTTCCAACAGTCTGCTTCGATGTCCTCATCAATTATTTTCCAACCTTGGTAGGCCATTTCATTATTGTTGTCTAGTCTGAAAAAAAGGAAAGTGTTCCGTTAAAAGATTTTTAAAAATCGTTTTTCTGTGAAACAGCATTACTAACTTCTCTTGATTGATAAACATTGTTAAAAATTATGCAATATAATTTTTAAAAACCTCTCACCCCCTTCTCCCAAAATACTAACAAAACAAATAAACAATTTAAAAATAAAACAAAAACAAAACAAAAATAAAGCAAAGCGAAAATAAAACAAATGCTCACAATACATAAACAAAACAAAAAACAATATTAAAAAAACAAAAAACAAAACAAAAACAAAAACAAACGCCTGCTGTCAAAACAAAAACGAACAACAACAAGCGAACAAACAAGATTTCTGCCCTTGAATAAGTGACTTAAGTATACTAATTTATTATTTCGAATAGGTTATAGTAATATTTAGATCATTTGTAATTCAAGTAC
Source organism: Berghia stephanieae (assembly GCF_034508935.2). NCBI lineage: Eukaryota > Metazoa > Mollusca > Gastropoda > Nudibranchia > Aeolidiidae > Berghia > Berghia stephanieae. The sequence continues at coordinate 7,405,864 of NC_088361.1, read as the reverse complement.
AAGGATTGACAGAATTTATTTTCATGCTATAATAACGTGTTTGACTATGTAATGATTATGAGATGAATTGTTTTAGGGAAAGTCATCATTATATATATATATATATATATATATATATATATATATATATATATCTATATATATATATATATATATATATATATTTATATATATATATTTATATATATATATATATTATATATATATATATATATATATATATATATATATTATATATATATATATATATACATATTCCTATATCATTCACAAGGCTACGCGTTTTACGTCTTGAACCCTGGCTTGCATCACACAAGACATATTGAACACAAGAGGACGCGTAGCCCTGTGAAGAATACATAAATTAAAATTGTTCCAACTATCGGGAACCTCTTTGGTGTAGTGGTAGCACGTCTGACCGGTAATCAGGAGGTAAGAGGTTCGATCCCCAGCGAAGCAGACTGATCTTTGGGGATGGTTATTTTCTTGTATTTTTCTTTCTTGCTGTGTCTGTCACCGTTTCATAAACACATGTTCAGATCTTTATCTCATACCGGTACGCGCTACCTAATTTCTCAATTTGATATTTTCAAAAATAAAAATGGAGCTATCAACTCAAATGTCTTCGTCCTTGTCCTCTCGTGTGCAATGTATTTGTTGCGGCTATGTGGTCTAGTGTAGTCTCGCTCGGCGCATAGTTGACTCCTCGGAAAAGACTCTTTACTCACATTATCTCACCGTACTCAGGTGTAAAATGAGTACCTGGCCGTTAACAGCGTTGTCTTTGTAAGAAAAATTGTAATATTGCCTAACAGGCGGCATGTCCCGTCCTACATGTTAAATGTTGCTGTTGACCAAAGACCCCTTGTAAAGCGCTTTGAGCACATTTAGCGGATATTGCGCTATATAAAAGCTCAATTTTTAAATTATTTTGTGTGTGTGTGTGTGTGATATAATCGAGGGTTCCCGGTGTAAAACGCGTGCCCTTGTGAAAAATATGGGAATGAAAATTGTCCTATCAGGAACCTCTGGGTAATGGTAGCCCGTCTGATCGGTAATCAGAAAGTCTGAGGTTCGATCCCCAGTCGAGGCAGACTAATGCTTTGGGATGTATTTTTTCTTGTATTTTTTTTCTTGCTTTGTCTTTCACTGTTTCATACGCACGTGTTCAGATATTTACCTTATATTACATTGCATAGTACAAACCGATCATTAAAAAAATATATCTCTGCTTTACGGGAAATCTCAGGTTTGAAAGTTTTTGCCAAGATGAGGTTATTTTAATCGATCGATATTTGACGAGTATGTTTTTTGTTGTTGTTTTTTTTTGGTTAAATTTTAAATACGAGTTGTTGTTTTTATTTCTCGGACACGGCAGCTAACTGGTTGACACCTCTACCAGATCGTTACTGGATGGATATATTTGGTCAGTCACTGAAAAATAGTTCTCATGACTCTTGGCTTAGACATTGTCAATACGACTCATTATTTTTGCTAATTTGAAAGGGGTATGATATTTGAAGCACTGCTTTGGATAAAAAAAAGCCGCTTTGTGACATTTTGGAGTACTGTTTTTGATCAAAGAAAGCCGCTAGGTGACATTTTGAAGTACTGTTTTTTATCAAAGAAAGCCGCTGGGTGACATTTTGGAGTACTGTTTTTTATCAAAGAAAGCCGCTGGGTGACATTTTGGAGTACTGTTTTTTATCAAAGAAAACCGCTATGTGACATTTTGGAGTACTGTTTTTTATCAAAGAAAACCGCTATGTGACATTTTGGAGTACTGTTTTTTATCAAAGAAAGTCGCTATGTGACATTTTGGAGTACTGATTTTGATCAACGAAAGCCGCCGTGGCATGTACAACACTCTTTTTTCCCCATCCCCGATTATTGATAATCATTTCGATTACTTCACCAGTTAGATGCCGCTGTTAAAACATGACCCAGATTCCTTTCATAATTAGATGCAAATGACCCGAACTATGCCGCAATTGACCCTTGAGCATGACATACGCATCCAATCAATTTATTGTTTACAAATTGCTTAGCAGCAGACTGTCAACTATCAAAGATGCGACAAGGGGTTGAGTGAGACACTTTCCCTTTTTTAAAAATCAACTCAACCCAAAACTCTCATTCTTTCATCTCTTCCTTTCTCTCTGTCACCCCCCCCCCCTTCTTTTAGCAAAAACAAGAAAAAGTCTTATGTGGCAAAAGAGGCTACAACCTTAACTTCCGCGAACGACACACGGTGGCAGGGATCCCTTGCCTTGTTCCTTTTCCAGTCGTCAGCAGGTATCTAGAGACCTAAAGTTTGTTTCAAACTCGGAACATAATTTTATCGGGAAATGGTGAGCGTAAATTATAATATGAAAAGATTAGACTTTTGCAGGTTGAAAGTGGTGGGCGCTACGCACTGCAAAAGATGGGGAGTTTAAAAAAAAAACTTTTGTTGACATTCCAACTACTGGGGGGGGGGGGGTTCTATGTTTGTTTGTTTTTATGATAGACACACGTTCTGGATTGTAACTGAAACCAATAAAAATCCATTATCCATCTATTATCATTAAAATGTGTTCTCTCAAAAAGTATCCGAATCAATCACTGCAAGAGCAATGAGTGAATCGTAAAGATGAAAACACATCTTCAAGGCAATCTAAAATTATGCGAGTAAGACATCCAAAGTTAAAGACCGGAAAGCCATCACAGGTTAACATTGAACTAAATCTTTACAATCGATACAAATTACAAACTCAACACTCAAATTGAAACCGTGCGTTTGTGCACGTCGGTTTGCATTGTTTGGTCTCGCGTTCGAGGCTGGTGGTTAGGAACTTTAGAAGCCGGAAAAAGTTGCGCAAAAAATAGGTAATTTATTGTTGTTTATCGTGTAGATAATGTTAATGAAAACAAATATGCACAATAAAGTTTTGTACTAGTTTATAATGGTTAAATCATTCTGAAAATCAGGGTCCAAGTAGTTCCTTTTTGTTTACCCCACAAGCGCATTAATTTTGAATATTTAACTTTACCGAATTCTAAAAATAGATAGACAGTAACCACAAATTTAAATTTAGGGTTATTTTTTCTCTCAATAATTTTGTATGGGAAGTGAGCGGTAAAGGTAGGAGCATGTGCTTTACCCCGTGCTGCCAGTCTTTTGTTTTGACTGCGTCATCTAAATGGTTAGTTCTATAAATCTGCTGTCAAGATATATATTATGCCAAATAGTTGATGATCTCTGAATATTTTTGAAGAAAAAAACAAAATCATTTTCCCTCTGCGTTTTAACAGGCTTGGAAGTGTCTCATACTGTAAGTCGGCATTAGAAATGTTGAATGTTTTAGACATAAATGCTGATAAAATGTAAAATGGCAGATAAAATCATTGGTCAATTGCAGCATCGGCAATATACAAAGTTGTTGGCAGTGAAAAGTTACAGATGGAATGAATGTATTAAGTCTTGTTATCGATTCAGACTTGCGGGACTCTTGAAGTGATAATATCCATTCTCTTCTTTTTACATCTTTATAGTTTGATTGCGTGTTGGTTATAACTGATTTTACTTTGTCACCTTCATTTTCACAGCAATCATTCAAAAGAATATCTGAATTAATTTTTAAAAATTGTTGATTATGCTCATGCAATTCAAAATAATATGAAGAAAATTTGTTATTATGATTGAGTTTTCAGCTATTGCCTGTATGTTGTAATGATTTGTATT
>NC_088361.1:7394640-7397140 GCF_034508935.2 Berghia stephanieae | reverse complement strand
CTAGGGGAGATAACTATAATTAATCCTCCGTTTTGCGAATCGTGTCATCAGACAGTAGTGGTCTGGTCCACCAAAGAGAGGAACTGTGGTTTGTGGTTTATAGATAGTATGCACTTGACTAAGAAGCTCACAACATTGCCATCCGGAAGTATATCGGACCAACACACAAAACTATGTGTAACCATGATCTTTTATAGCCTGGTTAATACAGTTTAGTGAGAATTACTCATAAACGCAGATCGCAAAAAGCAATAACAAAGACCAGAGTGACGTCATCTTCGTTCTATATATAGATAAGGTGTGGGACAAAATGGAATGGAATGAGATGGGCAATACCCAGTGCCGATACTGATACCATGTCGGGCATTTTCAATCTTATTATATTAAGCGGCAGTTTGGTATTAAATGTATATTTGCTTTTTATTTACTTATCTTTTGCTTCAAGCTTGTAAAGCAACTCTAAAACAGAAACTGGTGACCGGTCATTACTTGTATATTTCATGTATGATCGGATTTCGAATTATTATATTATGACCTTTGAGGGTGTGCTAGTGGCACCGTCGTAATGAATCGTTTTTTGTTGAATTATATTATTTAAATGTTAAATCATTAAACGGTTTTCCTTTCTCATTTACTCTTCTTAACTTATATAAGTCTCTCTCTCTCTCATTCTCCCTCTCTCTCTCTCTCTCTCTCTCTCTCTCTCTGTGTGTGTGTGTGTGTGTGTGTGTGTGTGTGCGCGTGTGTTTGTGTGTATATGATATATCGTTTATTTGAATCATATTCAAATGCTAAAACATTTAAAAGTCTTCCTTACTCCTTTATCTTATTATCTTCTATAATTGTTCTCTCTCTCTCTCTCTCTCTCTCTCTCTCTCTCTCTCTCTCTCTCTCTCTCTCTCTCTCTCTTAATATCTCCAAAACTTGATGTGTCTTCTATGCCCTCACTCTAGTTTACCATATATTAAGTGTTGACTTTCTATATTTCTCTTTCTTTCTATATTCTCTCTTGGCTTTCTACTTAAGACTTTATGATTTAAGCCTTTAACTTGAACCTTATTTTATTCTTCTCTTGATGTGATGGTACGAATGTGCCCTCATATCGCAATGCGTTATCTTCAATCATCTATCACGTGATAACATCTCCATACTTTGAACATTTATCGGGGCAACAATTTTGAAGTAGAGATTTTATTTTTTTTAAAGCAAAAAAAAAAAGAAATATATAAAACCAACCCCCCCCCCAAAAAAAAAATACCAAACAAACAAAAAAACCCCAAATAAAAAAGCAAGTGACCGGCCAGCATGGGTGGCATAGCTATCAATATCAACGAGAAGCAGGACGTCCACTCCAGACGGGCAAAAAAAAAAAGAGTAATTTCCCAGGTAATTTGGTTTGTTCAGGTGTTTTACAGAAATTAATTTTGTACCTGAAAATATACTCCAGTACGAATAGGTCTCTAGTGAATTCTTCCTTTCACTGATATTGTGTTGAGTGCAACCTCCTAAGGGTAAAGCATTATCCAAAGATTCATAATCAAATACCTCACGGTGTGATGTACGTTCTTCTGAATATTTGTAACGAGGCATCGCTGTTACTCACATAATTGGATACATTATAAATATACACTGCCTAGTTACAGGGGACAGTTATTCTCCAGCTGTGGATAAACCATACATGGTTGTCTCTTTTCCTTAGGGATACCTTTAAACAGCATCTCCGTGATCTCTGTTGCTATGTGTTGATGTAAGGCAATGCCTCTATTGTCTATCAGATAGAGTAGAGCAGGAAAGGGGCCTGAGACAACATTAGCTAGTGACGAAGTTGGCGGAATTTCAGAATTTTCCTTATCATAATCACTTTAATGTGAATCATTATTAGCTGAATCGTTCCCGTCCGCATCCCCTTTCCAAAAAATAGTGACGTCAGTTGTACGTGTTTCCGTACTCATGGAAAGTCAACCAAAGTGTTGAGGGTTTACGGAAGTGAATTCTGAATCGTCTCGCTGCTGAGGACATGACAATAGTTATAATGTCTGATCGCGTATGATTTACCTCTGAGTGGGGGAGGGGAGAGAAATTATGATAATCTCTCTAAGATCACCAAACTTTCCCGGTCAAAAGCGTGGACTCATCTTGGTTTAGATATATAATTATAAATTTCTCAAAGGGTCCAAAATACAGAAATTGGGAATTTATCAATTCTAATCATCTCATTGACTAGGGATCTCAAAGGCAAACATTGCAGAACCTTTAAAGCAAATCTCAGTTGATGGAGTTCTCCCCTTACAAGCAAATAGACCAGCCGAGGTTCTTGTTTTTCTGGCCTTTCTGTCCATCCAGTCATGCTAGGCTTGTTTGATATGGCGAGAAATACTTGCGATAGACCACCACTAAGATTTCTTCAAGCTTCATGAGTCAAAAGACTAATTCATTTGATTGACAGAGCTTTGTCATCGTTGTTTAAATGAGTTCTGAGGCATAATTTTAACAACATAAC
>NC_088361.1:7327140-7389640 GCF_034508935.2 Berghia stephanieae | reverse complement strand
TCAATATCTCTTTTTTTTGTCTTTCAAGTGGGACTTGTCGTACTGAGGAAGACCGGGTGATACCACAAGCTGCTGTCAATAGTTAAATGACGAGGGGGGCGTAAATGTTGTTGTTGTTGATGATGATGATGATGATGATGATGATGATGATGATGAATTTTTTGTTTGTTTTTAATGGTTTTACGGCGCTTGCAACACATTTAGGTCATATCAGCGCCAGTAAAAAAAAGAACAAAATGGGATAGTAAAAAATTATAGAATTACAATTAAAGCATCCAAGAATAAGGAAGGAATTGGTTCAAATAGGGAACAGATGTAGATTCCAAGAGCACACTATAGTGTACTTTGAGATAACTAAATGTCTCAACCAGACACAAGCACAGGTCCCCGCCAAGAGGAACACATTCAATAATAATTGTTTACAAATCATACATATGTAAAAGGAAAAATATTACAGTGCATAACAGAGAGATGATTTACAACCAAAAAATATATTCTCCCAAAACTAACTATACATTTGACTGTTTCCCTCCCAGCCAGGACAAAACCAAGTAATCTCAATCCAAGACAAAGACAGAAAGCATATTGAAAACAGATAGGGGGATAGAAGACACAGTACATGTACTTCCCCGCCCACTATGAAGGTCAGGAACCCCACCCAGATGATGATGATGACGATGACGAAAATGATGATACAGGAGAATAAGAAGCTGCGTGGAAGGGAGGGGGGGGGGGGTGACCCATCGCGTGAACAGCAAATAACTGCACCACTTGTGAAAGCAACGTACGCCAGCCACGTAAGATACGTCTATTCTCAATCTGCTTTAATGAAAGTTTGTTTTATCCTTTACAAAACAATGTGTGACATGGTGAAAATTGATCATATCAACATGTGAAAAGGATCTGAATCGTCTTCTCGTTGATTCAATGTAATGCTGGATTTGTTCTTGGGTGATATTGTTCCACGCCTCTATCCCTAACTGCACGAGTATTGCAATGTTCTGGGCATTTCTTTCCATGACCTTGCAATCAAAGATGTGCTCTGTTATGATCTTGACTCACTCCTCGTTACCTGTAGTGAATCCAATTCACTTTTAGTCTTATCGTCGGGTGAACATTATTTATTCTCAGTGAATATACCACCGATGGTGTTATCTTTCTCCTTTCCCCGTCTCTCTCTACCTTGCAAAGCAGATTGGTTAAGACTTATATTGAAGTTGTTTGATTGTTTTTAAGGGTCTTACGGCGCTTGCAACACATTTAGGTCATATCAGCGCTAGTAAAAAGGAATAAAATTGGACAGTAAAAACATTCAAGATGTACAATTAAAAGGACTTGAGGAAAAAAGTAAGACAAAGAGGAATGGTTCAAATACAGAACAGATGTAGATTCCAAGAGCACACGATCAATGTACTTAGTTTGAGATCACCAAAGAGTCTCATCCAGACACCAGTTCAAGATCCCACTAAGAGGAATGCTCCGGGCTCCAACGGCAATTCCATTTTGAAATTCAAGGAGTTTTCAATGTTATTTTTTAAATTCAAGGATTAAAACAACGATTTATCCCTTCGACGCTTGAGTTTCTCCGCTAGTGGGGACAACTTAGATCCAGGGTTTCTACAGCAATTCCATTGTGGAATTCAAGGAGTTTCCAAGGTGAAGTATTTTAAATTCTAGGATTAAAACAAAGATCAATTTCCTTCAACAGTTAGTTTCTCGACTAGTAGAGGCAACTCAACTCCTTGACTGCTGCTTCCACAGCAATGTAAGGTCCCCATATTCACTTTTCTTCAACTTATTTGAAGATATCAATGCATTTGATTGAATAATAAACTTCAGGGTATTCAAATACTCTTGCCGTTTTTTCTATTTTCTCTGATATTTCCTTTTTGTCAAGATCTGAAATCTCATTCACAGGTTTGGATTTCTTCACTTTCAACACATCTTGCATCCCAGATTTAACCTCTCTTCCTCCTAATCTTTTCATCCTCCTCTAAGAATTGGCTGTAGGCATCCGTTGACGAACTAATTGAGAAGAGCAGAGCTGGTGAAAGAATAATAATCTTTTCCTCTACATTCTCTCCATTTCAGCCACATTTCCCTTATTCACAGATCAATAATACAAATGCCCACCTCCCATTGTTTCAAGTTTTCCAGAGACTCCAACATAAAATTTGGCTCACGTAAATTTCAGAATTCCAATGCTTAAACAGGAATTTCTGCTTGCAAAATATAATCTATTAAGATCTATAATAATCGTCCCAAAACCCCCTTTTTCAAATCCGAAACCAATTCATAATGACATATAAAATATTAAAATGAATGGTACAGGTGGCGGTAATGATGCTATAATGGTGGTGATATGATATAGTGGTTGCAGAAGTGGTGGTAGTGATGACATTTGTAGTAATGCTAGTGGTGGTGATGATGATATGGTAGTTGTAGCAGAGGTGGTAGTATTATTGATGTGTTGGAGGAGGTTGTAGTAGTGGTGGCAAGAATGGTGTGGTAGTGATAGTTGTATTAATGGTGATAGTGTTGATGATGAAATAGTAGTGGATGTGGAAATGATGGGTGGTGGTGGTTGTAGCAGTGGTAGTACGGTATGATCTCAATGATGTAGTGCTGGGTGATGCAGTATAGGTGGTAGTGATGATGATGATGTGGTTATGAGTAAAATGGCCATGTAAATTGAATACCAAAGAAAAAAAGTGGCAAAAACCAACAAAAACAAAAACAAAAAATGATAAAAAATACAACAAATCTTTATTCATGGTGTGGAATACTATCAGGACATGAAAAGCATAATTAAACATTAATAGAGCAAACTAATTTCAATTGAACATTTTATAGAAACTAAAACAATTCCAGCATAAAAGAATGAACATTATAATGCTTCTCGTGAAGGAAAATGCCAATTCGTATGCTTCAACATTTCAATTTAACCTGCACCTTACTTTGGCCAAGGGAATATATAATTTTTAAAAAATTACCAGCGCTTTTAACATGTTAACGTAATGCAATAGCCAAGGAAAATAATCCTACACACATACATTCACAGAAATAAACACTGAACAGATAATCGATGATAGGTTTTTTGTTTGTTTGTTGCTTTAGGTCTCTTCCAACACAATTGAGGTTATATGAGAGACCGCTGAAACAAAAAAAAACAAGCAATCTAACAAAAATAGTACAAATGTAAATCAAAATCATAACCTAAAGATATCTTAAGCTAAATTATAAATAACCAAGAACAAACAGGCAGAAGATTTAAAGAAATAAAATATCCCCTGTCAAAAATACAATCACAAACCAAAGAAGCAGGATAGGCTAGTAAAGAGAAGAAGAAACGACATCACTATCGGATCGTACACCCATGCGAACATCATAGGTATATGATTCAAGGGTGATGCTCCCATCCAACCACCCGCATCGATGATAGGTAAAGGATAACTCAGTAACAAGTGCAAAAGAGAAAGGTTCCTGTTCATAGGTCTAAAAACTATCAAAACAAGGCATCCCATAGAAAGGGGCAATCAAGATTGCACGATGGATTTTTCTTTTTGTTATGGTTTTTAGCTCATAAATTTTACTGCACTTATGGATGTCAACACAACATTATATACGTAGCACATATAACCATCAATGTTCCTACCTTACAGCATGCTCTGTTCGTTTTGTTTTTAAGGGTATTACGGCGATTGCAACACATTAAGGTCATATTAGTGCCAGTAAAAAGGAAGAAAATGGGATAGTAAAATGTTCTAGAATTACAATTAACGCACTCAAGAAAAGGTAAGACAAAGGGGAATTTGTTCAAATAGGAAACATGTAGATTCCAAGAGCACACTATCAAAATACTTAGTTTGAGATCACCTAAAAGTCTCATCCAGACACAAGCACAGGTCCCACTGAGAGGTATACACTCAAAAGGTTTATAAATCAGATATAATACGTTTTTGTTTTTTGTTTTTAAGGGTTTTACGGCGCTTGCAACACATTAAGGTCATATCAGCGCCAGTAAAAAGGAAGAGAATGGGATAGTAAAAAGTTCTAGAATTACAATTAAAGTGCAAAAGAAAAGGTAAGACAAAGGGGAACGGGTTCAAATAGGGAACAGATGTAGATTCCAAAAGCACACCGTTAAAGTACTTAGTTTGAGATCACCTAAAAGTCTCATCCAGACACAAGCACAGGTCCCAACTAAGAGGAATACACTCAAATGTTTACCAATCATATAATATAATATGTAAACTAAACATAATACAATGCATAACAGAGAGATGATTTACAAGGAAAAAAATATCATCTCCCAAAACTATAACTAGAACTATACATTCGACTGTTTCACTCCCAGTCAAGGAACTCCGGCAAGGATCAGGACAAAACTAAGTAATCTCATTCCAAGACAATGACAGGAAACAATTGGAAAACAGGTATGGGGGGATAGAAGACACAGCATGTACCTCCCTGCCCACTATGGGAGATATAATAAGTAAACAAAACATAATACAGTGCATAACAGAGAGATGATTTACAAGGAAAAAAAATATAATCTCCCAAAATTATAACTGTACATTTGACTATTTTCCTCTCAGCAAGGACAAAACCAAGTAACCTCATCCTAAGACAAAGACAGAAAGCATGTTGGAAAACAGACATAGGGGATAGAAGACACAGTATGTACCTCCCTGCCCACGATGGGAGGTCAGGAACCCCACTCAGAGCATGCTCTGTAAAGTATACAATAAAAATAAAAGTAAAGGTGACTGCTTTAGACAGAGTACAGATAAGGCTGTGCCAAAACGTTGCTGTTATAACACTCGCCATAAAATATTTCAATAATCATTTGGAAAAAATAAGGACGAGATTCGTTTTCTATCAATTGAATAATTTAAAATAAACCAAAAACTGACAATCTGACTCCAATATCCAATCGAATTGCAGAAACATCTATTTTGTGTTTTGTTTTAAGGGTTTTACGGCGCTTGCAACACATTTAGGTCATATCAGCGCTAGTAAAAAGGTAGAAAATGAAATAGTCAAAAGTTCTAGAAATACTTTTAAAACAACCAAAAAAGTAAGACAAAGAGGAATTGGTTTAAATAGGGAAAAGATGTAGATTCCAAAAGCACACTATCATTGTACTTAGTTTGAGATCACCTCAACGTCTCTTCCTGACACAAGCACCGGTCCTCCCTAAGAAGAATACACTCAAATGTGTACAAACCAATATATATTTATAACAAAATAAAAAAATGTAACACAGAGAGATGATTTACAAGGAAAAAAATATCATCTCCCAAAACAATGACTGTACATTTGACTGTTATCCTCCTAGTCAAGGACTCTAGCCAGAGCCAGAACAAAAACAAGTAATCCCATTCCAAGACAAAGACAGAAAGAAAAGCGGAAAACAGACATGGGAGGTCAAAAATCCCACCCAGCAGTAACAGTTTCTCAAAGGTTTAAAAAAAAGAGTGGTCAGAGTATCAACTTTGTCCACACTTTAAAACACAATCATTTTGATGCTGGATCGTCAGTTTTTAATATAGTTTATATTTCATTGTTCAACCAATAAAAAGTGATGGAAACAAACTTTATTAGTTTTTTTTCAAAATGGCTTTGTATTGGAGTAATTTTGTGGCAAATGTGATGAAAACAACCTTTAGGCACAGTCTCAGATGTTAACCCATGAACAATCTATCCCTGTGTCATGTCTGAGACTACCAATTAGTCCAACTTGATGATGGAACAGGATTTTGTATAAAATCGATACAATTAAATGAATGTCTACAAAAAGTAAATCAATAATTACCAATTAAGTTTAAATAACTATCTAAAGCACTTCATATGACATTGTATCATCTCTACAAAATGAAATATTCTGATTGCAATTTCCGGCATGATTACAAATATTATTTAAAAGAAATCCTCCACAGCCTTTAGGCCCATCCATGGAGCTGGAGTTTATCCCGGTTTCTATTTCGTAAAACGGACAACAGCTGCTTTTTTGATCGGATGCTAATCTATCGCAAAGTAATTTCCACAGGTCTAAGAGACCCAGCTACCCACTCACTGCTGGGTAGACAGAAAAAAATCTCGACTGCACCCGAGATCGATCTTGGTCCCTTTGCATGTGAAGCGAGTGCTCTATCAACTGAGCAATCAGGACCCCCAAATGATAATATGACGGTCTATCATTATTGATTTAATTCAGCTGCATTAAATTGTATTTAAGAATTTTACAGCACCAATGGTCAGTTGAAGAATGTTTACAATTACAAGTAAAGACCATGAGAAAAAGTAAGACAAAGGGGAATAATCCAAATAGGGAAGAGAACTAGATTCCAAGAGCATACTATCAGTATACTCAGTTTGAGATAACCTAAAAGTTTCATCCAGGCACAAGCATAGGATCTCACGAAGATGAATACACTCAAATGTTTACAAAATATATTCAAAACAAAAGCTAATGATGCATAACAAAGACGTGATTTACAATTTTAAAAAATATAATCTCCCAAAACTTATTCTATACATTTGTTTCACCCCTCCGGTTGGAAAATAGATGTAGGGGAATAGAAGACACAGTAGGCACTTACCTGCCCACTGTAGGTCAGGAATCCCACCCATTCTTTGCATTAAAAACATATACATATTCATATATATATCAAATTCAATGGAAAAGTAACTAATTATTTGTTGACCAGACATAACTAATTTTTAAAAAATATTCATCCACTTCTGCACCAGTTTTTTTTTTTTTAAATCATTATGCAATGAAGAAACTAAGAAAACCTTTCAAGAGTAGCCATAAACGAAACAAAATGTCAAAATAAATACCCAACAAAGTAACAATCAAAATCAATATGAACTAAAGTCAAAAGATCCCAAATTAATTAATAAATACATTCTGTTTAAATATTGATACATTATACACTTGTGAGACTCGAGGGACAAAGGTTTTTAAGGTCATATCAGCGCCAATAATAAGGATGAAAATTGGATACTAAAAGCATTCTAGATGTACAATTAAAAGGAAAAAGTAAGACAAAGGGGATTTGGATCAAATAGGGAAAAGATGTAGATTCCAAGAGTACACTATCAGTGTACTTAGTTCGAGATTACCTAAATGTTTCACCCAGACACCAGGACAAGATCCCACAAAGAGGAATACACTCAAATGTTTACAAATCATATGTTAACAATAACAGTTCATAACAGAGAGATGATTAACAAGGGAAAAAAATCATCTCCCAAAACTATAACTATACATTTAACTGTTTTCCTCCCAGCCAAGGACTCCGACCAGGATCAGGACAAAACTTAGTAATCTCATTCCAAGACAAAGACAGAAAGTAATTGGAAAACAGATACAAGGGGATAGAAGACACTGCAAGTACCTCCCTGCCCAATTATGGGAAGTCGGGAACCCGCCCAGGGACAAAAGTTTGATAATGCATAAATATAATCAATCACTTTTAAGATCATCATGAGGTTAAATACAAAACACACTAATGAGAAGGGAGACAATCTTATAATAAGAGAAAGGCTCACCAACATGAATGGTTTTGGTCTGCTTGTGGGGGACATCATATGACAAAAATTTAGACTTTGGATAGATATGTATGTGCACATATAATAATGAAAAATAAAAAAGCACAATAAAATATTAACAATGGAGAGGATTTGCACTTAGTCAAAACAAGAAACTCGTCAGATCATGCCATTTCAATCAATTTTAGACAGACTTTTCTTAAAATCAAAAAGGTTTTGTTTACTGAAAAACAAGAGTTTTGTGTTTTGTTTTAATTTTAAGAGTTTTACGACGCTTGGAACACATTTAGGTCATATCAACACCAGTAAAAAGGAAGAAAATTGGATGAAAGAGTAAGACAAATGGGAATCGGTTCAAATCGGGAACAGATTTAGATTCCACACTATCAGTGTACTTAGTTTGAGATCACCTTAAAGTCTCAACCAGATACCAGCACAGGTCTCCACTAAAAGGAATACACTCAAATGTTTACAAATCATGTCATATGTTAAAAAAATAAAATAACAGTACATAACAGAGAGATGATTATCATCTTCCAAAACTATAAATAAACATTCGACTGTTTCCCTTCCAGTCAAGGACTCTGGCCAGGGTCAGGACAAAACCAAGTAATCTCATTCCAAGACAAAGACAGAAAGCAATTGGAAAACAGACACAGGGTGATAGAAGACACAGCAAGTACCTCACTGCCCACTATGGGAGGTCAGGATCCCCACCCAGGAAAAACAAGTCTTCTTTTCAAAATACCACAATGAAGAGTGTGCTGTTTGTCTTAAATTGATTAAATATACTGATAAATAAATCGTTTCAACTCACAAGAAGAAAATTCTCTCAACAACAGATTTGTAATTCAATTGTTTCTTCAAAAGAGACAAGATGCTAAAAGCGTTCCTGTATCATATAAGAAATTTAAGTTTTCTACCACTTAGATACCTTGTACCAATGTTATTATATAGCACCCAATAATAATCCCGCTGAGACAAAATAAAACCATATCACTAGGATATAAAGCATATGTTCTTGTTCTTAAAGGTTTTACGACGCTTGCAACACATAACGGTCATATCAGCATCGGTAAAAAGGAAGAAAACGGGTCAGTAAAAAGTTCTAGAATTACAATTAAAGCACCCAAGAAAAGGGAAGACAAAAGGGAATTGGTTCAAATAGGGAATTGGTGTAGATTCCAAGAGCATACCATCAATGTACTAAGTTTGAGATCACCTAAAAGTCTCATCCAGACGCGAGCACAGATCCCTACTATGAGGAATACACTCACATGCTTACACTATAAATTCAAAATAACAAATATAGAAATAATACACAACAGAGATGATTTACAAGACAAACAAAAATATCATTTCCAAAACTAACTATACATGTGACTGTTTCCCTCCCAGCTAGGGTATCCGGCCAGAGCCAGGACAAAACCAAGTAATCTCATTCCAAGGCAAAGACAGAAAACGTGTTGGGAAACAGATATAGGGGGATAGAAGAGACAGCAAGTACCTCCCTGCCCATTATGGGAGGTCACGAACCTCAACCAGGTATAAAACATAGTAAATGATGAATTCATGAAATGGCCAACTAACACCACAATAAATACCCATTACAAATGAAGAGTGGTTTTCCAAAACTCCCTAACTCTCTTTTTTTCCATTTTGAGAAATTGAGGATTATTTCTCCTACAATTTCTCATTCGGTCTATTATTTTATCATATTTAAACCTCAAATTCACACAAATCTACGGAAATTCTTGAGCCAGTTGATGCTTAAAATAAAGTTTGTTTCAAATTATCTCGCGGAAGGAAAATCTCAAAAAGTAAAAGAATCGACGTAACAAGTTTTGGAAAACCAGCCTTCAAATATTTGTTATGGTGCATGAGAAAATCAGTCGCTTGGTGAAGAGATTCGAGCTGAGATATTGCCTATTTTAGTTCGAAGGTCAATTTTTATCAAAAATGTCTAGTCTAGTTGAAAAAGTATGAAATTTGAGAAAAGTTGCTCGATATCTTTCCCATTTTTAGATCTCGCGGACGGACATTAGTTTTCTAAGAATCCAGTATGTAATGCATATCAAATTAAAGGGGATTCCCCTGGCTTTCCATTGAAACCTAGTGCGCATGAACTACATAAAGAATGCTGACCGTGAGAATCTCTGCGCATCCATGACTCGGGACTCGTCAATGGCCAGTCGAGTGAAGTCGAGTGACTTCGACGAATCTGGGTCACGGCAGTTTGATGCACAAAACAATGCACTCACATATCGAAAAAAGCACATTTTCCCCTCCAAATGCCTTCTTTATCTTTCCCTTGATTGTCTCAACATATGCTTTTAATTAATGCACTTGTATTTTCTGCAAAATTCATTAAAATTATACAATGCCATCCGTCGTCTAGTCTTTGTTTACATTCACAACCTTCACATCCGCAAACAAAAATGGCACAGAAAACAACATCAGCCGAAGCCGCTCAAGTAGCAAATATTATCAACCAGGCCACTAAAATCTGTTTTGGGGATGTTGTTCGAAGCGGGAGTGCCTCCCAAATAATACGAGAGTATTTCAGCACCAAAGATACCCTTTCTGATTCTTTGGAAGACGATGATGAGTCGATATCCCTGGAACAAGAATAGGAGACACACCCCCCTTCTGTCTTCGATTTAATCTAAGTTTTCACGTGTTTAATGTTTTAATTTAAGTTCAATCTATTAGACATGGATTATCTGTGTAACACCATCTCTCTTGGTTTTGAACATTAATCAAGAAATTATATTTGAAGAGCTTCGATTGTCATGACAGAGACTGAGACTGAGAATGAAACTAACAAAGTGTAAACATGGCATGAATGACTTATGAGACGTGGAATAAATGATTTGGTTGGAATAAATTGATCGTTATGCTTTAATTTGACACTGGAAGGAATTCCATATGGTCCTGTCAATTCTATATTTTACGTATTCAACATAAAATACACATACATTTCCTATGACATAGGTGAATATGCTCTCAACTTTGAGAGCCATTTTCTCAAAATAAGGTTTCCAGACCCTGACCCATACATCTGACCATAACTTCATGAAAAATCACCCGATTTACTTCAAATAAAGATTAAAATGCTCAGGGGAGTATATGCTTTCAGAAAATGCAAAAAAATGCAAATCCAAAATTTTCACCAAGCGACTGATTTTCTCATGCACATTCAACAGTCAACATTTACTTATTACTGAAATAAGTTTTTTAAAAATAATAATAATTAAGAAATGGAACAAAGGGGAAATTGGTATGATATCAAAAATCTAAATTTGAATGTAGCTAAAACTGCAATTCAATTTTAAATACTGAAGTTTCTGGTAACATTAAAGAGGACAGCATGTATGTCTGTATTGTTGTTGTTTGTTTGTTTTTAAGGGTTTTAAGGCGCCTGCGACACATTTAGGTCATATTAGTGCCAATAAAAAGGAGGAAAATGGGATAGTAAAAAGTTCTAGAATAACAATTAAAGAACCCAAGAAAAGGGAAGAAAAAGGGGAATTAGTTCAAATAGGAAACAGATATAGACTCCAAGAGCACACTACGAAAGTAGTAATTTGAGATCACCTAAGTCTGTTTGTTTGTTTGTTTTTAAGGGTTTTACGGCGCTTTCAACACATCAAGGTCATATCAGCGCCAGTAAAAAGGAAGAAAATTGGATAATAGCTCTAGAATTACAATTAAAGCATCCAAGAATAAGGCAGACAAAGGGTAATTGGGTCAAATAGGGACAGATGTAGATTCCAAGAGCACACTGTCAGTGTACTAGTTTGAGATCACCGAAAAGTCTCATCCAGACACAGGCACAGGTCCCTACTAAGAGGAATACACTCAAATGTTTACAAATCATATATATAATACATAAACAAATCATAATACAGTGCATAACAGAGAGATGATTTACAAGGAATAAAATATCTCCCAAAACTAACTATACATTTGACTGTTTCCCTCCCAGACAGGTTATCCAGCCAGGACCAGGACAAAACCAAGTAATCCCATTCCAATACAGACAGAAAGCAAATTGGATAACAGATATAAGAGGATAGAAGATACAGTACGTGCCACCCTGCCCACTATGGGAGGTCAGGAATCCCAACCCAGAGCACAGTTTGTGACAAAATGACATTTAAAAAGGAATGTCAAATAATGAAACTAAAAAGGAGGTGACAATCTAAATTATAAAATTGCTACATTTGGCAAGAAACAAAAATAAATAAATAAATACAACATAAACTAGCTCCAAATTTTAACTATCATCCAAATGGAATATTTTTGGTCTCACATGCAATACACGGAAAAACTGAAATGCTTTATTTAAAAAAAAAAAATGTTGTGGGCTTTTGATTATAATAAGAAATGCAAAAGGCAACTCAATTATGATGGGGTACTTGTCTTCCAAGGGTAAAGCATGAAAATTGTGATTAATAGTCTTAATAGGTAGAAGAAATTATCATCTCAGATTAATTTAGCTTTTTAATTTTTGATATACGCAACAACAACAAATAACTGAATTATTGGTGTACATGTTAGGCACTATGATGCAATATGATTATATTCAAAGCTCTCGTGACCAGTCAACAAGTAAGAAGGTTTTTTTTTCAGAATGAACAATTCAACCTCGTTAACTTTTGCAGAATCTGAAATCATAGCCAACAATTTTGTTTAGATTTTCAAGGATTTCATTCCATAAATATCAAATTTCAACATCTTTTCTAGAAATTACGATATGGAAACAATTCCAAAGTTTTTATGATTTTCACAAACATACTCAACTCCAGACGCATCATACTTTAACATCACACAGCCATTCATACACCATAACAATTGTGCTTTTCATAACAGTCCTTGCAACACAAACAACTTTTGAAAACTCAGTCAGAATTAATAAAACCTTTTCCGAGAATTTTCTTGCTGTTTTTGAAAGATGACAAATCCAACCATTCCACATATGCAGACACCAATGATGAGAAGAATGATAACAACCAGTAATTTCCATCCAGACATACCGCCCGTCACAAAAGATCCTTTGTTATCATCTACACGATCTGGGTTAAAAAAAAACAAAGGCGGGATGGTTAGATGAAAGAAAGGAAAGAATCAATCATCACTTCTTTGAATGGAAAGTTGAAAAAAAAAAATATGCATGTTTTTAAATCAAAGATCAAGATAGGAATATCCTGACCTTTTGAAATAGCTATTTGAGTTGTTTGTAGAAGGAATACATTTGTAGTTTTTACTATTATTTTATTATCACCACTAGTAATGTATACTTTCTATTTAAAAAATCATATTATATCATCGATTAAAGGGTTATTTAGACCATTGAATACCCTGAGTATTTAAATGTAATCATATAAATATTGGGAATTGAATGTTTCTTTTCAAGCATTATTATCAATTTGTTAAAACAAGCAACATTTTTTTTCATATCAGACTTCATACTGTTCAAAAGTTTTACAGTTCTTTTTATAAAGTTAAAAAATTCCCCTTATACCATTTTTGCATCGGTTGTAAACGATTTTAAAGCAGCCTTCTCTGGTAATATTTCAAACTAAAAATGAAAAAAAAACCCTGAGATATCCAAGTTAACCTCATGAAGATTTATTTAAACAATTGGAAAAGGGCTCCCCGAAAACTATATATAAGACCAGGTAAATCCAAATACTTTTACATACGATATAAAAGGCCCTCAATTTTCAATGCTGATATATTGCCTTTTGCACATCCGACTCCAAATGAAACTGCCTTATTCAAGGACAAGCCGAACAGGACATTTGTAAAAATTAATGAAAATACATTTGTCTAGACTATCATGTCAAAACTTCTGAAGATCATATCCATCATTTGGTTTGCTTTATCTATAAAATCAATAATGTGGAAATAAAAATTTAAGTTTTTGCCAAAGCCGATTCCAATATCCTTTTCAGAGTCAGTGAATTTGTTGTTGTTTGATTTTTAGGGTTTTACAGTGCTTGCAACACATAAGTCATATCAGCGCCAGTAATAAGGAAGAAAATGGGATAGTAAAAAGTTCTAGAATTACGATTAAAACACACAATAGGGAAGACAAAGGGGAAATGGTTCAAATAGGAAATAGATGTTGATTCCAATAGCACACAATTAAAGTACTTTGAGATCACCTAACAGTCTCATCCAGACACAAGCACAGGTCCCAGCCAAGAGGAACACACTCAAATATTTACACATATATATGTTGCTTTTAAGGGTTTTACAACGCTTGCAACACATTTAGGTCATATCAGCGGCAGTAAAGAGGAAGAAAATGGTTAATAAAAAGTTCTAGAATTACAATTTAAGCACCCAAGAATAAGCATGACTAAGGGAAATTGGTTCAAATAGGAAGAGATGTAGATTCCAAGAGCACACATTCAGTGTACTAAGTTTAAGATCACTAAATGTCTCATCCAGACACAAGCACAGGTCCCAGCCAAGAGGAACACACTCAATTGTTTACAAATCATATGTAAAAGGAAAAATAATACAGGGCATAATAGAAAGATGATTTACAAGGAAAAAATTATCTCCCAAAACTAACACTAATGATTGTTTCCCTCCCAGCAAGGGTATCCGACCAGGGCCAGGACAAAACCAAGTAATCTCATTCACAACAAAGACAGAAAGCAAGTTGGATAACAAATATAGGGGGAAAGAAGACAAGTTTGTACCTCCCTGCCCACTAGGTCAGGAACCCCACCCAAACAAATCATATATAATATGTAAACAAAACATAATACAGTGCATAACAGAGAGACTTCCAAAACGAACTATACATTTGACTGTTTCCCTCTCAGACAGGGCCAGTACAAAACCAAGTAATCTCAGTCCAAGACAAGGACAGAAAACAAGTTGGAAAACAGATATAGGGGGATAGAAGACACAGTAAGCACCTCCGTGCCCACTATGGGAAGTCTGGAACCCCACCCAGAATCAGTGAATTGATCATGAATGAATTTTTTTTCTTTCTGTTATTTGTCTAAGACCAAACATTACTCACAAGCTGCAGAAATGTTCATTAAAAAATGAATAAAAAGAGTCCTCAATTATTCAAAGCAAGTGAATTTACTGCTGCTCATCATTTAGCTTTTGTCTTGCATGTTTCGATTTCCACTAAGAAACAGCTTAAGGATCAATGCCCGTCATTCATTACATATCTCCATGCAAATTTTCAATTTTTTTTGTGTAACCAAAAAGTAAAAAAGCCTTTAATAATGTAATATTATCAATTTGCATAATAATAATAATAATAATAATAATAATAATAATAATAATAATAATAATGATACTAATACTAATAAAATGATAAAGCAAAAGAAGAAGAAGAAGACGAAGAAGAAGAAGAAAAAAAGCATTTCCATAGCAGAACAATTTCAAAGTGAGGAACATTATATAGACCAATCTCCACCAACTACATTTCTTTTTCTCTCACAAAGAGTAATGACATTATAAAATTACAAGAAAAAAAAAAATCAATAATCAGTGGAAAAAGGAAAAAAAAAAAAAAAAAGGGGAAGGGGGAGGGGGGGGAATCGGTGGAGGAGGGAAGGTATATTGAATGATAATTTGTGTGAAGGACTTGAATATTATTGAGCTCAACAATCATAAAATTAACGCTCCACTGCACACAATGGGTTAAAGACAATGACGTAGACAATATCACTGTAACTGCTGATCCACTCCCAATCTTTCTTAAATCAATCTGGAACCCCACCCAGAATCAGTGAATTGATCATGAATTATTTTTATTTTCCTGTTATTTGTCTGAGACCAAACATTACTCACATACTGCAGAAATGTTCATTAAAAAAATGAATAAAAAGAGTCCTCAATTATTCAAAGCAAGTGAATTTACTGCTGCTCATCATTTAGCTTTTGTCTCGCATGTTTCGATTTCCACTAAGAAACAGCTTAAGGATCAGTGCCCGTCATTCATTACATATCTCCATGCAAATTAAAAAAAAAAAACCCTTTAATAATGTAATATTATCAATTTGCATAATAATAATAATAATAATAATAATAATAATAATAATAATAATAATAATAATAATAATAATAATAATAATAACAACAACAATACTAAAAAATGACAAAGAAGAAGAAGAAGAAGAAGAAGAAGAAGAAGAAGCAGAAGAAGAAGAAAAGCAATTCCATAGAAGAACAATTTCAAAGTGAAGAACATTATATAGACCAATCTCCACCAACTACATTTCTTTTTCTCTCACAAAGAGTAATGAAATTATAAAATTTCATGAAAAAAAAAAGGGGGTGGGGGGAGGAGGAGGGAAGGTATATTGAATGATAATTTGTGTGAAGGACGGTTATTATTGACTTCAACAATCATAAAATTAACGCTCCACTGCACAAGTTGGGTTTCATTACACACAATGAGTTATGGACAATGACGTAGACAATATAACTGTAACTGCTGATCCACTCCCAATCTTTCTTTAATCAATCGTCTTTTGAATCAAGATAGTGTCTTATTTTAACTCTTTAAGATTCAACCTGACAAAAACCGACAACGGCATAATATTCATGGGCGGGGTAGTCAAGACTGGCCTCAGTAAGTAAAATCCAATCGTTGTGAAGGAAATGACAGGCCCTGTCACTGCCGCAGGGTGTTTTCAGCTTTGATTTTTATAAATTTGCTGACAGAAAATAAAATAAAATACGTTTCAGAAATTGCGATTTAAATCCTATTTTATTTGCGGGTGAAAATCATTGACATTGCACTTTGTTTGGTAAAAATCGGTAAAAAATTACGACTTTGGTGATGAAAAATGACTTTGAAGACAATTATTGTAAACTTTAAAAAATATTATGAATAATTTATAACTCCCTTATTTGTGGGTCGATTTTGTCATTCGAGGTATCAATTTTATTGTAATAAAAAGATAGGAACTTCAGAGTTATTTTTTCTGATGCGAAATTATTACTTTGTAATTTTAGCACCAAGAAAAATAGTCGGCAAATAAATTTGTTACACCTCTTTGATAGACCGCCGGGGTCCGTTCGTGTAGAATTGTGAATCAAGCGCCTCAAAGTCTTCGACCAATCACAGGCTATCTATCCAGCTGGCCGGAACAAAGACGCTTCTCCCCGTCGATGTATTACGCTATTGTTACGCAAGGAATATAACACCTTATGGAGTAGGCCTAAAAGCTAAAATCTAAAAGTAAAAAATATAATTCTGAGGAATTTGAAAGTCACATTGCTGAAATCAGCTTGAAAAAGTACATTGGTCTTTGTTTCACAAAAATCGGTTGAAAACCAACTGTTTTACGAATAATTTTGATTTTAAAAATTGCTTTTGTTTATTTTAGCTTTTTTTAGCAACTTTTTTTATTTATCGGCCGATTTTCTTGATTTTTATATCATTCTTTATATCTCAAAGAGACGAGATCAGTGATATACTTTGTTTGTTTCAAATGTAACTAGAACATAATTTGGCTTTTTTACCTATCGACCATGCCTGGATAATTTATTCAACAACGTGGTGATGTGATGCAACTATTCCATGGCCATCTTCCACTGCCTCAACGATGATTCAATTCATTGACGGCTGTTGACACGTGAGCTGCCAGAACGACCAATCGTTGAAGGGTCAAGATGCTCAGTAGCCAATCGTTCTTCGGTCAAAAAACTTAAGAACTCACGAGAACAAAAGTTTGAAATTTGGTGATGGACGGACCTATGAAATCGTTTCTGGGCGGAGTTTAGCCATGAGTGACTGTAGAAAACGAAAAGGCGACTGCAGATACCAAAGAGTAGGCTCATATCATCAAAGGATGTCTACATGATTGACATGGCCATATAGGGAACTCATTATCTACTCCCCCAAAAAGAATCTGAACACGAGAGGGTTAAAACCCTTTTTAGGGATTGGTGGGCGGGGGGGGGGGGGGGGGGGGGGGGGGGGTTTAAGGGAAGGGGGGTGGCTGTTAAGTTTTAAGTTTGTACTCTATCAACTATAATCTTTCAACTATGATGATGTTTAAAGGAATTTATTATAACTGAAGCATTATAACTTCACCTATCCATTTTTTTTTATATAGTCGATGATTAATCTTCATTGGCAGACACACCAACTTTCCTGATATTCAATAATATAATCATTGTTGTTATTTTCTAATTACTGTTCTTTTTCTATGTATCACCATGATTATTCTGCGTTCAATTATTATAATAACCACAATCATTATTATTATCAGCTGCTTAAATGAAATGGCAACTTGGACAGGTCCTCTGACCTGAACGTAACATTAAATTGATAACTCGTATTACCTCTGGGAGGGTCCATGCTGACTGCTTCCGGCAAACCACTGTATGCTGGAACTTTTTTCTGATGAATTAAAAACAGGAAAAAAAAAAGAAATATCAAACAAGAAATATCCACACCAATGGAGGTAATGTTTGTATGTTCTTAAGGGTTTTACGACGCTTGCAACACACTACTTCTAGAATTACAATTAAAGCACTAAGAAAAGGGAAGACAAAGGGGAACTGGTTCAAATAGGAAACAGATGTAGACAAAGTACTTAGTTTGAAAATACCTAAAAGTCTCACCCAGACACAAGCACAGGTCCGTACTAAGAGGAATACAATCAAATGTTTACAAATCATATATCATATGTATACAAAACATAATACAATGCGTAACAGAGAGATGATTAACAAGGGAAAAAAATGTAATTTCCCAAAACTAACTATACATTTGACTGATTCCCTCTTAGCCAGGGCCAGGACAAAACCAAGTAATCTCATTCCATGACAAAGACAGAAAGCAAGTTGGAAAACAAATATAGGGGATAGAAGACACAGTAAGTGCCTCCCTGCCCACTATGGGAGGTCAGGAACCCCACCCAGCCAATGGAGGTAAGCAAAATTAATATTGTTACATTATGCATGCATCAGTGATGATAGTGGCAAAAAAAAAATCATAGTTTTGTATATTATATTACTACTTCTAGTGTACACTTATTCATAATAGTAGAGTAAAATGTACGGTATGTTAATTTTTAATGAATTGTCCTTTCCTTATAACGATTTTATTGTAATGTCTTCTATTCAAGATATTTAAAATTAACATTTGGTTAAAAGGCCAGTGTTTTATCTTTGTTACTGTAGCTCAGTGGTTACGGACTTTACAAATAAGACTCAAGTAAAGTTAATAAGTTAAAATTGTAAAACATTGTAAAAACAAAGGTAAAAAGAGTAAACTAAGTTGAGCACCCTTTATAATTTTAACAGATTAATATCATCGCTCTAAATCCAGATGACACTTTCATAAAGTTAACATGAAGTATGATAGAGAATAATGGTTGAGAGAGATATACGGATAAGGGAAAGACATAAAGAGAGAGAGAAAGAGGGACAAAGAAAAAGTGAAAGAGAGGGAGAGTGAAGTGAAGAACAAAGAAAGAAAGAAATTTAAAAAAAAAAAAAGAGAGAGAGAGAGATAGAGAGAGAGAGAGAGAGAGAGAGAGAGAGAAAGAGAGAGAGAGAGAGAGAGAGAGAGAGAGAGAGAGAGAGAGGGAGAGAGAGAGAGAGAGAGAGAGAGAAAGAGAGAGAGAAAGAGAGAGAGAAAAGAGAGAGAGAGAGAGAGAGAGAGAGAGAGAGAGAGAGAGAGAGAGAGAGAGAGAGAGAGAGAGAGAGAGAGAGAAAGTGAGAGGGGGGGGGGAGGGAGAGTAGTTTAAGTGATGGGACAAATTACCATCATACTGTGTAGCAAGACATTGAGTGCAGTAAATCTACTACAGAGGACAAATCAACAAATCTCTCATTACTCTTACAGCTATTTGATAAATCTATCATAGCAATAACTGTATAAAATACAAATCTGCCTTGATAATGTGCAACTGATGAATCAATTCAAAAAGGACTTGTATGAACCTCCAAATATATGTTTAGCTATATAAACATATTTCAATGATGCCTATACAAAATACTGCCGTTCAAGGCAATAGAAATGAAATTAACTGTTTCAAGACTAAGAAATTAAGGAGCTGGCACCCGTGAAAGGTAAAGATCTGAACAAGTGTGAAAGAAAGGTGCCAGACAAAGCCTCTGTGGTGAGATGGTAGCACGTCTGACCGGTAATCAGAGGTTTGATCCCCAGTCAAGGTAGACTGATTTTTTTGGGATGTTTTTTTTTTCATCTATTTTTCATTCTTGCTTTGTCGGGCACCTTTCTTACACACTTGTTCAGATCTTTGTTTCAAGACTGTATGTTGTTTGTTTTTTGTTTTTAAGGGTTTTACGGCGCTTGCAACACATTTAGGTCATATCAGCGCCAGTCAAAAGGAAGAAAATGGGATAGTAAAAAGTTCTAGAATTACAATTAAAGCACCCAAGAAAAAGTAAGACAAAAGGGAACTGGGAACAAATAGGGATCAGATATAGATTCTAAGAGCATACCACCAATGTACTTAGTTTGAAATCACCTACAAGTCTCATCCAGACACAAGCACAAAATCCAACAAAGAGGAACACACTCAAATGCTTAGATTATACATTCAAAATAAAAAATAATAATACAGAGAGATGATTACAAGGAAAAAAATATCATCATCTCCAAAACAATAACTATGCATTTGACCGTTTCCCTCCAGCCAGGACTCCGACCAGGGCCAGGAAAAAACCAAGTAATCTCATTCCAAGACAAAGGCAGAAAGCATGTTGGAAAACAGATATAAGGGGATAGAAGACACAGTATGTACCTCCCTGCCCGCTATGGGAGGTCAGGATCCCCACCCAGTCAAGACTGTATGCTATTTGTAAGTCATACATATTAATAGAATATCAATAATATTTGAGACCTAGTTTTTAAAGAGCTTTTTAATGTTTATGAGCAGCGTCTTTCTAGTTGACTTGTCATAGATAGGGGTCAATCTATAAAGTAAAATCCTACTTCACATATTAGGCGAGTTTATAGCAGGATCATAGTAATTAGTAATACGAGCAGACCAGAAACAATAAAGCTGTAAATTTTTCCCTGCAAAACACCCCGAATTTCAAGAAGCAAACCTGGATCTACTTTTAAAAAAGCACAATATCCAACATTCTAATTTTATCACTTTGAAATTGTTTAGGACAGATGTAGTAGCGTTGTTCAATTTAGTAACATATCAATTTATGAGTAAGATAATGACTATTTCATTGATTTTCATCTAGAATTTTGGATGTGAAATCCAAATTATATATTTATTAATCTACTTATATAATACATCAGGCTTTTTTTTTTAATCCAGTATATTATGCCAATTAAAAACTATACAATCTGATGGTCAATACACAGTGAGTTCTTACCGATTCCTCTATGTCAAGTTCATAGAATTTAACTGATATGATGTCATGGTTGTCTGAGGAAGAAAAATGGATTGTTTACAAAAATTATCAAAAATTCTTCAGCTAAGATGCATACAACAGATAAATCCATTCTCAAAAACATCATTTACACCTGCTGCTCTAATTTAAGAGAAATAATTCACCACTTATATTTTCTTCAAGGATTAAAACTTTTCTATATACATTTTAAAAGTCATTCAAAACACATGCATGTAGCTACATACAGACTTTATGAAGGTTTTAAAAAACAAATTGCTTTAAACAATCTGCTCTGTATTTACAGAGCCATCCACTTAAAGAAAAGCCCAATAATCGTGGTATACAATCAGACAGACAAACTAAAATGCTAAAGCAGACCTGCCGACCATTTCTGACTTCTTTAATTTGTTTTTTTTATGTACTTATTTTCTACAAAATTTTACGAAATAAAACTTATTTTCTTCTTTGTTGGTTCTGTTTTTTGACATTACGAATTTTATTTTCACTTATAATTTTTTTTATTAAAAATTAAAATGTCAGCACTTAACAGAATATATCGAGCAAAATCGCACTGTGGGAAATCCAACAATAGTCGAAAGATTTACAGGCCTGATAATGATATCTCGGTCATTGACCTCCCTTAATACAATATTATAATCATATCTGTTATCGGCTGCATACACTAATGAGACACACAAAAAGTGTATTGATTGACCATAGAGAATGAGAACAAAACTGACCACAACTTACACTTTCCACTTACAAATTTCCATCCTGCATATTTTATCTCCTTTTCTTAGTATTTCCACATTTGTTATCTAAATCAGTACTAAAATACTGAAAATCGTACTGGTTGGAAATTCTGCTAAAGAAAGTAAAAACCACAAAAAGACTCCTCCAGTCACTAACACGACTAGACTAACTGCTACCACTTGGAAATCAGACCTTGACAGTGTAATGGAAGACATTTTAGATATTCGAATCATTATTAGTAAAAGCACACAAACAAAAATCTTGGATTAAATCCAAACATAAATAAAATACTATACAGATATATGGCACAACAAAGGACATCCAATTTTTACATCCAGACACAAGACTGAAGAGGGCTCAGCGGGATAAGTAAATTAAATTAAGTCAACATATTGATAAAAACTAACAATATCGCTTAAATACTATTGTTGATTGCTTAATGAAGTTTAAAGCAGAACCATTTTCCATGGGGAAAAGATAAACACAACCCCCCCCCCCCCCCCCCCCCCCCCCAAAAAAAAAATTTTAATTGTAGAGGACTAAATTATTCAAGTCATGGCATACTGGACCAACTGCTATCATAACAAATTGGACTGTTTGCAAATAGATGTATTGCACTATCAACTTACCGGCTAGATCTCCTGTAGCTGCAGACATTCCAAAATAATATCCTACAGGAAGCTTGACTCCTGCAACTGAGAAGCATTCTTTCCAACCACTTTTATTGTCTATGTCTGTGGATACCTAAGTTGAAGAAAAAAACAAAACTATTTATAAATAGGAAAATTTTATTAATCAATGACACAGAATTTATTGAAATGAGCTAAGGATCAGGTCGAAAGTTAAGGTCAGGTCACAGCATCATGAGCATCAACCAATTAGATACTTAACTCTTGGCGACAAAAACAATTAAAAATAAGTTTAAAAAAAAAAATAAATACAATCAAATCAAATCGCAATGTTAACAATCGAGTCAAAATTCGACCACTTACATACCTTTAAGGTGTTGTCCTCGTATCTAATAGCCATGTAGGTATCATAATCTTTGTTTCTGACTTGTGCTTCACAACCAGCGAGTTGTGTATGGGTTCCATCGCTGTCATGGTCATACAGTAGAGACCCATTGCTAAGCATGGCACTGATGTATGGATGATTGTGCTGAAAGGAGAAACAACATATTCACAGAGGATGTATGAGACTGCTTTTATCATTATCAGGTGATTGTTATACATACCAAATGACAACAAAGACATAATTAAATGTGACCAACTGAGGTGTAAAGTCGGGTTTTCCAGTTTTGGAGTTATTGTATCTGAGAATAGTTTATTTTATACCCAAAACGTTGATTTAAAAATTTATAAAATTCTGACCACTCATTGACAAAATATGAACGTTTGAAGTAAGGAGAGTGCAAGAGCTTAGAAAATACATTAGATAACATGCATACACATTTTTGAAATAATCCAATGGCTATTTTTACAGTTAATTATAATCATGTAAGATACCTTTAAACTGATCAAGATACCAATATTATGATTGTATTGGGTACGAAAAAAAAAATCAAATCAAAACACAAACAATTTTATGAAATTCTTCACTTGTTAAAGGGTGTTTGATGTCAAATTGAAAAATCAATGAATATAAAATTTATTAAAGAAAGGAGACACAAGCACAAACACAGAGCAAGATATAAGGTTGAAGCCTTTATAATGTATGTATGTGAAAATAAAGGAGAAACGTAGAGAGAGCGCATGTGAGAGAGAGGTATCTATAAAGAAAGGGGAGAATAGCGAAGAAAATAATAGGTAGGGATCGTTTAAGAAAATGCAATTGGAAAGATATCTACAAATGAGATTACAATTCTTTTTTAAGGACGGCTCAAATCATTTGAATCATATGTTCCATTGCTGTCTTTGTCAAATCAGATGACATCTTGAAGAGGAGGGGGGTGGAGCTTATTTTGTTATGACTTAAATGAGAACATAAGCTCATCATCATTGGATGCTGTTGACTATTCTCTTCTCTGAGCTGCACCCTCCAGTGGTTAAGCACATGTCACTAGTACGTAACTAATGTCAATTGTCAGCTTTTTAATTTTCTAGCCTCTACCTGATCATCTTCCTCTCTTTCTTAAGTGTTCACTCACATTGTTGATTGCCTAAAAAGATCTGCCCCCTATCTATCTCCATTTCCTCTCTGTCATTCTGCTCATCTATAGAGCATCAATTCTTTAAAACATTTTTTTGCTAGTTTGTTTGAGTCTTTTTAATCTGCTTATCCTATGACAATCTCTGTAAAATGAGAAAATAACTTTTCCTAACAAAGTAATTTAAAGAACTTGAAAACTAAGTGTATAATTATATTTCTAAAGAAAGACAGTCAAAAGGCAACATTGCCTAAATCATTAACCAGAGAAGATAGCTGAACGAAGAATATAAGAGCATGTGGTGTGTATCAAAATGCACAAATGCGCGCACACACACATTCATCCATACACATGTGCAACAAGAACCGACTACATGGCCACATCACACATAAAACCCTGGCATTTTAATGGCCAATGGTTGCATGTGATCAGCTTTGACCAATCAGGAGTTTTCATTTGTATTATCATTATGGAAAATTTTTATTTGTTTACAGTTTTTAAGGTTCGTGATTTGCTAACCGTGAGAATGGAATTTGTCAAGCTTACTCTGAGACTCATCCTTTACTGTGATATCTTAGTGCTATGGTGGAAGAAGTGACTCAGCATTATCAAGCCTAAGAAAGGTGGCTATCTGAAGGAAATTCAACTTTTTTATGGCTTTAAATGAAATTTATATACCTTATTGCCAATATTTATATAAAATTATCACGTTTTCATGTAGAAAAATTAAACAAAGCTTTAAACAAATTTTGCTTTTAAAACTGATTTTCTCTGTTTTCCCACAAAATACAGCTTCGTGCCAAGGATTCAACATGCTAATGTTTAGGCATAATGGTGTGATTGCAGCGGTAAGAACAAAACAATCAATGCTTACATTATGAGGTCCATTGTGGTTACTGTAAGTGTCCAGAAAAATTCCCAAGCCAGTGAAGGGATGAGCACTTCCAAAGACATTTCCTAGTTAGTAAAAAATAAAATGTATAGAGCATTGCAATGATTATGGTGGGTGTAATCAATTCATTAGTAAACAGAATAATATCATGAATAATGATATGATACTGTGCAACCTCTCTAATAACAACAGTATTGGAATAAAAAAAAAAAAAGATATAGAGAGTTGTCGCTATATCGAAGCAACCAAACATGGTGGTGGTTTGGGGGTAGAAAGAGAGAATAAGACTTTTTTCCAGCGATCTACTGTGGCTAATTTAGCCTTGAAAATAGTGCAATGCCGCTTCTTAAAACGACTCAGCTAGCCATTGCTTGCTTGAAAAACTTCGCATTCCTAGCTTGTCTACAATTAACTTCAGCTAGTCTATAATGGAAGATTATATTATTTTTATGTTGATCGCTCGATACTGCAAGAACTATGCAACATCAGCATTTGTTGTCAGCCACTGCCTTTTCTCTGTGGTTCAAACCCATGCTATTTGATTTTCTCTTGGTACTTGATGATCGTGGTCAAATTATGAGGATTCCCCCAGGCCAAGAGGAGAAAAGGTGCGAGTGTGCTAAAGGTGATACTCTCTTCAACTTGGTAGAAGTAGGAGTGGACATTGTCATTCGTTTTTGTATTTGTGTGCATGATCATAGATCAGAGATAATGATAGTGGGTCATAGTGCAATACTTTTTAATTCAGTCGTGTTTCATTGATGTGGAGCGCTCACTAGCAGGTCGACCATAGAACAACTTGGCATAGGAATGTTTGTGCAATGCAAAGTGACAGGTAAGCTAGATTTTTTCTCTCTCTCGCTTTGCCTTAGACAGAAAATGCTCACATCAATTGGCCCAGAGGGACAGAAAGCATTGCCGCTGGACCAAAAATGTCGTTTTGCATTGACTGTCGATTTGAAATTGACGATTATCATCATAATATCGCTATAGTAAGTATTTTTATTATTAATGATATTTAGGGAAAAAATCCTGACTCGGACTCCATAACAATACAAAGAGGATGTCGTTATAAGTGGGCTGTACTGTCTAGTCTGTCCATGTTTTTGTCAGATTATTATTAGCTAATAATCTTACATAAAAACAAAACCGTTTATTTCAATTTTAAGTTCTGAAACCTGTCATCAGGACGTTGAAAGTCCAAGAATAAAAAATTCTATTTCATGGTTCACATAGGTAAGCTAATTTGAGTTACATAAATGTATTAAAATTTGTTGTCAGAAAAATTTGTGTAAATTAGACTTAAATTGTAAATGCCTCCAGTTCCCTACTTTCCCCCAAAATATTTTAAGTCCCCAAAATGACCAAATTCATTCATTAGACATCAGGTGATAAGATCACCTGTGTTTGTAATTTTGTGAAAAAAATCCCAATGTCTCACAAAGATTGGAACTCAAACCAGCAACATTTTAGTATACAAAAAGTGATTTTGTTGCCACCACCAAAATGGATCATTGGTAGCTGCCAAATCCCAAATATTTTAATTACAATAATGTGAGAGAATGGAAAATCATTGAAGAATATAAATAAACAAAACATCAAATGCAATTAGATCACTAACCAGACTTCATTCTGTCCTTAGTATACCAGACACCAAATCCATCACCAAAAAGAGTCTTGCCGCTACCATGAACCTTGAACTGTATATGAACTTCCCAATTCTGAACATAGCATGGCTGCAAAAGCAAAAATAAACTTAATCATAATGAATCAGGGGAATAATCCTGAGGTCTGTATACTATTCATAAAATTATCTTACATCAGATATTTCAATTCAACACCTCAATTTTTCTTTCAACGCACAAAGTATTACATCGCAATATAAATTATTTCACCTGGAAGAATGACAACTATGTCATATGCTTCACATCTCTGTCAAAGATTGTTAACTTTTAGCTTAAGTTCTGAAAACTCACAAAACAAAAAAACAAAAAACGACCCCAAATACAATAACAACTAAAGAACATAGATTTTATCTATCAAAGATCCAAGCCAACTATACATCCTTTGCAATTAGCTGAAATATAATATAGTATTCACTTACATTCAAAATAAAATTGAAAGAAAAGCCCTTATAATATGAAGCTCACATAATATCATGCGTACCACAGAATTCCATATTGCACCAGTTTTACTTTGCCTGTCAGGTGTCAAACGAATGTAACTGTTTGTGACCATTGTGCTGCCCATAAAGTCCCACTGTGGAACACCCATGCCAGAACCTATAAACAAAAAGGTTTTCATTAGCACATATTAGGTACCACAAGAGACATTTATAAATATTAAAAATGGGTATTTTTACTATATACATAAAGCAATCTGATAGTCATGGAAAACACTTTTTAAATTTTGAAAATCCATACATAAATAAGAAAAGGAGAGAAAATTCATTGTTCAATAACTTAGAAAATTTTGGCTTGCCAATTGATGTAAGAAAACATTCCAACTTTGACGTCATGTAACTAAACACCAAAAAGATTTAGCATACTTGTGAAACACATTTTTAAATCACAGTGACTAGATAAATAAAAGATAAGATATGAACCAGACACAAATTTTTTCCTTAATCCACAATCTGTTGAAATTCCCCAAATCACTAGCGAAAGTAAATGTTTTGGTCTCCAGCAAGACAAATTAGCATGTTCCGTTATAATAATGAATATAATGACAAAATGATATGCAATTCACGTCAATGGGTAGAGAGTACTCCAGGGAAGAGGTCCGATTTTGTTCAGACACCTTCTACAAAAGGTCTTTGCAAAATAAAGAAGACATCATGTTTTTACTCCTGCAATGTCTGTTTTCACTTCCATGCTGCTTTAGGGACTTGTCTAGGAATTATATTGCTTGAATTTTTCCATGGCCCTCCCTGGGATCCTTAACCACATCAGGCATTCTTGTCACATTGGCAAAATGGTTTGAAAGACTTCAACATCAACCTCACTGAATGACAAATTAACAAACTGATGACTTTTTATAATCAACGCAGACTTATTAATGTTGATTAGTTGATAATCTGATGGTCATAGGCAGTATTGCTTCCATGGAGAATAATTTCACACTTTAATTGTCCACTATGTTACTGTTACATCACAGCAAAATACCATTAGTCGATTATAAATAATGTCCATGTTTAGCTTTTTCAACCGCTATTTTGCCAATATCGATATAACTTCTATTGTTAAGATTTATGTCTATATTATTATATAAACGAGATCTTTATCTGTTAAAATAAAAAATTTATATAGAGCAAAAAAAAAGAAGTGGATATAAGTGTTGTCGAAATATCCACTCTGCACTGTATTATATCTATATATGAAGAAAGTGACTTAATATATAATTTTGTTACAAGCAATTTGATTACATGCCCATATTTTTTTGGGGCCGGCTCTATTTCTCAGAACACTCAGGAAAATAAACTTGAACTCTATTTCACAGAATGGTCGGCTAGCCTCCAGTAGCTGATGGTTACGTATGTGATGCCAATGCAAAAGTAAATGCTCAAACAGAGTGGACAGGATGAATCATCAAGCTAGCGTTTTTTAGGCACATTGTTGACAAAGACAGATTTTATTAAAAAGTTGTGCTATCGCGAATACTCCATGATGGCAGCTGCCTCTTATGGTTCTCACACTACTATGTTATGACGATCGACCCAATCAGCAAAGTCCGGTTCACACTCGTGCACCATCGCGAACCCGTCCGGTAGAATCGTCACAACACACTGTTCAACTAGACGCTCTGTCGTCTCAGGTTCTTGCCCAAAGCGGGTACATGTTGGACAGTCAGAAAGACCCCATCGATGAAGCGTACTGGCCGTGAGGCAGCTCCTCGACCGAAGCCGATTCGCCGTCACCCAGTGTCTCCTCTTACTGGTATCAAAGCCTGGCAACTTCTCACCAAGCTTAGAGGAGGAAACGTCCCCGCACCCACGAGGAATTGACTTAGTCCAAACCGACTTCCATCTCGTATGTGCAGCTCTAGACGTAGTCAGGGATTCTGCGTACAAGGGTTGCCGGGACTTATTTCGGCTCAAAACGGGGGTGCCGTCCATTATGCGCACCAGAGGGGTATCCCCATTCCCTCTCTCTTTGATCTTACTCAGCCAGTTTCCCGTAATCGTCTCCCTCCGGACATCAGGGGGGGGGGGGAGGATCGCTGCTATTACCGGGCCCCATTCTCTAGGAGTTGTTGCTAGCGTTCTTGACACTATGTGCATCGACTTGCGAAGTTTTACATCTACCTTCTCAACGTTTCTGCTTCTACCCCACACTGGAGCGCAACACTCCGCGGTGGAATAGCATAGTGCCAAGGCGGATGTTATCAGGAGCGCTTGGCTAGCGCCCCAAGTCGATCCCGCCAGCTTCCTCAGAAGACTGCACCGCTTCTCTATCTTCCGGGCAACCCCTTCGAGATGCACCTGATAGGTAAGGCTGCGATCCAACGTCACCCCTAAATATTTTGGATGCGGCTCATATGGGAGTGGCTGGTCCCCAACTAGGACATTCAGTTTGCGGGTGTGCCAAGCACTGCATAGGTAAAATGCAGTGGCCACGGTTTTTGAAGTATTCAACTTCAGGTACCACTTGTTCTATGATGGCGCGTTCACTTTTGCACTTCGCCTGCACTATCAAAGAGAGAACAGAAGTAAACCTTAATAACAAAGCCAAATCTCAAAATGGGCACAGAGGTTGAAAGACAAGATAGCACAAACTCAAGATAGAAGTCTAACAGAAAGTTGGGAATAAAAAAAAGACAGAGCGCCCAAGCACTGGCTAAAGAAAACCCCCAAAAATGCAGACACATTCAGTCACACAGACACTCTAGCAAAAAGCAAAAAAATATATTGAGAATGGAAACCGTTACGGAGAAACAGAGATCAAGTTTATTTTCCCGAGCATTCGGAGAAATAGTCACTTTGTTTTTTTTTTTACAAAAAAGGAGATGTGCCAGCATTAGTATATGACGAGCAATCTTTCATATGACAATGGTTCTTTGGATATTTTCAACTATCTTGATCAGGTATATTTTATGTGGGGATTCCACTGGCCTGGAGAACTAATAAACATTCCAATTTAAGGTCTGCAAGAGCTTTTGTGGAAACAAGGCTTCCTTTGACTTTGAGGTATTTTATTTATGTTTACAAAAGCACATGAGGCGATTGTCTGTGTCTGTTCCATTTCAAATCTTGTCATTCAACTCATATGAGTATGAGTCATATTATTACAGTCATACCTATTTGTTGAAGATATATTGAATTGTGTGTTTCTGTTACCCTTCTGAATTGACATGATTTGTCTTATTCATTAAAGAGGTGGCAATTGAAAACACTGTCATTGAACATCATTTAACCCCCCCCCCCCCCCCCTTACCCCCGCCCCCAAAAGAGTCAGAGTCAGAGTCAGATAGAATATTATAATATAGACAAAGAGTTGAAAAACAAATCATCATCTTCGCCTTTTCCTTTCTCTCGTGTCAACCCTGCCCGAGGTACTTTTGAAGATCATGGCATGTGGGTGATTTTGTTAAACAGTTGACTGGCTGCTTAGACTTAGATCTAGAAATGTCTGAAATCCAGAGGATAATCGAGAAAGTTATTGAGAGGCTGAGGACCTCCTTACGTCCTAAGAAGATAAAATAGACAATTTTCTGCAGTTTCTGGTACAAAAGATACAGATTAAAATTTCGTAGACAATTTTTTGTTCGGTGATAGACTCTCATTTTCAAAGAATAAGCAAACATTTAGAAAAACTAAAAAAACGTTTCCGATTACCTTGGTAAGGTTTGACAAGGCTATGCTCTCTTCTTTGGAAATCATTGGTATTCCACTGAGTGGAAACACCATTTACTAAAGATAGTAAAAGACACACGAGTTGATAATTCATTGTCTTTGTTGTAAATAAAGGCCTGAAACGATGAAGATCCTGTCGAATCTTGTGACAACTCAGCGTACGCCTCAGCATGTAATGGACAGGTGACACGACTGTGTTCACACTTAACACAAGGGCTGGGCGGGTACCCGGGTACCCGCGAGTACCCGCGGGTAATAAAGTTAAACCGGGTACTCGGGTAAAAGGGGCGGGTAACGGGTACCCGCTTCAACAAATGGAAACCGAACTGAGAGTGATCATTTTTGGCGGTTTTAATATTTTTGAACAAAAATTGGAAATAATATGATTTTATTTACATATTTACATTTACATGACATTTTTTCAAAAGATTTTCCTACTTTATTGTTCAATTACAATGATTTTTTTTGTTTTATTTGTTAACATGCATTTGATTCAATTTTGGAATCAATAGGTTCAGACTATATTTTATTAGTTCTTATCTTTTAAAGGAATCTCAGGTACTTTTATTTTATTTATTATTTATTTATTTTTTTTCATTGCAGTTAATTATCTTTGTTCCTTACTTCAGTTTCGCTTCATTTGTTGTAATAAATAATAAAGTAATAAAAAAAATAAAAAAGCCCCCTCTCTCCCCCCCCCCCCCCCCCCCCCCCCCCCCCCCCCCACAAAAAAATTTTTGGGGACAAAAGTCACTCCTGCCACGGGTACCCACGGGTACCCGCGGGTACCCGGGTAATCAGACCACTACCCGGGTATTACCCGGGTAATGATTTGGGCGGGTAATCCCAGCACTACTTAACACAGATTTTGACGTTATTTCGATCTTGTTTCTCTTTTGACCCAGTTTGATTCATACTTTTATAATTCCTACTTTTATATCGATTCAATGTGTATTGCCTCCCTTCAATGGTCACATTATGACAGCGTCATCTCCCTTAGAATTGTGAATTGTAGTCAGTCTGAGAATTCGGCTTACTAGGTACTCTCCTACCGCACAACTTAGAAAATGTACCACATTCATTGCTTTCTAGACGTCTGAATAACTTTTGTTATGAATGTATCGTTTTGGCCATAATTCATCATTCATGACATACATGGAATTGAATGATCAGGGTGAGATGATGATGCTGATGTAATGTTATTATTCTTCTTATTTTTTTTTACATTTAATTGTGACGTTTTTATGCACGACAGTTGGAGGTGTACAAAAAGGCACCGTCTTTATGCACCTCCGTTCGCGGTGCTGGTTAATTATAATAAAATGTTGCTGCTTGAAGCTCGAAGGAAAAAATAACGATAAGTGTTGAATTGTAAGCCTCAATTTATTATATTAGACGAAGACAGATAATGTGGACGTTTCGGGTTTTCCCTTTATCGACAAAACACTAAGGCTAAGGACGAATGAGAGATGTGTGAATGGCGTATAGGTGAATAAGCATAAAGGGAGACCATCCATAAGCTACTACATCCCAAGTATTCTTGTTCTTGTTCCGTTTTTTTTAAAGTCTTCCCCCCCCCCCCTCCCAAAACCCCTACACTAGAACTTCTAGTAGGGGGTTTGGGAGGGGGGAGACTTAAAAAAAAAAGTTTCCCCCCTCCCAACCCCCTACAAGAACAATACTTCGGATGTAGAAGCTTATGGAAGGTCTCCCAGCATAAACAACGGTGGGACAATGATGATATTCGAAATCTGTAAATCGGAGATTAAAGATAATTTTGCTGTGCACTGTTGATGAACAAGATTCTGATCTGCATAAAAACAAAGATGGCTACTCCCATAACTCAGTGGTCCAAAGAAGAAGTTCGAGCTGTATTAAGGATTTTTGCTGCCAAAGGCAATTGTCCCTCTGAAATCCATCCAGAATTGGTAAGCGTGTATGGAGAAACTGTGAGAGTTTCAAACAAGTAGTTTTCTGGTTCAATGAGTTTCAACAAGGCCGATCAAACGTGCATGATAAGCAATGCGCAGGGCGATCTCCTTCTGCCCATTCATAACAAAATGTCCAACATGTTGAAACCCTGATTCGTGAAGACAGGAGACAAAGTTTGCGAAATTGCCCTTAGACTTGAAATGTCAAACTCTGCTGTTGAAAGAATAATCAAGCAATTGGACTTTAGGAAAGTTTCCGCTCAATGGGTCCCGAAACAACTGACAGAAGACCATCAGGCACAGAACCTCTTTCAACGAGTCCATGATGAGCAAGAAATGTGGGTTGGACCTGGTGGAGACCTTGGGCCTGCTGACCAGTCTTGTGTTTTCTTGACCATATGATCACTGGTGATGAAACCTGGGTTCACCACAACATGCCAGAATAAAAAAGGATTTGATGATCTGGAAACGTCCTTCGCCAGTGGCCAAAAAGTTCAAAGTGCAACATTCAACGAGAAAATTGATGGCCACCGTGTTCTGGGATACCAAAGTTGTTCTCTTGATTGATTTTCTGCAACCAGGTCAGACCATAAACACTGCCATATTCTGTGAAACTTTGAAGAAACTTAAAGAGGCCGTACGACGAAAGAGACCCAGGTGGCTCAGCAGAGGAGTCGTTTTTCAACACGACAATGCCACTCCCCATACTGCAAACATGACAAAGCATTGGTTCCAAAGGAATGCGTGGGAAGTTTTACCACATCCTCCTCATAGTCCAGATCTCACCCGTCAGATATCCATCTGTTTGGGCCCCTTAAGAGACACTTGGGTGGAAAAAAGTATGACGACGATGAATTGATTTCAGAAGTGGAGAATTTCCTGAAATGACTTGATGTCAATTTTTTAAGGGAGGGGGTATTTGCCCTCCTGTCACGATGGAGGAAATCCATCGATCGGAATGGTGACTACCTTGAGAAGTAAATAAATGATGTCAAAGTTTATTCTATGTTTCATTCAATTCCATTCACAACTTTTTGAGTTCAGAGCTTACTTACCTTATTTCTGGGACAACCCTCGTAAATGCACATTGATAATACATTGAATGGTTCTGATGTTTGTTTTTAAAAAATATAATTAATAATAATAATACATTAATTTTAATTATTTGCAGACACCTGTCTGGCATTCATAAAAGATCTGGATTTTTTATTATTGGCAGGCCTTGTCTGGCAAGAACCAAAAGCTGGCCTTTTCGTTATTGGCAGACGCATTTATCTAGTTGGCAGAAAAATTTTATGCAAAATGAAAATGCCCAACTAGGCGTGAAAAATACCAAGTATTCTGAAAAAAAAATGCTAGTGGTTATTTGTGTCCCAAATCAGTTAATATCAAGTGATATTTAACACAAGATGAAAGCAGATAGTGCTCTAATGTAAAGTCCAGGTTTTAAAAAAAAAGCAAATGGATCAATGAAATGGAAGTTTTTGTCACTTTGAACTGAAAACGTCAAACTGGCATGTTTTTTTTTTCACCCAACAAGAGACTAGTTAATCATCTAATCTGTTCATAGTCCACTAACCATTAAAATTTTCCCTACCCAACTACCTGTTAACTTTATTGATCTTCTTTTGTTTCTATAATTTGTTCATTCTGATCACAATTTTGGGGATATTGATCATGGCTGTGAATTTGTTTATTTCGCAGACGAATCCCGAGTCCTGGTGTTGTTTGCCCCAAAACCAACAACACCCGTTTTTTTTTCCTGACTTCTTCATACAAAACAATACACTTTATTTTTATCACAACGCCACATAACTAGATCCAACATCATATTCTTCGAATCAGAGATGAAAGTAACTATCAAAACAAGGAAGCAAAGATGGTGGAAAACTATCTAGCTCATATTTGAATTTTAAGATACACCGATATTGTGGTGGATAGACAACAGCTCAGTGGGCTAGACCACCTTTCATTTTGTTCCTTTTAGCTGCACAGGTTTGAATCCGATCACTTCCTTTTCTTTTTTCTTTCTTTTTTTTTTTTTTTTTTTTGCGAGTCTATTCTTTTCTCATTTTTTGTTTGGCCTTGTTCTGTTTCTGAGCATGAATTTCTTAAAGTTGTTTTTTATTCTATTTTTAATTTTAATTTTTTTTTTTATTTTCTCTATCTGACCATTTCACCTCTCTGAATATTTTTGTTTGTTTGCTTTTTAATTATATGAAGGAGCTGAATAATTTTTTTTCATTCATGCCACCATGATATATCATAATGATTGTAGTCCACAATTATTGAACTATTCATGCATTATTTTACACTTTAAAAAAAAAGAAAAAAAACTGAAACCATTGAATTTATTCGCTTTTAACAGTTTGTTGTCATAAGCCAAATATTTTAAACTTTGTCTGTTATCTGTGTAGTGTAGTATACGTCTATATTGGGGGTTTAAATAATTTATTGAGTTATGCCCCTTGTAACTTATGAATTGAGATACGTAGGTTCTTTGCAGATGATTTTTACCATGAAGCACCTTGAAATACAAGGTATGCTTCCATGTGCTTATAGAAGTAGTGTATCTGCACAATATATCATATTTTGAAAAAAAAACCCAGCTGCATTGACCGTTTTGAGCCTTGAAGTTGACAACAATTTGCTATTTTGGTGCACGTCGCATTACACTATGCATTATTTTTCGAAAAATTATAGTACTAGACCCATATTTTGGCTATAATATGTTGGACCACATATTATTTGTTGAGATACAAATCATCAATGAACAAAATGAAACATTAAAAATATATTGAAAACATTCTTTTTTTAAATTCTTTTTAAGAACAGCATGGGGAGCCATATTCAAGGGCAGGTAACTCCGAAAGTTGATAAATATTTTCATTTTCCTTAAAATAATTGTAATCTTTACTAAAAGTTGTACAGGATTACCAAATTTGAGAGAGTTGGCTTGATTAATAATTAAGTTTTTGCCTCTCAAAAATGGAGCCACGAGCAAATTTGATTTTGAGACAAAATTTCAAAAAATTGTAAAAAATTCAAATATCCCTATTCTGAACTGAAATTTTTTTTTTTTTTCATGTCTCATAATTTTCTTTAATTTTCAATTGAGCCAAGTTTGAGGAAAATAAAAAGGATGAGGTTCCCAATTTCCGATAATTTGGTCCACTTGACATGGAATGGCCCTATATATATATACTAGTAAAAAGCCCGCAATTTCGCGGGGAAAGAAC
The DNA here is from genome assembly GCF_034508935.2 of Berghia stephanieae. Taxonomy (NCBI): domain Eukaryota; kingdom Metazoa; phylum Mollusca; class Gastropoda; order Nudibranchia; family Aeolidiidae; genus Berghia; species Berghia stephanieae. The sequence continues at coordinate 7,353,888 of NC_088361.1, read as the reverse complement.
TATTTTCATTCGATATTGCCAGAATCATTTTCTTGATTAGCTTGATTACGATTGATGCACATTTTAATCAATGTCCTTGTCGTCGCTGCCGTGCTTTATTCGGCATGATTTTAGTTTATCAGTCAATAGATATCAATAAGTCGCAAGTCTTTACCACGCTTTACTTGGGAGTGCTTTGCACTACCTTCAATACTTCACAAATTTAAATGGCGGCCGAGAATCAAAACAATGGTCAAATTAGGAAATTTTAGACTTTCACAAATCTATCAAGTTTTGTTCTAAAGTTTTTAAAACGCTGATGACAAATTGAATAAATAAACGCCTGACAAAAGATCAACGGTGAAAATACAAATTGAATGAATACTGGGATGTAGGAGCTTTCGGAATGTCTCCCCTTTACTTAACTTATGTGATGTCAATTGAAAATCTGAATAATTATCACATCGATGGCATAAAAACGACAGTAATACCAGCAGTAATATTAGTTGATGTTGGTAATCGGTGAAACTTGTTTAAAATTACTGTAAATCCGAATACTGTCAAGTGATCAAGTGAATTATTTCACTATGAATGCCACGATTTGCTGAAAAATGCCAATCTGACAGTTCCTAGCAAACACTACCCCCCCACCCTGCTCAGGAATTTCTCTACTTGATGAACCCCCCCCCCCCCCCCCCCCTTTTTTTTTTTTTTGTCTTCCATGCAACCACATTCCAAAACACACAGACATGTATAGATAGTTCGAAGATGACCACTCAGGTCTTTGTTATTGTTTTTTGCCATTTGCGTTTACATATTTAATCGCAACATTTCCCAAGAATTTGTCATTAATTCTATGTAAAAGTCACAGGTTAACTGCAACATCATGGACAAAATCATGACAGGTTAAAGGGTGGGGTTTAATGCTACAGTTGTTTGTCGCCACCAAATTAGACAAAACAGTGCGGAGCCTTGCAGTATGGGTTTGTGACGGTCATTTGTGACCATTGATAGGAGGCGAGGGGGATGGGCATAGTCCAGACAAAGGTAAGCAGTGACAGTTTTAAGGAGAGACTGAATGATATCCTTGGTTTTGGGATTGGCACCTGTGCATTGGTCAGTTTATTGTCTCTCATAATTTTTTCAACTCTTACTCTTACTCTTACAAATGTTAAGTACAAAGGAGTGAAAGTTAGCCCAGTCTGAATAAGATGTCGGCTTGCTTCAAATCTGATTTTGCTTGCCAAAATCTGTGTAGGACTGTCATATGGTATTTGTTTCAATCAAATTGCTCCTGGGTGGGGATCCTGACCTCCCATAGTGGGCAGGGAGGTTCTATCCCCCCATACCCGTTTTCTAATTGTTTCCTGTCGTTGTCTTGGAATGAGATTACTTAGTTTTGTCCTGACCCTAGCCAGAGTTCCTTGGCTAGGAGGGAAACAGTCGAATGTATAGTTATGTAGTTTTGGGAGATGATATCTTTTTCCTTGTGAATCATGTCTCTGTTATGCATTGTATTATGTTTAGTTTACATATTATATTATATGATTTGTAAACATTTGAGTGTTTTCCTCTTAGTTAGGACCTGTGCTTCTGTCTGGATGAGACTTTTAGGTAATCTCAAACTAAGTACACTGATAGTGAGCTCTTGGAGTCTACATCTGTTCCCTGTTTGAACCAATTCCCCTTTGTCTCACCTTTTCTTTTGTGCTTTAATTTCCCATTTTATTCCTTTTTACTGGCGCTGATATGACCTTAATGTGTTGCAAGCGCCGTAAAACCCTTAAAAACAAATACAAAAAACAATCAAATTGCTCAGTCAGTGATTGACTAAGAACAATGTTTACAACAACTGGTTTGAGTTTACCATATGTGGTGTGAAACTGACAGATCAAAATTGCTATAAAAACTTACAAGTCATGGTGAAAATAGTGTCCCATCTGCAGCTTGGGGCAACAAAACAAGACTGAGATACCATGGCTTCCCCTAACAAGAGGAATGGTATCACGTTATAGAAAAAAAATCATCGAGTTCAATCTATCTCTCAAACCAATTCAGATAGAAATTGTCCAAAAAAAAACACGGCATTCTCAAAAGTGTTGAAATTGTGAAGAGAGGAATTTCAACTTCAATTTATCGCATCTTCAGTTAACCACATTTTCGCTTATCCCAAGGTGTTGCAATTATCTGGAGTGGACTGGATGAGAAATATAACAATATCACACATTATTCCCGCCAACAATAACAACATTAATGAATGTGTGCGAATAGGCAAACGTACAAAAAGCAAAAATGGTACCCGGCTTTGTCCATTTCTTATATTATGTACCTTTCTTTATAGGAGTTGTGAGGGATGCAGCTTCTGATAACTCTATGGGCATGGTGGATCGCAAACCATTGTAGGGACACAGCCAGTGGTTGAACTGGGAGCAATGATGGCTCGCTCTACTCTAGTGTTACTATAAGCTTTTTGATGGCAGGGTAGAAGTATTCAACTTAGATCTCTAAGATTAAGATTGATTTCTTTGCATCGTTGCATTTCAGCTCTGCTTTATATATATATATCACTCTAATTAATTTTTAAAAAATCCTTTCAGGTCTATCCATCTCTTTGATTTACACAATTGTGTGAGAAATTATGGATATAAAAGGATTTTTATCAAAATTGAGAGACAAGACCAGTTTCCATTTGAAAGACAGTCATGCAAGCGAAACACTTGACACAGATGATGATGTTGAAGAGGATGTTATTTATGAGGATTATGTGCTAGTAACAGAAAGATCAGAGGAAGAGGTATATATTTTATTGTACTGATGTTGATAGCAGATGCTGGAGTAATTGCTGTGTCTTGATTTTTGTTTAAAACTCTTTCAGCGCCATTGACCACACGGTGCGGCCAGAGCAGAATCTGTTCTACTGGCCAGTGGCCGCACATTGTAGCCGGTCTTGAAAGGCAAAAACGATAATGTAATCCAATCCTACTTTCTACAAAAGAGCTATAAATTGAACCAATAGTCATCTGCATTTTTTGCGGCCGCAAATATCAGGGCAATCCGCAAATTTTGGCAAATCGTGGCAAATTTTGGGAAAATTTGCAAATCGCGTGGCAAATTTTGGGGGAAACAAGAAGCCAAAACAAAATAACAAAAAAAAAAGTGCGGAACTTGAGAAATGTTGCAGCTTTGCCTGGGCCCAAACCAAGGGAAGCTACTCTCTACGGATAATGATCCTTTAAAATCTTTGTAACAATGTAGCCTCCTTAAATGAAATAAATTATATTTTTTTTTTCTGTATCGCGTGTTAATTTTTACTGAAACGCTTAGTTCTTCTCGGCAAATTTTGGTCTTTTTGGCAAATTTCTTGGCAAATTTTGGGGTTTTTTTGGGCAAATTTTGGCAAAAAATGCAGATGACAGGATAGTATCATTTCTTTCATCAGAATATGCAATTGGCCTAGAGGAGTATTTTAATTGAGATTTTGCGCCGAATTCAAATGTCGCTTTGTCTTAGCTTGTCATTCTCATGCTGCCTCAGTCAGGTGTCAGCCATTTTGTGACTGAAATGCGAATATGGCCTCATCGCTGAAAGAGTTAAGAGAGTATAAATGATTTTTAAAATGGTTATTTAGGTCATTTGGGTTGTTTCCATTGAAATGTAGCGATAACAGGACTCGGTTATAACCTGGATTTTAGGCCGGTCCCACCATTACTGTTTACTGAAGTTCCATTGTACAAAGACTAATGTTTGTACTGCAGGGGCCAAGAGTTGATTCTAGATGTCAATTGATTATTTACCAATCTGTGGTTCAGAGATTAAGAAATATTTTGTTCCAAAAGATAAGAGAAAAAAGAAAAGAAAAGGATGTGTTAGCCTGAAATTTTTATACTTAAAATTAGTTTTTGTTACTCGCCTTTCCCCATTTTCTGATTTGTTCAAAGTTGATATCTGTTCCATCTTTATAAACTTTATACATTAATTTTGTATAATTATATCATGCTTGTTACAGGTATCGATTGATGGACTGCCTTCTTACTCTGCTATAATGGAGCCATATCACAAAGAGACTTCATCCCAGGAATATTCATCAGTCCATTTGCATACGCAAAGTTCTAATAATAAATGTCCAGCAACAACATCAGACTCTCAAAACAATGTTGGTGTTTACCGTCAACCAACTTCTCCTATTGATGACATTCCTTTTGTATTCCATCCCAGTCTTTGCGTCCAACAATCCATCCACAGAGTGTTCCAAGGTGTTGATCTCCGAACAGATTTTTTCAATGAGGAACAATATTTCCATAACTTTACCCAAGAACACGTTTGCCTTAGGGACCTATGTACTAACCGAGAGATGTTCGGTTTATGATATTCATGTATAATTTAAGAAGAAAACGTGTTTAAAGAAATGGAAGAATGTTGCACAATATTTTTGACCATGGACAAATTGCAGGTTTAGTAATCGGAGTCAAATTTGATCAAAGTACATATGGTTATGGGGGTTTCTATAGCTCAGCTTGTAGAGCACTTGCTTCACACACAAAGGGAGAGATTGATCCCGGGTAAAGACGAGATTTTTTTTCTTTTTCTGACACCCCCGTCCACCCAGCAATGATTGGGTAATTGTTTCTGCTAAATCTGGTGGTGAGTAAATGCGATAGCATAATGACCTATGATATTGGTAACAACCAATTACTGTTGTCCGTTTCATGCTATAGGAACCGGGGTAAATCCGATCTAATGGCTCTGAAGGACCACATATGGTTAGAGTACTTCTAAATAACGACATTGTCAGGATTGGGGAAAAAATATCGTTATAGAGTTTGTGGTCTAGTTGTATGACACTCACTTTCGGATCTGAAGGTCCTGGGTTCGAGTCTCATTCAGCGCATAGTTGAGTCCTGGGATATGGCTCTTTTTTCACATTCTCTCACTGTACTCAGGTGTAAAATGAGTACTGGGCTAAAAAAGTGTAATATTGCTCAATAGTCTTGTTCTATATCTTTCATGTTGCTGTTTGTCAGGGACCCTTTGTAGAGCACTTTGAGCACATTTAATGGATATTGCGCTATTGCTTTAAAAACATTTTTTTTTTAGTGTTGTCATTACAGAGGGATTGTGAAAAAAGGTGTGTGGGGGGGGGTGGTGCTTGAAATTCCATCGTCATGGTATATGTAGACATAATATTCTATTGGATCAATGTCAACATCATCGAGGTGCCAAGCGGTTCAATATCTCTATTTTGCTGATTCTGTATCCGGAGCATTGTCGTCTACACAGGAACTGGATGCTGAAAACAATTGGAAATGGAGTCTTATGACATCTGTGCCCAGGTCCAGCACATGTTATTTAAGTGCATTCAAAACTGAGATGTAGAAATGTGCTTCTTGTGTCTGAATGAGACTTTTAGGTGGTGATCTCAAACTAAGTACTTTGATAGTCTGCTCTTGGAATCTACACCTGTTTCCTAGTTGAACCAATTCCCTTTGTCTTACCTTTTTACTGGCTCTGATATGACCTTATTATGTTGCGATTGCTCAAGCACCATAAACCCCTTAAAAACAAACAAACAAACTGCTCTTGTTTTATAACTTCTCTGTTCCTTCATTCTTTATTTGAACTACTCTGTTCCTTTTATTTTAAAATTTTAGCTCATTTTTCTCCCTTTGTCTTTCTTCTTTTTTTTTCCCACTTTTAAGTGCCTTTTCTTTTTCTGATCATCTAGTTTCTTTCTTTTTGTGAAGTTTTAGAACAGAATGTGCTAGGAATGTTAGAAACGAAATAAGTAAATGAGAATCTTAAATAAGAATGGCCTGCGACATTAAAAAATCTAAATAAAATGAAGGATATTAATCATTTCAATCACTTTGGAATGTCGATAACATCCGGTAGAAGAGCTAGCAGTTTCACTGGACCAGGAATTTCAATTTCAGTATTCAGGGTTTTTGCTAAAATATATGTCGCCATAGAGAATGTTTTATTACTTACAATATTTGGGGGGAAAATCAGGACCGGGGCCGCCATGTCGCTTTTGTGGGATTGTTGCTATAACGATTGTTGTAATAGAGAAGTTGCACTGTATGTTGTTAATGCTTTTTAAATGACAGAAATTGCAGAACATTTCATTTACCAGAATCAATATTTATTGCTGATAATAACAACTTTATCAAATGCTAATCATGTGATGATGTGTTATATTCATGGTCATAAATTTGTATGCACAAATCATTCTTATTTATTAACCGAGCCTTATGAATTTTCACCGAGTTGTTGTGAATAGCATTCACGGTTCATGTGTATAATAATTTTCATATTTGTTCTTAACTTTGCTCACCATGATGTTCACGTGCTGCTATGAGACTTTTGTTTGTCACTGTCAACAGGAAGTGTGTAGAATTAGAATTTTTTTATCCACATTAACGTTGATAAATTTTAATGCTAATGTTTTTCTCATGCAATTTATGGATCTTCAAGCATGCCAGCCAGTTACTACATATGTTGCTAAGATGTTTAATGTCACCAGATGGGACTGTCCATGCTTTAAGCTGGTGCTTTCAAGCCACACTGACAGTACAGGATTGCCCAGGAACTGGAAGGCCATGAATACCCACTCAAGGCCAGCAATGAAGTCAATGTCATTGTACAGTGGCATGCACTATCCCCAGACCTAAACTCTATTGGATATATTTGGGGTGTAATCGGTCGGGAACTTCATGGTATGGATCCAGAACCCAGAAAACATTGATGAACTATTCAAAACTCTCAGAAATGCATGAGACAGCATCCCTCAACTTTTAACTGGTGACACTGTTAAGATCTGTTCGAAGGAGATGCATTGCAGTGACACTACACCAGATATTGACTGTCGTGTATTTCGTAAGTGGCCATAACTTTCTTTGAAGTTTTCAACAAATGTTGTTAGAATGCCATTCATGTTTTGAAGTTTCATTTTGTTACTTACCTTTTTGTACTAACTTTTAAATGATGGTCCTTGCTTCAGCTAAATCTGTCTTACGACTACCAAATCATCCGTCCAAATTAAAGATAATTGGTTTAAAAATCAGTTCCATCAGATTTTGTTTGCATCTTTTAAATGACATTTTTAATCACACCAAAACAGGTGTATACAATTTTTGATTAGCAGTATCTATATAAATGTGCTTGGTAGGCTGGAGATGCAGAGAAACCTTATCATGTCCTCACTCCATATTTTCTACCTTCACCTGTGTGTGTGGGTTAACAACCTTCGTTTTCTTTTTAGCCCATCTCTCCCCACCTTTAGCTGTCAACTGTCAGTGATGATACTGATGTAAACAAAATAAAACAATCCATGCTGCACTTGCTGACCTTGTTTATATTCACTTTTTTCTTAAAATCTAATACTGTTGATTAACATTGTTATTCAGTGTTTTTGAATTTTTGTTTGTTTTTGTTTGTAATTTAGATTGTTTATATTTACAGACCTATTGGTAGAAAGCTAGCTACCGTTGTAGGAGATTTAAATCTATTCGGGACATATAAATAAGTTTTTAAAGACAATGTCTGTTGTCTCAAAAGGCACACGGCACAGACAAGAAGTGTAAAATAACAAACAATATGATATACATATATATATATATATATATATATATATATATATATATATATAATGTAAATTTTCACTCACATTTTTTGCCGAGACGACTCGTTTCTGTGTTTTTCCTTTAATTCACACTTCTTCAGTCGGCATAATCCATTTTGTCATGTCCGTAGAAAACTCCAAACTAAAGTTGTAATACACTGTAACTTTATTCAGTTGACAAAATTACTTTTAGGGTAACAACTGCAAAATAACAATAAATAACAAAATGTTACTAAAGCTCGCAACACAACATATTAACAATGTATAACACTACATAGCTCCCGCCAGAGCTTTTGTTCATTTGTCATAAATCCAGCCGATCAGGGGGTTTGGATAATCGTCCCTTTCAGTGCGTTTGGATTCGGTCTGCAACGTTTCCTCATCAGGAAAGATCATACGTTTCTCCTGGTTGGTTGCACCCGTTTTACTCTCTCTCGTGTTCTGTGCTTTCTTCGGTCTTCCCGTTCGTGGTGGTTCATGTACCTGAACAGGTTGATCAATGTCACAGTGTGCGGGTTTTAGTCTGTCGATTGAGACTGAGTCTTCTTTGTTTCCTACTTGTAGTTTGAAAACTTTGTCACCGGTTTCTAGAACTCTATACGGTCCTGTGTACGGAGCCTGGAGTGGTCTTTGATGTCCATCATGACGTATGAACACGTATTTAGCTTTGCTGATGTCCCGTGGTACGAAGCTTGTTGCTTTTTTATGCGTGGACGGAGGAACTGGACGAAGTTGACCCACTTTCTCACGGAGGTTTTTCAACATTTCAGGAGTATTGGTGTTGGGATCCGGACCAGGAACAAAGTCTCCAGACACACGAGGGCGCCCCTGGGAGAATATGAAAAACCCAGCGGACGTTTCAGCCATGTCAACATCGATTTGTAATTTTGTCAACTGAATAAAATCACGTCGGGGTCACCACTGTAACTTTATTCAGTTGACAAAATTACTTTTAGGGTAACAACTGCAAAATAACAATAAATAACAAAATGTTACTAAAGCTCGCAACACAACATATTAACAATGTATAACACTACAACACTATTACTATTACACTCCAGCACGGTATCCTTGAACTCCTCTGGACAAGCAAAAAACGTTCGAGGTAACCGTACATTGCCATTGCATTTAATGGAAGGGGGGGGGGGGGGGGTAGTGTGGCTAATCGGTATGGTACCCAAAAGATACCTAGTTTGAATATCCACCGCGTTATGTGGCCTTCGGCAAGCCACCTCTCCATAGCTTAATTTGTGGTGCTGTGCTGCAGCTCACACCTATCTTCCCTTGGAATAGGCCATGCCATAAGACAAATTTCTGCTTGAGGATGGGTATAGAGAACTTTGTTATGTACTTTATTAATATGTTACAAGGGGTTGGTGTTTATGTGTGGATGGGGACGGGGACGGGGTTACTTTATCACAACATTCATTTACCGTGGTCGCCAACCATAACCATGGGATTGGAACTAATAGCAAAGTGATACGAAAAATCAGAGAGGTGCCTTTTATGCGTAGCGGAGATGGAGTGTGTGAGTCGGTGTGAGTATCTGTTTGTGTGTCATACTCATACTGCATAAACACACATACAGTGTAGACAAGATAGACACAAAAGTAACTGTCAATGTCTCAGCAAGTCATCAGTTGTCGAAATTACAAGGCTCATAAAGACTCATAAAAAACACAATTTAGTTAATTTTTCTTAGGTTGGCTGGGTGAAATTACTTCGAGGAAACCATGTTCGAGGTAAAAATTGGTTCGAGGAAGGATGGACTGTTAACACAGAATAATAAGGGAATAATTCTGGTCATGCGATTGAGTTCGAGGAAACCGTGCTGGATTGTAGTTGTGTTTTCCAGGAACAGACTTTTTTAGAATGCTATATAATCCCTTGAAGACGGCAATGTTTTGGGGTTTTAAAAATAGCTAAATATTTTAAAAGAAAATTCGATTCTTCACCAAAGCAGACATGACATCAGAACAAAGTTATGTTGCTCTGATGAGGTCGTGGAGTCAATTTAGACCATCTATTGTCTTCTCATCTTAGTCCAAATTGTTGTAATACACATGTATCCAACTCACCTTTCTTGTCCTCTATATTTTTTGTTACTTGTCTTGTCTGCGATATCCTTCTACATTCACACCTATGGGACCTAGCAATTCTGGGAAACACATTGTAGAAGTTGAAGAAATGAAATATTAATTATGACTATATTATATCATTATACACCAGTGTACAAGGACGCGTGGTTACATTTTGCAAAAATCTTTGGCCGAAATTGGAGAACCATCCCCCTTCCCCCAATAGCAATTTAATACTGGGTACTGGTCTAGGGATGGATTGGTTTTAAAATGTCAAAGAATATTGCCTCACCAATGACGATCAAGGTAAAGTATCCTACCTTAAAAATCATTGGTTTTGACGTCCCAGCATTTCGGAACCAGGCCATTTCCACAATGGAATGATTTATCAATAATTCATCTCAAAGATCAAACATGGGGAACTGAAAAAAAAAAGAACAAACACACATTTTAGAAGTAGGGGGAAAAGCCGATTTCCCCCACCCAAATAAAAATAAAAATAAAAATAGCATTAGCATTCTAATGATTCTTTCGATTGCTTACTAAATGAGTGGCTGCCCAGTGGATTCTGTATTTTCTCCTGTCGGGTTCAAGTCAACCTGCATACCACGCTAACTTTCAATGCCATTTTTCTAATTGGTAGCTAATGAATCAATTCTATAAAAAATCTTTTAAAATAATGTAATCTTTAAAAAGAAAAACCAAAAAACAGTTGAATACATACAAGTGGGTTGACACTCTTAAAGAACTGCACATATGTTTTTTCTTTTGTTTTATTTCTTTCCCAGTTCTCAAGTTGTCCAACTCCCTCAAAAGTTATCAGGTGGACTCAGAAGACATGCATACCACGCTAACTTTCAATGCCATTTTTCCAATTCGCTAGCTAATGAATCAATTCTTTAAGAAAATATTTTAAAATAATGTAATATTTAAAAAGAAAAACCAAAACAGTTGAATACTAGAGGGATGACACACTTCAAGAACTGTACAGATGCTTTTTTCTTATGTTTATTGAGTTCACAGTTCATAGATTGTCCAACTCCATTCATAGATTGTCCAACTCCCTCAAATAGTCATCAGATGGACTCAGAGGCTCATCCTGTACACCAGCGTCATTTAGAAATATGGTTACTACATTAACATTCTACGGGTTCTTTCGATTGCTTAATGAGTAGCTGACCAAACGATTCTGTATTTTCTCGTGTCAAGTGCAAGTCGACCTGCATCCATCACGCCCATAACCAAGCCATCAAACCTGCCAGTTGGCTAACTGAAAAATTAATTCTTTTAAAAAATCATCTTTAGAAGTAGTGTAATAAAAAAAAAGAAATACCAAAACACAATAATACTTACAAGTGGGCGGGGTGACACTCTTTTTTTTGTTTTATTTATTTGCCAGTTCTCAAGTTGTCCAACTCCCTCAAATAGTCATCAGGTGGACTCAGAAGACCTGCATACCACGCTAACTTCCAATGCCATTTTTCCAATTGACTAGCCAATAAATCAATTCTTTAAAAAAATATTTTAAATTAATGTAATACAGTTGAATACTAGAGGGACGACACACTTCAAGAATTGTACAGATGGTTTTTTCTTATGTTCTATTGAGTTCACAGATTGTCCAACTCCCTCAAATAGTCATTGGATGGACTCAGAGGCTCATCCTCTACACCAGCGTCATTTAGAAATATGGTGACCGCATTTTGTGCATATTTTCTGTAAAAATTAAAAGTAAAAAAAAAGCATCAGTTATTTACGCTTTTTAAAAATACAGATCATGCAATGAGATTCAAACTTTAATGATAATGTCTCGCACAGACACTGTCAAAAGAGAGCCTCCATATCGGGTTTTCACTCTCAGGATTAAGTTTCCTTTCTTTGTGGAGGCCATTAGCAGAAAAAAATTACCGTAACATTCAATTACAAATACAAACTTTATAGCAAATGAATATTTTTTTAAACAAAGAAACAAAGAACTAGGGGGGAAAGCCCGAACAACCCCCCATCCCCTCCCCAGAAAAAAAAAACCATTAACATTCTACAGGTTTTTTCCATTGTTTAATAAATGAGTAGCTGCCCAAAGGATTCTGTATTTTCACCTGTCGGGTTCAAGTCGACCTGTATACCACGCTAACTTTCAATGCCATTTTTCTTATTGGCAAGCTAATGAATCAATTCTTTAAACATAATCTTTTAATATACATAATGTAATCTTTAAAATAGTCATCAGGTGGACTCAGAGGCTCATCCTCATTGTTATTAATTTCTAAGGGCATTAATTCTGTACCTAAACACACGTAGCTTTTCTATTGTAGAGTTGTCATTAACTCGGAAGAGATGTCCTCATGATCCCCTCGTACCAGCTCTGGTCCCAGCAAAAAGGGGTTTTATCTCTCATGATTAAGTGTCCTTTCTTTGTGGAGTCTAGTAGCAAAAAAAAAGTAACATTCAATTACAAATACAAACTTTACAGCAAATGAATCTTTTTTTTATATATATAGTAAAAAATACCTTATAACGTTCTATGAAACAAAGAAGTAGGGAAAAAGCCCGAATAACCGCTTCCCTCCCCTCCCCAGAAAAAAAACCCCATTAACATTCTAATAGGTTCTTTCCATTGCTTAATAAATGAGTAGCTGCCCAAAGGATTCTGTATTTTCACCTGTCGGGTTCAAGTCGACCCGCATACCACGCTAACTTTCAATGCCATTTTTCTAATTGTCTTGCTAATACACAATTCTTTAAACAATCTTTTAAAATAATGTAATATTTAAAAAGAAAAGCAAAACAGTTGAATGCTAGAGGGATGACACTGACACACTTCAAGAACTGCACAGTTACTTTTTTCTTGTGTTCTATTGAGTTCACAGATCACAGATTGTCCAACTCCCTCAAATAGTCATCGGGTGGACTCAGAGGCTCATCCTCTACATCAGCGTCATATAGAAATATGATTACCACAAGTTGTGCATATTTTCTGTAAAAATTTAAAGTAGAAAAAAAGGCATCAGTTATTTATCCTTTTAAAAAATATAGATCATGCGTTGAGATTCAAACTTTAATGTCTCGCACAGACACTGTCAAAAGAGAGCCTGGATATCGGGAACAGAGTCCTACCAAGAATTACAACATAAACAAGAATATTGCCCCAAATATACAGCTTTAAAAAAATTGCGTGTAATAAATGTCATTTGGCCCACACAGCAACATTTTATCTAGGTTTTTGTAGCATTACATTATACAGTAGTATAAAAAAAAAAATGCTATTCTATCATGCAGTAATTACTGCCCTCCAGATCAGAGAACACTTTAATGACAGAAAGGTAATATAGCATGAAAAATGAAATATCTGTAACCGTGAGTAGCTGGCAACAGTGTGTGTGTGTGTTGTTTTTTTTTACACATAGCATAACGCAGTGCATGGTGCTGAAGGCTTGTTAATACAGGTTATAATTGGAAAGTAAAAGATATTATAAAGTTAAATGGTCATAAACTCGCACATTGTTATTAATTTCTAAGGGCATTAATTCTGTACCTAAAACACGTAGCTTTTCTATTGTAGAGTTGTCATTAACTCGGAAGAGATGTCCTCATGATCCCCTCGTACCAGCTCTGGTCCCAGCAAAAAGGGTTTTATCTCTCATGATTAAGTGTCCTTTCTTTGTGGAATCTAGTAGCAAAAAAAAGTAACATTCAATTACAAATACAAACTTTACAGCAAATGATCTTTTTTAATGTAGGAAAGAGTCTATATAACGTTCTTTGAAACAAAGAAGTAGGGGTAAAGCCCGAACCCCCCCCCCCCCCCAATCCCCTCCCCAGAAAAAAACACATTGACATTCTAGAGGTTCTTTCCATTGCTTAATAAATCAGTAGTTGCCCATAGGATTCTGTATTTTCACCTGTCGGGTTCAAGTCGACCTGCATACCACGCTAACTTTCAATGCCATTTTTCTAATTGGCTAGCTAATGAGTCAATTCTTTAAACATAATCTTTTAAAATAATGTAATCTTTAAAATAGTCATCAGGTGGACTCAGAGGCTCATCCTCATTGTTATTAATTTCTAAGGGCATTAATTCTGTACCTAAACACACGTAGCTTTTCTATTATAGAGTTGTCATTAACTCGAAGAGATGTCCTCATGATCCCTGCCTACCAGCTCTGGTCCCAGCAAAAAGGGGTTTTCACTCTCATGATTAAGTGTCCTTTCTTTGTGGAGTCTAGTAGCAGAAAAAAGTAACATTCAATTACAAATACAAACTTTACAGCAAATGAATCGTTTTTTAAATATAGGAAAGAGTCTATATAACGTTCTTTGAAACAAAGAAGTAGGGGGGAAAGCCCGAATACCCCCCCCCCCCCCCCAACCTTTCCCCTCCCCAGAAAAAAACCTATTAACATTCTATAGGTTCTTTCCATTGCTTACTAAATGAGTAGCTGCCCAAAGGATTCTGTATTTTCTCCTGTCGGGTTCAAGTCGACCTGCATACCACGCTAACTTTCAATGCCATCTTTCTAATTCGCTAGTTAATAAATCAATTCTTTTTTTTTTAATCTTTTATGATAATGTAATCTTTAAAAAAGAAAAACCAAAATATTTGAATAGTAGAGGGATGACACACTTCAAGAACTGTACAGATACTTTTTTCTTATGTTCTATTGTGTTCACAGTTCATATATTGTCCAACTCCCTCAAATAGTCATCGAGTGGACTCAGAGCTGTCATCTGCCTTTTTTGCGGCCGCAAATATCAGGGCGATCCGCAAATTTTGGCAAATTTCCCAAATTTGGCAAATCGTGGCAAATTTTGGGAAAATTGGCAAATCGTGTGGCAAATTTTGGTAAAGAAAAAAAAAGAAACGAAAACAAAATTACGAAAAAAAAGGTGCGAAACTTGAGAAATGTTGCAGCTTTGCCTGGGCCCAAACCAAGGGAGGCTACCCTCTATGGAAAATGATCCTTTAAAATCTTTGTAACAACGCTATTCACAGTCATTTCATTAAATTAATAAATGCAGCCTCCTTAAATGTAATAAATTGTCTTATATATATATATATATATATATATATATATATATATATATATATATATTTCTGTATCGCATGTTAATTTTTACTGAAACGCTTAGTTCTCCTCGGCAAATTTTTTGGCAAATTTTGGTCTTTTTGGCAAATTTCTTGGCAAATTTTGGCAAATTTTAGGTTCCAATTTTGCAAAAAATGCAGATGACAGTCAGAGGCTCATCCTCTACATCAGCGTCATTTAGAAATATGGTAACCACACGATGTGCATATTTCTGTAAAAATTGAAAGTAAAAAAAAAAAAGACACCAGTTATTTACCCATTTTAAAGATACAGATCATGCGTTGAGATTCAAACTTTAATGTCTCGCACAGTCACTGTCAACAGATAGAAAGATAGCCTCCATATTGGAAACAGAGCCCTACTAATAATAACATGGAACAAGAACGTTGCCCCAAATATACAATATTAAATATATTGCGCCTAATAACTTAATGTCAATTTGAAGTCATTAGGTCCACACAGCCAAAGTTTATCTAGGTTTTTGAAGTATGACATTATTATAGTAGCAAAAGGAGGCTATTCTATCATAAAATAATTACTGCCCACCCAAGCAACCATGTCATTGCTGGCTGGAGAGGATGGTCAGAACCATCTTTCCGTACTCTGGATCGATAAGGCGAGAACTTAATCACTGAGCTATTGAGAACATAATTGATTTAATAATTTAAAAAAACAACTCTTCTTATAGCAATTGAGGACAGATAGGCTGTCTATAATTAGAGACCACTTTAATGACAGAAAGGAAATATAGCATGATAAATGAAATATCTGTAACCGCGAGTAGCTGGCAACAGTGTGTGCTTTTATTTTTACACAAAACATCACGCGATGCATGGTGCTGAAGACTTGTTAATAATACGAGTTATAAATGGAAAGTGAAAGATATTATACAGTTAGACAAGAAATCGTCATAAACTCACACATTGTTATTAATTTCTACGAGCATTACTTATGTACCCAAACACACGTAGCTTTTCTATTGTAGAGCTGTCAGTAGCTCGAAGAGATGTCCTAATGATTCCCTCGTACCAGCTCTGGTCCCAGCAAAAAAGGGGTTTTATCTCTCACGATTAAGTTTCCTTTCTTTGTGGAGTCCAGTAGCAGAAAAAGTAACATTCGATTACAAATACAAATTTTATAGGAAATTAATCTTTTTTTATATATATAGTAAAAAATGCTTTATAACGTTCTATGAAACAAAGAAGTAGGGAAAAAGCCCGAATAACCGCTTCCCTCCCCTCCCCGGAAAAAAAACCCCATTAACATTCTATAGTTTCTTTCCATTGTTTAAAATATGAGTAGCTGCCCAAAGGATTCTATTTTCACCTGTCGGGTTCAAGTCGACCTGCATACCACGCTAACTTTCAATGCCATTTTTCTAATTGGCTAGCAAATAAATCAATTATTTTTTTTTTTTTAAAATCTTTTATAAAAATGTAATCTTTAAAAAATGAAACCAAAACATTTGAATAATAGAGGGACGACACACTTCAAGAACTGTACAGATGGTTTTTTCTTATGTTCTACATATTGAGTTCACAGTTCATAGATTGTCCAACTCCCTCAAATAGTCATCGGGTGGACTCAGAGGCTCATCCTCTACATCAGCGTCAGTTAGAAATATGGTGACCGCATGTTGTGCACATTTTCTGTAAAAATTGAAAGTAAAAAAAGACACCAGTTACTTACCCTTTTTAAAAATACAGATGCGTTGAGATTCAAACTTTAATGTCTCGCACAGTCACTGCAAAAGATAGAAAGATAGCCTCCATATCGGAAACAAGCCCTACTAGTAATAATATGAACAAGAGCATTGGCCCAAATATATAGCATTAAAAATATTGCGCCTAATAACTTAATGTCAATTTGAAGTCATTGGGTCCACACAGCCAAAGTTTATCTAGGTTTTTGAAGTATGACATTATTATATTAGCAAAAGAAGACTATTCTATCATAAAATAATTACTGCCCACCCAAGCAACCCTGTCATTGCTGGCTGGAGAGGATGGTCAGAACCATCTTTCCGTACTCTGGATCGATGGATTTATAAGGCGAGAACTTAATCACTGAGCTATTGAGAACATAATTGATTTAATAATTAAAGAAAAACTCTTCTTATAGCAATTGAGGACAGATAGGCTGGTCTATAATTAGAGACCACTTTAATGACAGAAAGGAAATATAGCATGATCAATGAAATATCTGTAACCGCGAGTAGCTGGCAACAGTGTGTGCTTTTATTTTTACACAAAACATCACGCGATGCATGGTGCTGAAGACTTGTTAATACAGGTTATAATTGGAAAGTGAAAGATATTATACAGTTAGACAAGAAATCGTCATAAACTCACACATTGTTATTACTTTCTACCGGCATTACTTATGTACCCAAACACACGTAGCTTTTCTATTGTAGAGCTGTCAGTAGCTCGAAGAGATGTCCTAATGATTCCCTCCTACCACCTCTGGTCCCAGCAAAAAGGGGTTTTCACTGCCAAGACGTGTTCCTTCTCTCGTAGTCCAGTAGCAGAAAAAAATTACATTCAATAACAAATACAAATTTACAGCAAAGGAATCTTTTTTCAATATAGGAAAAAGTAAGGGTTTGAAATAAAGCAGGAGGAAAAGCCCGAACAACCCGCTCCGCAGAAGAAATAAAACACAAACATTCTACAGGTTCTTTCTATTGTTTAATGAGGAGCTGACCAAACGATTCTGTATTTTCTCCTGTCAATGTCAAGTGCAAGTCGTCCTGCATATATCACTCCCATTCCAAGCTAACATTCAATGTTATTTGTCCAACAAACCTACCAGTTGGCTAACTGATAAATTAAATCTGAAAAAAAAATATTTGAAAGAGTTTAAAAAGAAATACCACAAACTATTGAATACTTACAAGTGGTATGACACCATCAAATAGTCATCGGGTGGACTCAGAGGCTCATCCTCTACACCAGCGTCATTTAGAAATATGGTTACCACATTAACATTCTACAGGTTCTTTCGATTGCTTAATGAGTAGCTGACCAAACGATTCTGTATTTTCTCGTGTCAAGTGCAAGTCGACCTGCATCAATCACGCCCATAACCAAGCCAACAAACCGCCAGTTGGCTAACTGATAAATTAATTCTTTTTAAAAAATCATCTTTAGAAGTGTAATAAAAAAAAGAAATACCAAAACATAATAATACTTAAAAGTGGGGTGACACTCTTTTTTTTTTTTTTTTTATTTCTTTGCCAGTTCTCAAGTTGTCCAACTCCCTCAAATAGTCATCAGGTGGACTCAGAAGACCTGCATACCACGCTAACTTCCAATGCCATTTTTTCCAATTGACTAGCCAATAAATCAATTCTTTTAAAAAAATCTTTTAAAATAATGTAATATTTAAAAAGAAAAAGCGAAACAGTTGAATACTAGAGGGACGACACACTTCAAGAACTGTACAGATGTTTTTTTTCTTGTGTTCTATTGAGTTCACAGATTGTCCAACTCCCTCAAATAGTCATCGGGTGGACTCAGAGGCTCATCCTCTACACCAGCGTCATTTAGAAATATGGTGACCACATGTTGTGCATATTGTCTGTCAAAATTAAAAGTCAAAAAAGGCATCAGTTATTTACGCTTTTTAAAAATACAGATCATGCGTTGAGATTCAAACTTAAATGTCTCGCACAGACACTGTCAAAAGAGAGTCACCATATCGGGTTTTCACTCTCAGGATTAAATTCCTTTCTTTGTGGAGGCCAGTAGCAGAAAAAAAGTAACATTTGATTACAAATACAAACTTTACAGCAAATGAATCTTTTTTTATACATAGTAAAAAATACTTTATAACGTTCTGTGAAACAAAGAAGTAGGGAAAAAGCCCGAATAACCGCTTCCCTCCCCTCCCCAGAAAAAAAAACCCATTAACATTCTAGAGGTTCTTTCCATTGTTCAATAAATGAGTAGCTGCCCAAAGGATTCTGTATTTTCACCTGTCGGGTTCAAGTCGACCTGTATACCACGCTAACTTTCAATGCCATTTTTCTAATTGTCTTGCTAATACACAATTCTTTAAACAATCTTTTAAAATAATGTAATATTTAAAAAGAAAAGCAAAAAAATTGAATGCTAGAGGGATGACACACTTCAAGAACTGCACAGTTACTTTTTTTCTTGAGTTCCCAGATTGTCCAACTCCCTCAAATAGTCATCGGGTGGACTCAGAGGCTCATCCTCTACATCAGCGTCATATAGAAATATGGTTACCACATATTGTGCATATTTTCTGTAAAAAATTAAAGTAGAAAAAAAGGCATCAGTTATTTATCCTTTTAAAAAATACAGATCATGCGTTGAGATTCAAACTTTAATGTCTCGCACAGACACTGTCAAAAGAGAGCCTGGATATCGGGAACAGAGTCCAACCAAGAATTACAACATAAACAAGAATATTGCCCCAAATATACAGCTTTTAAAAAAATTGCGTGTAATAAATGTCATTTGGCCCACACAGCAACATTTTATCTAGGTTTTTGTAGCATTACATTATACAGTAGTATAAAAAAAAATGCTATTCTATCATGCAGTAATTACTGCCCTCCAGATCAGAGAACACTTTAATGACAGAAAGGAAATATAGCATGAAAAATGAAATATCTGTAACCGTGAGTAGCTGGCCACAGTGTGTGTGTGTGTTTTTTTTTTACACATAGCATAACGCAGTGCATGGTGCTGAAGGCTTGTTAATACAGGTTATAATTGGAAAGTAAAAGATATTATAAAGTTAAATGGTATTAAACTCGCACATTGTTATTAATTTCTAAGGGCATTAATTCTGTACCTAAACACACGTAGCTTTTCAATTGTAGAGTTGTCATTAACTCGAAGAGATGTCCTCATGATCCCCTCGTACCAGCTCTGGTCCCAGCAAAAAAGGGTTTTATCTCTCATGATTAAGTGTCCTTTCTTTGTGGAGTCTAGTAGCAGAAAAAAGTAACATTCAATTACAAATACAAACTTTACAGCAAATGAATCTTTTTTAATGTAGGAAAGAGTCTATATAACGTTCTTTGAAACTAAGTAGGGGGGAAAGCCCGAATACCCCCCCCCCCAACCTTTCCCCTCCCCAGAAAAAGAAAACCCATTAACATTCTATAGGTTCTTTCCATTGTTTAATAAATGAGTAGTTGCCCATAGGATTCTGTATTTTCACCTGTCGGGTTCAAGTCGACCTGCATACCACGCTAACTTTCAATGCCATTTTTCTAATTGGCTAGCTAATGAGTCAATTCTTTAAACATAATCTTTTAAAATAATGTAATCTTTAAAATAGTCATCAGGTGGACTCAGAGGCTCATCCTCATTGTTATTAATTTCTAAGGGCATTAATTCTGTACCTAAACACACGTAGCTTTTCTATTTTAGAGTTGTCATTAACTCGAAGAGATGTCCTCATGATCCCTGCCTACCAGCTCTGGTCCCAGCAAAAAGGGGTTTTCACTCTCATTAAGTGTCCTTTCTTTGTGGAGTCTAGTAGCAGAAAAAAGTAACATTCAATTACAAATACAAACTTTACAGCAAATGAATCGTTTTTTTAAATATAGGAAAGAGTCTATATAACGTTCTTTGAAACTAAGTAGGGGGGAAAGCCCGAATACCCCCCCCCCCAACCTTTCCTCTCCCCAGAAAAAGAAAACCCATTAACATTCTATAGGTTCTTTCCATTGCTTAATAAATGAGTAGCTGCCCAAAGGATTCTGTATTTTCTCCTGTCGGGTTCAAGTCGACCTGCATACCACGCTAACTTTCAATGCCATTTTTCTAATTGGCTTGCTAATGAGTCAATTCTTTTTTTAAAAAATCTTTGATGATAATGTAATCTTTAAAAAAGAAAAACCAAAACATTTGAATAGTAGAGGGATGACACACTTCAAGAACTGCACATATACTTTTTTTCTTATGTTCTATTGTGTTCACAGTTCATAGATTGTCCAACTCCCTCAAATAGTCATTGAGTGGACTCAGAGGCTCATCCTCTACATCAGCGTCATTTAGAAATATGGTGACCACACGATGTGCATATCTTCTGTAAAAATTGAAAGTAAAAAAAAAAGACACCAGTTATTTACCCATTTTAAAGATACAGGTCATGCGTTGAGATTCAAACTTTAATGTCTCGCACAGTCACTGTCAAAAGATAGAAAGATAACCGCCATATCGGAAACAAATCCCTACTAATAATAACATGAACAAGAATGTTGCCCCAAATATACAGCATTAAAAATGTTGCGCCTAATAACTTAATGTCAATTTGAAGTCATTAGGTCCACACAGCCAAAGTTTATCTAGGTTTTTGAAGTATGACATTATTATATTAGCAAAAGAAGACTATTGTATCATAAAATAATTACTGCCCACCCAAGCAACCCTGTCATTGCTGGCTGGAGAGGATGGTCAGAACCATCTTTCCGTACTCTGGATCGATAGATTTATAAGGCGAGAACTTAATCACTGAGCTATTGAGAACATAATTGATTTAATAATATAAAAAAAACTCTTCTTATAGCAATTGAGGACAGATAGGCTGGTCTATAATTAGAGACCACTTTAATGACAGAAAGGAAATATAGCATGATAAATGAAATATCTGTAACCGCGAGTAGCTGGCAACAGTGTGTGCTTTTATTTTTACACAAAACATCACGCGATGCATGGTGCTAAAGACTTGTTAATAATACGAGTTATAAATGGAAAGTGAAAGATATTATACAGTTAGATAAGAAATCGTCATAAACTCACACATTGTTATTAATTTCTACGGGCATTACTTATGTACCCAAACACACGTAGTTTTTCTATTGTTGAGCTGTCAGTAGCTCGAAGAGATGTCCTAATGATTCCCTCCTACCACCTCTGGTCCCAGCAAAAGGGTTTTTCACTGCCAAGACGTGTTCCTTCTCTAGTATTCCAGTAGCAGAAAAAAATTACATTCAATAACAAATGCAAATTATCAGCAAAGGAATCTTTTTTCAATATAGGAAAAAGTAAGGGTTTGAAATAAAGCAAGAGGAAAAGCCCGAACAACCCGCTCCGCAGAAGAAATAAAACACAAACATTCTACAGGTTCTTTCTATTGTTTAATGAGGAGCTGACCAAACGATTCTGTATTTTCTCCTGTCAATGTCAAGTGCAAGTCGTCCTGCATATATCATTCCCATTCCAAGCTAACATTCAATGTTATTTGTCCAACAAACCTACCAGTTGGCTAACTGATAAATTAAATCTTTAAAAAAAAACATATTTGAAAGTTTTAGAAAAGAAATACCAAAAACAGTTGAATACTTACAAGTGGTATGACACTCTTTAAGAACTGCACAGATGTTTTTTTTTATTTTGTTTTATTTATTTGTCAGTTCTCAAGTTGTCCAACTCCCTCAAATAGTTATTAGGTGGACTCAAGAGACTCATCCTCTACATCAGCGTCATTTAGAAATATGGTGACCACACGATGTGCATATTTTCTGTGAAAATTGAAATTAAAAAAAAACAAAACAAAACAGACATAATTCATTCACCTTTTTTCTTAAAATACTGATCATAGCCATATAACTTGCACCCAGCTTGTTTTAGAAGCTTTATCTAGTTGAGATTCAAACTTCAATGTTGAACATCGATTAACACATTCTCTCCCTCCATCCATGCATTTAGTCTTTCATTCATTACTCTTGGAAACAGTTTTCCTGTACAACTCATTATAGTTACCCCACTGTATTTGTTCACGTCTCGTTCATCGCCCTTTTTAACATAGTAGGGCGGGCCTCGGATTGGATCTCCATTAGTTACATATCAGGGCGGACCGTTCAGGCGCTCTATAGGCTCGACATCGGGGATGGTCTTGTGACGGTCAACCGGAATTATTCCTTTGCCCCCGATATGCCTCAAGCTCCCCCAACAACAACAAGGTAGGAGCCGACTTCGACAAGTGGTATCTGAAGATGAACACGCCGAAAACCGTGACCACTGCATTTCGCCTATGCAGTGGCTGGCACACCCGTAAACTGAACGTCCTCGTCGATCAACTTATCCCATATGAGCGGCACCCAAAATACCTGGGGGTGACGCTGGATTGCAGCCCTACATCTCGGAGTTGGCTGTAAGATAGAGAAACGCAAGTCTTCTGAGGATGCTGGTGGGATCAATTTGGGGTGCTAATCAAACGCTCTTGAAGACCTCCACCTTGAAACTATGCTATTCCGCTGCGGAGTATTGCCCTCCAGCGTGGAGTAGAAGCAGGAACGATTAGAAGGTAGATGTTAAACTTCGCCAGTCCATGAACATAGTGTCGGGAACGCTGGCAACAACGCCTAGAGAATGGGACTCGATAATGGCAGCAATCCATTCCTCCGGCGGGAGACGATGACAAAGAACTGGCTTGATAAGATTAAAGAGAGAGGGAATGGGGATACCCCTCTCAAGCGCATATGGACGGTGCCCGTATCGAGCTGAAATAAGTCCCGGTACCCCTTCTACGTAGATTCCCTGACTTCGGAAGTCGGTCTGGACGAATTCAATCCCTCAAGGGGGCGGGGACATTGACTCCTCGAAAGTGGGGGAGAAGTTGCCAGTCTTTTCTACCAGCAAGAGGAGACATTGGGTGGCAGCCAATCGGCCTCGGTCGAGAACCTGCTTCACAGCACACTCATTGCACCAGTGGGGACTTGCTACCTTTCAAAACATCTACCCGTTGTGGTAATGAGCCCGAAACCACAGAGCATCTAATTGAACGGTACCTTGTGATGAAGCTTCCAGGTGGGTTTTTGACAGTGCACAAATGCGGTACGAAATTTGCTGATTGGGTCGATCGTCATAACACTATTAGAAGCTGCTGTCCTTTAAAAAAGATTGGCACGATAGGGACTGAGATTAGCGGAAGAGTAGCGTCCCTTGATTGGTTGTCACCAATAGTCTGTGACGTCACCGGCGGAAAAGTTATTAGAGAGAGAACGTCATGCTGGTTGTGCGCATGCGTCTCTCGTCTCCGCATATATGCTTCTGTTCTTTTGATTGCACAGTTCTCAGGTTGTCCAATTCCCTCTGTAGTCATCAGGTGGACTCGGAGGCTCATGCTCTACACCAGCGTCATTTAGAAATATGACCACATGTTGTGCATATTTTCTGACATAATTCATTTACCCTTTTTAAAATTACAGATCATGGCCACAGAACTTGCACCCATGTTGATTTATAAGCTTTATGTAGTTGAGATTCAAACTTCAATGTCTCGCATAGACACTGTCAAAGGAGAGAAATATAGTTTCCAGATCGGAAACAAAGCCCTGCAACTTGCATCTCTAAAGTCTAAAGCTGTCTAAAATGGAAAGTTGTAACATACTTCTCTCCACATTTTAAGAACAGTAATCCTTGATTCTGTATCATTGAACAAAGTTGCAATAATCTCCACATTCTTCATATTAATAAGGTAATCTTGCATCAACAAGGACGATAAAGATAAAATATATTGCCTTAAAAATAATTGATGTCGATGTCCCTGTATTTGTGGACGATACCATTTGCACAATGGAATGATTGATCAAATATTCACCTGCATGTCCTTAAATGGTGGTCAAACACAGGTAACTGACAAAAACAAAAAAAACAAATTAACGCCATTTAAATATACACATACAAGCAAATAAGTGGGCAAAAAAGCCCAACCCCCCCCCCCAAAAAAAAAAAAACAAAAAAAAAAACATTAACATTTTATAGGTTCTATCAGTTGTCTGCCAAAACGGTTTTCCACTCCCACACCAAGGCAACTTTCATTGCCATTTTTCCAGCAAACCTACCAGTTTACTAGTTAAATTAAATATTTAAAATATGTTTTTCTTTAAAGTAATGTCATTCTAAAAAGTAAAAACCAAATCAGCTGAATACTTACAAGAACTGTACAGCTGCTTTTTTCATTTGTTCCATTGATTTCCTAGTTCTCAGGTTGTCCAACTCCCTCAAGTATCAGGTGGATTCAGTATCTCATCCTCTACATTAGCGTCATTTAGAATTATGGTGACCATATGATGTTCGTATTGTTTGTGAAAATTGAAAGTAAAAAAAAAAGAAAAGATATACTTAATTCATTTACCCTTTTTCAAAATGCAGATCATGGCCACAGAACCTGCACCTAGTTGTTTTATAAGCTTTACCTAGTTGACATTTAAACTTTAATGTATCGCGCACACACTGTCAAAGGAGAGAAAAATATCCTCCATTTAAGAAACAAAGCCCTACAAGATGCACAAATAACACCATAAACGAGAACATTGTCCCAAATACACATCTTTGAAAATAATGCGTCTAATAAATGTTCTCTCTTTGAAGTCATTTGGGCCCACTCAGCCAAAGTTTATCCAGGTTAAGTAGTAGAATGCTAATCCATCTGGGTGGGGCTTGTAACCTCCCATTGTGGCAAAGAGGTACTTGCTGTGCCCTTTATTCCCCTCGCTCTGTTTTCCAAACGCTTTCCGTCTTTGTCTTGGAGTAAGGTCACTTGGATTTGCCTAACCCTAGCCGGGTATTCTGGCCATGGCTGGGAGGGAAACAGTCAAGTGTATAGTTAAGAGTTTTGGGAGATGATAATTTTTGTCTTGTAAATCATCTCTGTTATGCACTGTATTGCATACTTTACTTATATGTTTTGTAAACATTTGAGTATGTTCCTCTTAGTGGGGGGCCTTCCCAGGTTTTGGGATTGGAATCACGGTGGCCAGATTCCAACTAGGTGGAAAAGTCTATGTTGTCCATATCTTGTTATAGATATTCAAAAGGACAACCAGACTGTCTTGTGGAAGATGACGGGAGTATTTCATAAGTAATGTTGTCAGGACCCGGTGCTGTGACAATTTGTGTCTCGGAGGCAGGCATCCAACTCCTCCAGTGTGAATGGTTTGTTGTAGTCTTCAGTGTTTGTAGATGTGAAGTTTATTGGTTGATTTTCGTTATATTTATGGCGCAGAAATTGAGGTGTGTGGTGTGCAGACGAGGAGCTGTGCGCCAGCCTCTCGGCCAGAGTGTTGGCAATGTCTTCTTCTGTTTCAGCCACGGATCCATCGAGACGTGTCAAGTGATTTAGGTACTTTGAGTTCAGTAAAATTTAAATGTTGTAAAATGTCTTTGTAGAAAATTTTATGTAAAAAAAGAAAGAAAGAGGTAGTACGAGAAATAAATTGCATAATGCCTCATACTCATAGATTTAGCGATGGTAGTATAAAAACTCACTTATTTTGAAAATCAATATTCTAGCCGTTTGGAGACTCCATATAGAGATTCATCACACATAAATATATCCTGAAATCCATCTGCCGTCTAACCTAAATCATCGTCTTAGTCACAATTTAGCCAAAATTATTTTCCAACGTGCATTCTTCATGGGATCATTCTTTATACGCGCTGCAATTAATCTATTTCTCCAAGGTACGACTTTTCGAAAATTAATATCCACAAACAATACAAAGTTTGTCATCATCACTATCATCATCATCATCGTCAGGTTTTGGAACTTTGAATTTTCCGACCCTTTTTTATTCGGGTTAATAACTTCTCATTTTCGTTTGTTTTAGGAAGTATAACGTAGATAGCTGAGGTACGAAGCAGTTGTTTGTTGCTAAATTTATAAGTTAAGGCCTGAAGCAGGCGGATGAGAAACTCAGTTAGAGCTTAAGAGAAGTACTGGTCATATGAAGCCGGGGAACACGCAACTGACTACAGTCTGGCATCATCATCATCCATCATGGCTTGTACTCCTGAGCGCGTTGCTGGTCAGCTGTCTCCGCCTCTCACGATCCTCTGCGGTGAGCGTGAAATCTGCGTTGCTTTTAAAGTCACTTTTGGCCATTCTTAGGACATTTAAATATGTCATTCTCTGTCTTCCTCTAACTCTCTTCCCTTCTATCACCCCAGATGCTATCCTGGGTGGGGTTCCCTACCTCCCATAGTGGGCAGGGAGG
>NC_088361.1:7289640-7322140 GCF_034508935.2 Berghia stephanieae | reverse complement strand
GTCCCATTGAAAGTGGCCAGATTAGAATCTATCATACCAAATCTTATTTACAAGAAGGTGGCACTATGTCAAAATTTGCTTTTGTAACGGGTAAGAGTAAGAGTAAGAGGCAAAAGTATTCAAGACCTATTATAAGCTGGATATAGGAATAATAATAATAATAATAATAATAATAATAATAATAATAATAATAATAATAATAATAATAATAATAATAATAATAATAATAATAAGCATATTTATATAGCGCCTTTCGTCGAAACCTCAAAGCGCTTTAAAAAAAAAAGAAAAAAAAAAGTCCAGTGTTTGTAACGACATTATTATTATTATTATTATTATTATTATTATTATTATTATTATTATTATTATTATTATTATTATTATTATTATTATTATTATTATTATTATTATTATTATTATTATTATTATTATTATTATTATTATTATTATTATTATACGGTTATATCATTTTATGAGTCACACATTTTTCGATTATTTTAAACGACAATAACCTATCCCCAGCCCATTTCCATTGACGTCACTAAAATCCTGGATTCACTGAATACAAATCATGTTCTACGATTGAATTATTGCTATTTTTAGAAAATAAAATTGACCTCAAACCCAATCAAGCGTATCCTTTATAGCACTTCAGTTGTTGATATTCTGAAACTAAATGCTCTACTTCAATATTCAATATTTGAAACGATTGAAAACAAGTTTGATCAGTCGACTTCGACCATAAAAATAAGACGTAAGGTGTTAAATATAGATTACTTTTCCTTTAACTTAACATTGAGTCCAGTGAGAATTTGATTTCCTAGCATGTGATCAGTGTACCATTTTGATCACCGGCAATGATTTCAATATATCTCTTAGATCAAAACATAATTTCTATACTTTGGTTATGCTTACGTCACATATCTTTTGTTTATTCTTATAACTAGGCACGTAGTGTAATTGAAATGGTAATTGAGCACTCTTAAACTTGTAAATATATCGGGACAGGATAATATTATGATATTATCTTTTCATAATGCAATTTTATCTCTTTTCAATATGAAGTTATAAGACATATAAGAGATTATTAATTCTTTTTTGCCTCTTTTCTTTTTCCAATATTTTTTTTCCCCTTATCCAAAAACATGATCAGTTCGTGCGCTATGTGGTCTAGTGATGTGGCTCTCGTCTTCGGACTGGAAGGTCCAGGGTTCGAGTCCCGCTCAGAGGCGTGCATAGTCTAGTCCTTGGGGAAAGGATCTTTACTCAAATTCTTTCATCGTACCCAGGTCTGAGATGAGCACTGTGTCACAAGTGTCATCTATTATTAACAATGTTGTTGTTATTATTATTATTATTATTATTATTATTATTATTATTATTATTATTATTATTATTATTATTATTATTATTATTATTATAATTGTTGTCGTTATTGTTATTATTATTATTATTATTATTATTATTATTATTATTATTATTATTATTATTATTATTATTATTATTATTATTATTATTATTATTATTATTATTATTATTATTATTATTATTATTAATTGTCTTTGTCGGATTTCTTTAAAAAATGTAATTTCGCATAACAGGCCTACATATTAAGTGTTGCTTTTGGCTAGGGGCCCCCTGTAAAGCGCTTTGAGCACGTTTGGTGGGTATTGCGCTATATAAATGCTCAATAAAGATATGGAAGAAGAGGTCAACATTGCACCTGCACATTAATATGTTTTATTTCCAACTAACAATTTTGATTGACCACCCAGAGTTGCTAAGCATTTGACTGGGTTACAAATCATCAATAACATTCTGGCACTTTTCTACTCACTTCATATCTTGTTGTTACCAACATAAGTGCCTGCTCCACTCACTTTTATGAATTAAAAAATTTACCCCATATACCGGAGCATACTCAATGTCTCAATCGTTTCTATGTTATGTGTTTGTGTTGAGAATATTGGCTATTAAGCTTAACTGCTGGTCAAAAATAACTTCGCGATGGTGGCGCGCGAACGAGCCGGCGATCTCCAGTAGTGGGTGAGAGAAGGCTTTAGAAATATGACTTGGTTTGATACGAATATTTTTGTGTTCGTGGATAGCTCAGACGGTAGAGCCACGCTCTCACCTGCCAGGCGGAGGTGTCGTACCAATAAGGTCGCAGGTTCAAACCCCACCACCGCCGCGAAAACATATTTATTCTCTATTGTCTTCTGGCACTTTTCTACTCACTTCATATCTTGTTGTTACCAACATAAGTGCCTGCTCCACTCACTTTTCTGAATTAAAAAATTCACCCCATATACCGGAGCATACTCAATGTCTCAATCGTTTCTATGTTATGTGTTTGTGTTGAGAATATTGGCTATTAAGCTTAACTGCTGGTCAAAAATAACTTCGCGATGGTGGCGCGCGAACGAGCCGGCGATCTCCAGTAGTGGGTGAGAGAAGGCTTTAGAAATATGACTTGGGTTTGATACGAATATTTTTGTGTTCGTGGATAGCTCAGACGGTAGAGCCACGCTCTCACCTGCCAGGCGGAGTTGTCGTACCAATAAGGTCGCAGGTTCAAACCCCACCACCGCCGCGAAAAAACATTTATTCTCTATTGTCTTCTGGCACTTTTCTACTCACTTCATATCTTGTTGTTTCTTATTTGAACCAATTCCCCTTTGTCTTTGGGTGCTTTAATTGTAATTCTACAACTTTTTACTATCCCATTGTCTTCCTTTTTACTACCTTTTCATAGTCTATCGCAAAGTACTTACCGCCAGATATAGCAGACCCAGCTACCCAATCACTGCTGGGTGAACTGGGAGCTCCTCAAAAGGCGAGAATTTGACTTGTTTTTTTTTTTTGTTTTTGTTGTTGTTTTTTTTTTGTTTTTGTTTTTTTGTTTTTTTTTTTTTTTTTTTTTTTTTTTTTTTTTTTTTTCTTTTGGGGGGGGGGGGGGGGGGTGAGGGGCAAGGTCATTTAAGCATTTAAAAACAGGGTTGAGATTTTGTATTCAATCCGTGTTTTGACAGGAAACCAGTGCAAAGTTTATAAAAGGGGAGTAGCGTGGTCAGTTTTTCTTCTCATCAATACAATTCTAGTAGATGAATTTTGCACAGCCTGTAGCTTACTGAGTCTCATGTCAGGCAGACCAGAGAGAGGTATGTTACAATAGTCCATTTTAGACAGTAATAGACAAACTATGAGCTGTTTTGTGACGTTAGTTGTCAGATAGTTTAATGCAAGTGTAAGAAAACTGCTTTTATATTTCAACATATTTTTCACAACTATACATAATTAATGATAATATGAAATGGTTAAGTTCCTTATCTAAATACTCTACACCTTTCAAAAGAATTCTGATGACCTTTGCACAAATCTTACATCTTCAGTTTTAGTATATATATATTTATATATATTTTTCTGCCTGAATAATCTTCGAGTTGCGTACTTTTCATGAAATCGTAGCCACACAATTAACTGATTAATTGATGTTGTTCAGAAAAGAAAATAAAGCTCCACAAAGTTATTTTTATACCTCATCTAAGGACAGTCTTTGTCCTAGATTTTGACGTCAGTGTACATGCGTCACACCATTTATACATTTCTACCAATCTCCCCTCCCTTAACCCCCAACACCCCGATCGATAATTTGATCAAGCAAGTCTCCTCTTTCTTAACTATTCTGTCCCCATTTTTCGCTTGACTGACGTACCTAAAATCAATGCTCTCGCTGGGCCTTTTAAGTCGTGGGTTTGTTGTTTCACTCTCAGTGTGTGATTCAGATATTCAGCGGGTTCTTTGCCAGTCCATTCTAATCAATTGAACAGAGGAGGAGGTAAGTTGGTGACTTGGTATCTTATCACGTTTGAACAAAGCGGCATAGTGGTAAATAGTATGCAAGGCTCGGAGTTCCGAGGATTGTTTTTCAATGAACCTCTTTAAAAAAAAAAAAACAAAAAAAAACTTGATATCTTGCGAACTTCGGTAAGATGATGTGAACTTTACTTGTACTCTTAATTAAATGTATCATTTTCATTTTTCGGTTTGTTTTATGATTAAATAAGGGTTTTTTTGTTGTTGTTTTTTTGCCATCAGAATTCATAGCATTTATAACAACAGTAACAGGTTTATTAGATGAAAACAGCCCAATCAATATTTGTTTGATTTCTACTTTTCGCTCTCTATTCATGCCAATTCTCCGACAATGCGATAGTAACGAAAGAGTAGTCCTACAAGAAAACAGTTTTGAAAATGGTGGTAAACACATATAAGTCAAACTTAATTGTTTGAGAATGGGGTATCTATTTGACTTTTATGTTGAAAACCTGTCAGATATCAATTACTTCTCGGTTTAAAACAGCCAGTGGACATACTCTTGTAACATCAGAGTATAATCTCAATAATCAGTTTTATATTCATCAAGTATTTCTACACCAACTGTGTAAAGCATTAGTAACAATAAGGTAAAACGACAGCCTTCTGTAACCAACTAAAATTCTAAATCAATCATATTTCGGCGGGTGGTTGGATGGGAGCATCACCCTTGAATCATATACCTATGATGTTCGCATGGTGTACGATCCGATAGTGATGTCGTTTCTTCTTCTTTATAGCCTATCGCTTCTTGGTTTGTGATTGTATTTTGACAGGGATATTTTTTCGTAAATCTCTGCCTGTTTGTTCTGGTTTCATAATTTAGCTTATGATATCTTTAGGTTAGATTTTGATTTACATTTGTATATGTTTGTAGATGCTGTTTTTGTTTCAGCGTCCATATATAACCTCAATTGTGTTGGAAGAGACCTAAAGCAACAAACAACAAATCATATTTCGGTCATGGTTTTGATACTATGTGGGTATGTGGTCTAGTGGTATGACACTCGCTTTCGGATCGGATGGTCCTGGGTTCGAGCCTCACTTGACGCATAGTTGAGTCCTTGGAATAGGCTCTTTATTCACATTCTCTCACCGTACTCAGGCGTAAAATGTGTACTTGGCCGTTAACAGCGTTGTCTGCGTCCAAAGAAATTGTAATATCGCCTAACAGGTGTCGTGTCCCGTCCAACATGTTTAGTGTTGCTGCTGTCCAGGGACTCATTGTAAAGCGCTTTGAGTTTAGTGGATATTGCGCTACATAAAAGCTTAACTTTTTTATTGGAGGGGGGGGGGGTAAAATACTGTCATTGGATACTTTGTTTCGATATGTACGCAATGATTCAGCATTTATGAAATGTTACGACGTTTCGGCATATTGTGTTAAACAACAACTTTGCAATAGCAAGGTCAGCAAATGACTTCTTCTGGAAACAGCTGGAGAAAAATCTCACGTAGGCACTTTCAATAGAAGTGTTTTATAAGAGTAAAATATTACAGATTTTGGAATTGTGTACTAGAATATGGGAAATGGCACAACGCACAATGATGAGATAAATATGCAATGAGAAAATTGGCAGACTATAAATATAATAAAATATTAAATATATACTAAATTATAAGAAAAACGTTAATAATAAGAGGGGAAAAAAAAAAGGGATAAAAGAACTATATATAATAATAATAATAATAATAATAAATAATATAATAATAATAATAATAATAATAATAATAATAATAATAACGATGATAATGATGATGATGATAATGATAATGATAACATTAATAATAATAAAATGATTATGCATGATGATGATGATAATAATGATAATAATAGCGCCACACCCCGAACAAGTCGGTTCTTGGCACTTTACATGCCGGTAATAAGACATAAAAATCATCACTCTCACTACATATCTAATTACATTAATCACTAATGTTTTACAGTCCTCAAAACACGTTAATTTACAACGTACAAGCTGTTAAATGTGATTGAGAATCAAACGCAAGCTAAACTTCGTTGTGCCTTACAAAACCAGAGTAATGTACATGTTGCTGCTCGAAATTCAAGGAAATAAATAACAATGTGAAATTTAATGTAAGCTTCAATTTAATTAATAAAAAAACAGATACTGTGGACGTTTCGAATTTCCCATTTATTAACAAAACACAATGAAAGAAACACTCCAGACGAATGAGATATGTGAAAATGGCGTTATTAAGGTTGAATAACTTACATTCAATTTCACATTGTGATCTATTACACAAACGGAAGAGAACTATTTGAGTAAAGTCATACAAGTAGAACATTTGCAACCTAAAAAGATGAGCCTTAAGATTGGACTTAACCCTTTCCTTACCATCTATAGGAAAATCGTCACAATCGTTACGATCCAACTTACAATTTTCTCATTTTTATTACTTTTGTACGGGACACAATTTTAAGAATATTTTTGTTATAGACCGTCTTGTTATAAAAAACTTGAAACTGTGTTTTAGAGCCCATTTTGCTAGACAATATTGTATAGAATTTTCGTGTAAGAATTGTTAGGTGGGTGTGTAGTTTCGAGGAAAATTCTGAAAATAGCTGGTAAGGAGAGAGTTACAAGAGATAAAATCATCTCAATCTCTCATGTAATTGGAGAGGGAATTCCAGACACAGTGTTTTTATTTTGTTGTTAGAAGTTTGTTATCGTGACTTGAGAGCACAGTTCTGTTTGTTATATAATATATTATGAACTTAACACGTCGTTCGAATACACAGTAGCGCTGCCATGAAAAGTATTAAGGGCAACAAACAGTACAGATCTTATTATCAATCTTTTTTTTTTTTAATGTTTGAACTGGAAACCAGTGTAGTTCTTTTAGCAGAGGAATCGATTCTACTTTCGATATGTACATGGCAGCATTGTTTTTGTTTTGAACTAACTGTCCAGAGACGCGTAATATCATAAACTGACAGATTGAACAGAAGGGAGTTACAAAAATTAAGTCTTTGAAAGAACAAGATCATTCACAAGAATAGATGAATTAGCTAGAACTTTTCTAACCATAGTAATGTTTCCAATTAATAATACCTGTACATATTTTTGATAGGTTTATTTCGCTGTCCCCAATGATAATCTTGAAATTGGCTAAACCAAGGCAATTTTTAAGTTTACCAGCCATAATCACTTCCGTTTTTGTCTCCGTTCAACTTTTGTTTGGTTGTTCTATTGACGAATGCGATTCATTGTTCATTTTCTTCTGGTAGTCGTCCACTTGTATATGAATATATTTATAAAGAGAGAGAGAGAGAGAGAGAGAGAGAGAGAGAGAGAGAGAGAGAGAGAGAGAGAGAGAGATAGATGGATGGACAGATATTTAGATAGAAAGTAGTTATGGTTCTCATACCTATGTTTAGATGCGCAAGTCATCGGCTACTACATACTTCTAAAACTCAACCTAGAGGTCAGCTTTAAGAGAGAGAGAAAGAGAGAGAGAGAGAGAGAGAGAGAGAGAGAGAGAGAGAGAGAGAGAGAGAGAGAGAGAAATTTACATGGACAACACCACGATTCCTTTAATGGAGTCAATCCTAAATTTCAAACTTTTTACATGTACTATAAACACACACACACACACACACACACACACACAAACTCTCTCTCTCACACACACACACACACAAACATACACACACTTCTAATCGCCATTATGGACAGCAATACTGCCATGCTGATATAAAGTTTGCACTGTTAGAAATCAATGTGCAGAGAATCCATATCGTGGTTTATTTGTCATTCTATACGACAGGAGTAGCCGTAATGGACAATGTTGATTCAATAGGCTTCTTCTGCCTGGCGACCTACACACTATGTCTTTGCTTGTGGTTATGACACGATCAACGGCTTATACATTTGTGATATCATGCTGACTACAAGGTGATTTGTCAGGACATTGGAATCATTGCAATACTATGGTTGATCTCGTGAATAATGTTGATCAACAGGTCCGCCTTTCACCTGCCAATACTCGATTTGGCTGGGTGGGGTTTCCTCCCTCACATAGTGGACAGAGAGTCACTTACTGCGTCTTCTATCTCCTTATATCTGTTTTCCAACATGCTTTATGTCTTTGTCTTGCAATGAGATTACTTGGTTTTGTTCTGGTCCTGGCCGGATACCGGAGCTGGGAGGGAAATGTATAGTTTGAGTTTTGGGAGATGATAATTTTTTGTCTTGTAAATCATCTCTCTGTTATGCACTGTATTATTTTTTGTTTACATATCATATATGAGTTGTAAATATTCTAGTGTGTTCCTCTTAGTGGGGGCCTGTGCTTGTGTCTGCAAGAGACTTTTAGGTGATATCAAAATAAGAACGTTGATAGTGTGCTCTTGGAATTTATAGATAGTTCGAAGATGACGTCACTCAGGCCTTTGTTATTGTTTTTGCCATCCGCGTTTGTGAGTTGTTCTCACTAAACAGTATTAACCTGACTATAAACGTTCATGGGTACACAGAGTTTGTGTGTAGGTCCGTTATACTTCCAGATGGCAATGTTGTGAACTCCTTGGCCAAGCGCATTCTATCTATATCCGTTCTCTATTTAAACCAATCTCTCTTTGTTTCACCCTTTTTTTGGTGCTTTATTTGTAATTGAAACTTTTTACTATCCCACTTTCTTCCTTTTAACTGGCACTGATTTGATCTTACTATTGCAAGCGCCGTAAAACCCTTAAAAACAAACAACTCGATTTGGAAATCTTCCAATAACCGCTGCGACTGCAGTGAAGCGTTCATCTTGACGGAAGAAAGCAACAAAATACAGTCGGGCATTATGTATCTGTATGTGTGTGTTTCTTGTGTGTTTTGTGTGTCTGTGTGTGTGTATGTCTATGTGTCGGTGGGGGGCGAGGGGTGGTAGATCGAAGGGATATATGTCATTAGATAAAGCAATGTCATTGATGATATTGACAGAAATATAACGATTGACTTCATGACATTGCTAGATTATAATAATTTTCTATCAGCCAAGAATTGTGATACGTTGAACAGTAAAAAAAATTATAATCTCGAGCTTATATAGAGTATATCCATAAAAGTGCTCAAACCAAAAGCGCAAACTTAAAATGCAGGAAAAGACATTAGCGCCTGTGGGGTATTGTTACAATTCATTCGACAAAGACAACGCTGTTACTAGCCAAGCACTCATTTTGCACCTGAGTGTGGTGAGAGGGTGCGAGTAAAAAGCCTTTTTCCAATGACTCAACCGTGAGCCACCCAGAGCGGGACTCGAACCAGGGATCTGTCTAATCAATGGCAAGTGGCATACCACTATGCCACAAAGCTACTCAGGAACTACCTGTTAAACCTTCCCCTCTTCCAATAATTTAGTAAAGTATTAACTCTTTTACAGTGTGAAAAAAAACAAGAATTAAGAAAAAAAATAAACCAAAACCAAAAACGTTTTAAAAATAATTTTGGCTAGAAAACTCATCCTTCAAACATCGATCAACTAAAATGACGATCATTTTCTCAAAAACTTCTCAGCCATGAGACTTCGTCAAAATTTTAAGACCTTGTTTTTCTTTAAGAGAGTATGTATTAGTGTTCCAGTATGAGGATTAGGTAGGGCATAACTTTATCATTTTTGTTAACAATATTTTCATACATTAAGGTGTTATTTAATTGGGATGAGTCTGGGGCTTGAAATGTGATTCCAAGCTTAACTTTCTAGGAGGAATTCAAGGTGTGGCCCCAAAATTTAAGTAATTATTCATGACGTTGTTATTCTAGCAGCCTAGCAACAACCGTAATAGCTAGTCATGGGACGTGCATGATTTAATTTTATGTGTGTGTGTGTGTGTGTGTGTGTGTGTGTGTGTGTGTGTGTCTCCACCCAAACCAAGAGCATTTAATTTATTTTTATGTTTCATGTTGTGTCATGTTATCATTCCAATGCAACGTTCAATGCAAACAAATATCTAGTTAACATTTCTAATTATCATTGCAGATGTGATTAAATCTTTGCTTACATCACAACAAAGAATTAAAATCATCGACACATAAGTAAAAAAAAACACAACTATAAAGCCTTTTCTCTCTCTCTCTCTCTCTCTCTCTCTCTCTCTCTCTCTCTCTCTCTCTCTTTCTCTCTCTCTCTCTCCCCCCTCTCTCTCCCCCCCCTCTCTCTCTCTCTCTCTCTCTCTCTCTCTCTCTCTCTCTCTCTCTCTCTCTCTCTATTGATAAATTTTGCACGAGGTTTCATAATCATGTCAATGAAGACACTAAATACCTTAAAACAGGCTTCCAATGAGAAATTATTTGAAATGCAACAATGATTACGTATAATAGTAATAGACATTTTAATTATATTAAGCCTTAAGCTGTTTAATAATAAGCTTGGATCTCAATTCTTTTTGTAAACAAATTTTGAATTTTCACCAATATATATATATATATATATATATATATATATATATATATATATATATATATATATATATATAATCTTTCACTCCCCCCTCCCCCTCCCCCACATGTGTGTGAGTGTGTGTGTGTTTCTCTCTGTTTGTCATACCTTATTTCCTCCTTTTTCTTCTCATTATTCTCCTCTCTACGTCTTTTTCATACGCCTCCTGCTCCCTCCCTCCTCCCCCTATTTCCCTCCTCCTCTTCCTCCTCCTCCTCCTCATCCTCCTCCTCCTCCTCCTCGTTCTTCTTCTCCTTATTCTTCTTCTTCTGCTGCTTCTTCTTCCAATCATACTTCTTATTCCCCTCCTCCTCCTTCTTCTTCCCCTCCTCCTTCTTCTCCTCCTCCTCCTCCTTATTCTCCTTATTTTCTCTAAAATACACCCTCTAACGAATGCCACCTCGCTGAAAAGCAATCCGTAGCGTTCGGGTTTCATTCAGTACATCAATCCACGGGCTGAAAGGGTCTTGCTTCCTGAATGAGCACTTGGACAAAACGAGGATTTGTGTTCAAGAGTCGTTCATACAAATGGCATGCCAAGTACCTGGGCTCTGCTTTTGTTAAAAGTTAATTAGATTTTAATGTGTTGTTTATTAAATGGGTCGCTTTTTTACAAAAAAAAAAAAAATATTCACGATTCAATGGGGATGATCTTTATTACCTTTCCATGTGCTCGAGGTCATTGGTCACATTGCAAAGTGTGTTCAAATTGACCCAGATAGTGAAAAGTGTTCACAGCTTTGGAAACATCTAAAACCACGATTGGTCAATATGTTCAGCTTGACACATGGGAGTGTTTACAACTGTCATAAACACAGCAACGTTATTATATTTATTGAGAAATGTCCAATCGTTGTAAAGCAACCAATCATGTGATCAATGACTAGGTTGGACGAAAACATGAATATAGATCACCCCCATTAATGTTTTCTCCGTGAACGCTTGCCATTCAAGCATTTGACATGGATGCCTTTTTTACTATTATGAGTCTCGAGTTATTCAATAACATATATTGCATCGATTTTTGAAACTTTTGTCAGTTATCGTATAATGTATTAAAACTAATCGAATAAACATTTCAGTGGTTTTGTTTTTTACTCTAAAATTTAAAATAAAATATATTTTGCCCTTGAAATCAACCGATGACCGTGATCCGAAGACCCATAGCCACATAAAATACTTGGCTATCACCCTGAGCAAACAACCTGAGCATCTTACAAATTTAACACAAATCATTGAAAAAAAATGCAGTGTTATCAAGCATTGCAATGCTGGTTATTCCTTTTTCATTGTGTCAAAATAATGTGAGAAATATATATATATATATATATATATATATATATATATATATATATATATATATATATATATATATATAGTCATTGCTTTGAATTCATGGTTTGCACAATGCGTGCAAAGCTGGAATTCATTGAGTGATTTTTTTTCTCGACGGTGCACCCAAAGCCAATATTGCATTCACCTAGTCATGTAATTAAAGATTGAATAGCTGGATCACTTTTTAACGCA
This sequence comes from Berghia stephanieae, assembly GCF_034508935.2. Taxonomy (NCBI): domain Eukaryota; kingdom Metazoa; phylum Mollusca; class Gastropoda; order Nudibranchia; family Aeolidiidae; genus Berghia; species Berghia stephanieae. The sequence goes on along the minus strand of NC_088361.1, from coordinate 7,310,284 downwards.
GGGAGTCTCAATCTATTATGAGGGGTTTTCAATATTGTTGGCATTTATTTTGCTTGCACTATGGTTTAACAAAATCTATTCAATTATTCATTCCACTGAAGATAGAACTTGAAATAATTACGAATTGTTCAAATAAAGAATATGAGTATAAACAAAGAAATACTTTTTTTCAGGTCTTAAGGCTAATCAATAAATTACAGATACATATCATATACCACAAGTCATACACAGACTTGTCCAATGATAAAATCGATCGGTTTGTGACTATTATTGATTTATTGATTATTGGAAATCTTTAAACATGACGTAGTCACTGTAATTCAATACTTGTTCCCACAAAGCATGAAAAGATAGGAGTACCAGTGACATTGTATGGGCTCATAGGTTGTTGACAGCCAGAACTGAAAAATACAAAGAATTTATATTGGCATTGACATGAGCTCTGCCTTTGATATAATCCGTAGAACAAAGCTTTTGAAGGTACTAAGCTCATGTCTCGAAAAGATCATATCCGACTTATAAGATCACTGCTGACAAACTCAACACTTACGTGTACATCTCGTGCGGAAACAGTTTCACTATTAACATCGCTAGGAACTCCCCAAGGAGAAAGTCTGAGCCCAATTCTTTTTTTTTAATCGTATATTTGGAAGCAGCTCTAAAGCAATTAAGACAACAACTCCCGATTCCTCAAATCCTTTTTCCGCGAACTGATTTACGCAGACGATGTTGGCATTATATTTGATAAAGCAGACCTGGCGAAGCAGCGCATACCAACAATATCAAATACTCTGTGACATTGAAATCTTAAGGTCAACGAATCCAAAAATACAAATTAAACAAATTAATTGTTAACAAGAAACAAGCGGAATGGAAAAGTGTAAGAAAATTCGGAACTTGATTAATGAGAATTAATCAAACGGAGGAAAATGCTAGCTCAAACTGCATTCAAACAACTACACAACGTTTGGAACAGGACGAACATCATTCATGAAAATAAAAGAATACGCCTTTACGGAGCGCAGTGCTGCCAATCCTTATGTACAACTATGATACGTGGGGTACTACAATAAAGAATTTGGACACCCTGGACTCCTTTCATCGCCAACAACTCAGAAGTGTTATGGGGTACATTGGCCAGACAAAATCAGTAATGAGGATGCATATAACAGATGCAGAGTACAACCAGTCAGTACGCGAATAAAGAAACAAAGGTGGAAACTGTTCGGACACGTGCTCCGACGAGATGAAAATATTCCAGCTCAAATCTCGATGGATGATTACTTCAAGCAAGGAGCCAAATGCAGAGGGCGTACACCAACTTCATTTAAAACATTGAATCAAAATCTCAAAAAATATAAAATATTTAGAAACAACAACCGAAGAACTGATGTCAACAACACAAGAAAACATCCAATTGCCTCAGCACCTTAACACACATGATGCCATTAAAAAGCTAAGAACACTTGCACTGTACAGAGATTTATGGAAACAATTACTAACTGGATAACAGAAACAGACTGACACACTCGAAGTCACACACGTCAAGCTTCCATGGGGACTGAGCAGCCAAATTCATTCACAAAGCATGTATTCTTCCAGAGTATATATACGCTTTAAAATTCAATATGATACAACAGTGAATCATGAATTGTAATATAGATGCATTTCCCTTATATAAATATTGTTGCTATGCGTTTATTAAAAAAATTCACAACATCCGCCGGCCGGATATAACGTACCAACACACAAAGCAATGTGTAACTTTAAACGTTATAGTCTGATTAATAGATAGTATGCACTTGGCTAACAACATTGTCATCCGGAAATATAACGGACCAATACACACAACTATGTGTAACCATGAGCTGTTATAGTCTGGATAATACAGTTAAGTGAGAATTACTCATAAACTTGGATGGCAAAAAACAATAACAAAGCCCCGAGTGATGTCAACTTTATTCTATGTATACAATTAGTAAGAACTACTCGTAAAATGGCTGGCTAAAAACAATGACAATGAGCTGAGAATGAGGTCAATTGCGTTTTATTATAGATGAATACCGCATGATTGAGTATGGATTTTTTTCCTCTTGAACATCTTTTAACGTAGTCGTCCATCAAACATATATTATGAATGCGACCTTTATTTTACATGAAAATTACCTAACGGACAGCGATACACACATATATTATTATAATGCGTAGTTTGATAAATATATTACGAAAATAAACATTGCAACTCCCCCCCCCCCCACCAATCAGTTACTTTCACTTCTCCTCAGCTACCATAACGATTATTTTAACCCCTTTTTCCGACACTGGTACTGGTTTTGCAATCAACCGTGAAGAGCGCTATTTTCATTTTTGCTTTGATCGATTCAGCATGGAAATTGGAATCTGACAAACAACTACCCATAAACTAGCCATATAAGGGTACCAATGCTAACTCTTTATATCAGATTACACTCGTTAGGGTAACATAAAAAGAACTGCAAGAAGGCTAGAACGTACGTAGACAAATCAATATTTATCGATCTTATTTTGGTTCGATTTGTGTTGTCACCATAGTGACTTTGAAATGACAGGTACTACAGGAAATAATAATGAACGCTACGGTCTTGCCTGTGATCAAAAGGTTAATATTGATTTTTTTTTTTTACAGTAGTGGTTGTATTATTGAAACTACCATAAATTTATCGTTGTCATTTACCTCATGCCCAAACATTTTCAATAAGCATATCCATTTTGTTGATTTATTTTGAGATATTTACATTAAATTTACAAAGTAGTTTACTAGAGCTTGTCGAGTTAAATCATTAATAATTATATAGTGAAGTTTGTGGAGTCATAACGAGGGAAGTGACGTTACGACTGTTGAAGCGTATTAGCCATACTAAGCTTGTGACAAGAGTTAAACGGGTAACCATTAAAATGAATAAGAGTGTGTATGTTGTTTCATTTACGAAAATGAATAACAGACCAATAGACGATGATAATAATATAGTTTTTGTGTGTGTTTGCTTATTACTATAGAAGGAACGAAGATGACGTCAACAGCTCTTTGTTATTATTTTTAGACAGCCTGATTAGTTCTGTCTAAATTATAGATGCTGTAACGCTCGGCTATGAAACTCACATTGACATCCGGAAATATAACAGACCGATACACAAAACTATGTGTAATCTTGAACGTTTATAGTCTGGTTAAAACAGTTTAGTGAGAATTATTCATAAACATGGATGGCAAAAAAAAAAAAAAAACACACAAAAAACAAAAAAAAAACCCCCAACAAAACAACAACAGCAACAACAACAAAAAAAAAACAATAACAAAGACCTGAGTGACGTCAACTTCGTTCTATCTATATCAATCAGACTATAAACGAAGTTAAAGGTTACACAAGGTTTTTTTTTAAGTTGATATTATTAATTTGGCCTGTGGGTGTTATATTTTACATAAACATATGGCATCAATATGATCATGCTAGTGGAAATGTTTCATTTGGATATTCATTTTATGTAGCCTCTGTTTTATATTTCCAGAGCAAGTCGCACATTATCAAGATTTACAGGAAGAGACAAAATACAAACAGATCAAGATGGGTGTGATATCACTGGTCGGAAAGTTGGTGCTGGTCATCGTCAATATGGTGTTGTTGGTAAGGGCCGAGCATAATATGTGATAGATTGATAACATGAGAATAGGGAACGGAAGTGTGATGTAAAAAAAAAAAAAAACTCGTTCTAATCTCCTTAGAAGTTTAAAAACAATCTTCCGGAGGCCCGGATACATACCCTGTGCATTTGATCTTCTGGTTTCAGAGTGATGACATCTAATTTTCTAGTTTTGAATACAGGGGCAGCGTGGCTCAGCGGTACGGTCTTTGCTTCGTACCGAAAGGTACTGAGTTCGATCACCCGCCGCTGCTCTGTGTGGCCTTGAGCAAGTCACCTCGCCCTAGCTCAGTTTGCGGCGCTGCACTGCGGCTGACGTTTGGGTTATTCCAGTCTTCCCTTGGAATAGACCCTAGAGAGAACTTTTTCCTAATTTATTTAATATGTTGGACATCAATAAGGATCATCCATCCTCGTTCTTTTACGTCCCACAGTCCCAATAATCTGCCAATACACCTGCTATTAAAATATGCCACCTTATTATGAGTTAATATGTAACCTATTCATCGTTAGTCATCCGAAAGACGCGACATACACACTTCCAAGGATTTTAGAATCGGAAGGGTAGACGGTCTTTTCTCCGCTGCCCTATTGATAGCGGCAATAGAAATGATATGTGCTTTAGGTGGTGTTGGTGGTAGTTATAGTTGTGATTCTAGCAGAATGGTAGTGGAAGTAGTAGTAGTAGGAGTAGTAGTAGTAGTAGTAGTAGTAGTAGTAGTAGTAGTAGTAGTAGTAGTAGTAGTAGTAGTAGTAGTAGTAGTAGTAGTAGTAGTAGTAGTAGTAGTAGTAGTAGTAGTAGTAGTAGTAGTAGTGGGTAGTGTGGTGTAGGTGAGTAGTACAGTAGTAGTAGTAGTAGTAGTGTAGTAGGTAGTAGTAGTAGTAGTAGTAGTAGTAGTAGTAGTAGTAGTAGTAGTAGTAGTAGTAGTAGTAGTAGTAGTAGTAGTAGTATAGTAGTAGTAGTAGTAGTAGTAGTAGTAGTAGTAGTAGTAGTAGTAAGTAAGTAGTAGTAGAATAATAATAATAATAATAATAATAATAATAATAATAATAATAATAATAATAATAATAATAAATAATAATAATAATAATAATAATCATCATCATAATAATAATATAATAATAATAATAATAATAATAATAATAAAAGAAAGAAGAAGAAAGAAGAAGAAAAGAAGAAGAAGAAGAAGAAGAAGAAGAAGAAGAAGAAGAAAGAATAAGAAGAAGCCACTGTAGCAGCAGCAGAGTAGTAGTAGTAGTAGTAGTAGTAGTAGTAGTAGTAGTAGTAGTAGTAGTAGTAGTAGTAGTAGTAGTAGTAGTAGTAGTAGTAGTAGTAGTAGTAGTATGTTTAGTAATTATAGTGACAGTTAGTAGTACTGGTGGTAGTGACAGAAGTATAAGCAACAGCAACAACTGCAACAGCAGAACCAGCAGCAATTATATAACTGCTAATAGTTGTATATAGAGGAAAATATTTCATTTATTAATAAAAAGGGCTAGTTGTGTAGTAGGGGCATTATGCATACTGTTACATTTTTAATGTCTTACCCTTTTTCTGTTTACAGCTGTTATCCCTGGTAATGATAATCCTCGGCATTATCATTGTGGCAGGAAAAGATATCTACAATGATTTGCTGGACAAGTGGCAGACAAAGCTTGAGACTTCCGTGAACGATTTAGGTAACTCTTTGTTTTTCCTTGGATTCACATCTAAACGCCATTGGTTTTGAATGCCTATAACATTCCACGCTCTTCAATGGTAAACGTTAATGTACACAACATGGAAATGATATCTAAACAGTTGTGTTTAAAAATTCCAAGAACAAAACCAAAATTAAACATTGTAAAACTAAAAGAACAACTGCAAAAAAAAAACAAAAAAACAAAACAAAATAAAAAAAATTGTATAATCACCAAAGTACACACACATATAATATACCCGGGGGGGGGGGTCCAAGTGGCCGAGTGGTTCAGGCATTGCACTGTGACCCGGAAGGACCCGGGTTCGAGTCCCGCTTCAGGCACTTTCGTTTTTTTCAATGAACAAGATTATTAACTTCCAATTTGCTCACTTGGACAACATGGGTGATTCCTGTTGACATCAGACATCTTGTTTGATGAGTTATCTATATTCCTTCGTGGAATTCCTAGGATACGATGTCTTATTATGATGTCGTGGCGGAAAAGGCATAATTTATATATATATTATATATATATATATATATATATATATATATATATATATATATACTATATATATATACATATATATATACATATCGAGTATATATATATATATATATATATATATATATATATATATATATATATATGGGTGTGTGTGTGTGTGTGAGTGTGTGTTTGTATGTGTGTGTGTGTGTGTGTGTGTGAATCAAATTTTGATGGTGATCATTCCATAAAACCACTGCAACTAATCTGTTCCAGGTGCCAGTGTGGACACGAGTGACTTGTCTTTGAGTGACTTCCTTGTGCCCGTGGCCTACGCTCTCATTGTCATTGGCATCGTCACTGGCGCTTTGGCCTTGCTCGGCTGTATCGGTGGCTGCTATACCTTGAAAATCGTTCTCATTGTGGTAAGTGTTTCAGGGTTCCCTAAAAAAGACCTTAGAATCCAACGGACACAATATTTATTTGGAAATACTTCGTATGTTCCTCGAGTGATTTTGATAATCTGTATCAAGGGAACATAAAATCTCGAATGATATCAGTACCTGGTTAGACAGAAAAACTGTCGAAGGTCTTCAAAATATTTTTTTTTTGGGATAAGATTCACTTTTTTTTCAAAGTTTCCATATTACCGGTCTTGGCCAACGAGATAAAATAAACCTGAGCATTTAGATGGCGTAATATACACTAAAGCGATCAAAGCGCTTTACAAGGGGTCCCTAGCCAAGAGCAACACTTAACATGTGGGATGAGACATAACGCCTGTTGGGTGATATTACAATTTTTTCCGACAGAGAAAAGCCAGGTATTCATTTTACACCTGGGTCCTTCTCCAAGGTCTTAGCTATGTGCCGCTTAGTGCGGGACTCGAGCCATGCACCTTTGAGTCAGAAGGTGGGTGACAAGACCACATAGCCACACAAAACGTCAATGATATAAAAAAACACAATGCCTGAACGCTTATCTGAGATTGGAGACATCTTAACACCCCCCCCCCCTTTTTTTTTACCTCATTAAGGGAAATTGAAATGAATAATTGCAAACCATGTCAACGATATACCAATAATTAATATGATTAGATTACCTCTATTAGATTTCTTAAATCTGATTAGAGAGTTTTAAAATTACATCGTAAGTTCTGCGGATTACGTGCTACTTATCAAGTATTATTACATGAAATGTTAGTTATAGAACAATGGTTCTTAAACTTTTCCAAAAGAAAATTCAACCAGCGGTCTCCTATGACATTTCGGACGTCTTCGGGTCCCTAAGTGAAAACTTTGATAGACCAGTGGATGCTGTGTGCATGATGAAGTTCATTGTTTTTCATTCTGAAAAGCTGCTTTCATTCAAAAGCAATCACTTTTTGTCAGAGAAAGGATATACATCTATGGTTTATGTAAAACATTGTTGCTTTTTCTTTTCTTTACTGAAACGAATTGAAATTCCTATCTATCGTAGATATGTCTTAAAATCCTTTATCACTATAGTAAAATTGACCAACCTTTTCGCAGTCCGCCAAAATGAGTTTAGCGGTCCCCAAGAAAACCGCAGACTCCAGTGTGAGGACCACTGTTATAGAAGGTTATTAACATTTTTTTGGATGTATAATCATGTCCATATGGCATTTAGGATGCAAACATAACTCTCAATCATCAAAACAATGCTTACGGGATTCCCCCCCCCCTTTTTTTTCCACAGTACGTAATAGCTACAGCAGCCATCTTTTTGGTCCAGCTCATCGTCTGCATTGCAGTTTACGCCGACAAATCAACGGTGAGTTGTTGTTTTTCTTAAGATTGGTCATTACTTTTCAGTGGGTAGTGCATTTGAAGAAGGCTCATTTATTTGAGATCAATAAAATTTATTGATCAATATCTCATTCGGAGCAGGGACCGCCAATGGATTTGGATTTAAGCCCACTAGTGAAACAATAATATATATATATATATATATATATATATATATATATATATATATATATATATATATACTAGTAAAAAGCCCGCAATTTCGCGGGGAAAGAACTATTTTCATTCGATACTGTACTCACCATCATTTAATGAGGGCAGATTGGTAAACAACGTTGTCTGTGTAATTTGGTATATCTTCGGTTGATTTTTCTGTGTGGCCCAATATGAAGTGTAAGCCACTATAGCCTCTGACCCGTGACATCAAAGGTGAAAATACAAATTTAAAGAATACTGGGGATGTAGGAGCTTTCGGAATGTCTCCCCTTTACTTAACTTATGGAAAAACAAAGACCCTAGCACCTTTAATAACACTTATGACTAACCTCTCGAGCTAACCCTAATAGTAAAAAAAAAAACAACTCTCGGACTTCCTTGCACTACCTTTCAATACTTAACAAATCACAATGGCGGCCGAAAATCAAAACAATGGTCAAATTAGGAAATTTTAAACTTTCACAAATCTATCAAAGTTTGTTCTAGAGTTTTTAAAATGCCTGACAAAATATCAACGGTGAAAATACAAATTTAAAGAATACTGGGGATGTAGGAGCTTTCGGAATGTCTCCCCTTTACTTAACTTATGGAAAAACAAACGCCCTAGCACCTTTAATAACACTTATGACTTACCTCTCGAGCTAACCCTAATAGTAAAAAAAGAATCAAAATGGCGACTGAAATGCCTTCATGTGATCAAGTGAATAATATCACTATGAATGCCACGATTTGCTGAAAAATGCCAACACCCACACACAAATGTATACACCACACACAACACACACACACACACAAACACAAACACACACACGCACACACACACACTCACACACAAACATACACACAATTAGAACATACATAACAAAACTGATCACCGCTAAATCAAAAACCCAACGGAAGTAATAATAATTCTTGATGTCATAAATAGATGACGCAAATTGACAACTTTTTACAGTGTCAAAATTAGTTGATTTTGGGATTCAAGTGTCGTCGTTGGTACATATTTTATGATATCTGTTTGACTCAACGAACTTTCAAACTGACTTTAAATTATAAAAGGAAATCAAGTTATCTGTTTATCTATCTGTAAAAAATACATTTCTAATTTTCAAATCTTTCAGTAGAGTTGTGCGCCGTATCAATTTTTTTATTTACTCAAATAAGCACAATTTTCTCCACAATGCTATATTTTTTAAGAAAGGATACTGGGGATGTAGGAGCTTTCGGAATGTCCCCCCTTTACTTAACTTATGGAAAAACAAACGCCCTAGCACCTTTAATAACACTTATGACTAACCTCTCGAGCAGACCCTAATAGTAAAAAAACAACTCTCGGACTGCTTTGCACTACCTTTCAATACTTAACAAATCACAATGGCGGGCGAAAATCAAAACAATGGTCAAATAAGGAAATGTTAAACTTTCACAAATCTATCAAGGTTTGTTCTAGAGTTTTTAAAATACTTCTATATAATGACAAACTGAATAAATAAATGCCTGACAAAATATCAACGGTGAAAATACAAATTTAAAGAATACTGGGGATGTAGGAGCTTTTGGAATGTCTCCCCTTTACTTAATTTATGGAAAACAAACACCCTAGCACCTTTAATAACACTTATGACTAACCTCTCGAGCTAACCATAATAGAAAAAAAAACAACTCTCGGACTGCAGGTTTGTTCTAGAGTTTTAAAAATACTTCTATATAATGACAAACTGAATAAATAAATGCCTGACAAAATATCAACAGTGAAAATACAAATTTAAAGAATACTGGGGATGTAGGAGCTTTCGGAATGTCTCCCCTTTACTTAACTTATGGAAAAACAAACACTCTAGCACCTTTAATAACACTTATGACTAACCTCTCGAGCTAACCCTAATAGAAAAAAACAACTCTCGGACTGCAGGTTTGTTCTAGAGTTTTAAAAATACTTCTATATAATGACTAACTGAATAAATAAATGCCTGACAAAATATCAACAGTGAAAATACAAATTTAAAGAATACTGGGGATGTAGGAGCTTTCGGAATGTCTCCCCTTTACTTAACTTATGGAAAAACAAACACCCTAGCACCTTTAATAACACTTATGACTAACCTCTCGAGCTAACCCTAATAGTAAAAAAAGAATCAAAATGGCGACTGAAATCCGCTAAATCAACAACACAACGGAAGTAATAATATTACTTGATGTCATAAATAGATGACGCAAATTGACAACTTTTTACAGTGACAAAATTAGTTGATTTTCGGAGTCAAGTGTCGTCGTTGGTACATATTTTATGATATCTGTTTGACTCAACGAACTGTCAAACTGACTTTAAATTATAAAAGGAAATCAAGTTATCTGTTTATCTATCTGTAAAAAATACATTTCTAATTTTCAAATCTTTCAGTAGAGTTGTGCGCCGTGTCAATTTTTTCATTGACTCAAATAAGCACAATTTTCTCCACAATGCTATATTTTTTTAAGAAAGGATATATATATATATATATATATATATATATATATATATATATATATATATATATATATATATATTGATGATAGTTCGACTTTTATGTATTGCAACATTTTTTTCCGCTAAAGCTTGAGTAGAAAATAGTCAATGGTTTATTTTATATTTTCCATTTTTCAAAATATTATAGAAATATTGTTATAGCTGTAGCCTATACGAGTTTAAGACATCTTTTAGCGCCAAAGTAGTTTTGTTTGTACGATTCTGTAATACGGTAATTTGTTAGTTCATAATCAGCGTGATTACGAATTTATAGTCTATGGTTTAAATACAAAATTGATATACATTTTTTTGAATTGCATCTACAAACTCATAGAGACTATATTGTTCTGTTATGTAATCAAAAAGAAGTGTTTGCCTTACCGTTCGTGTAGGACTGACCAGTTAAGTTTTTCCAAAGTAAAATTGCGGTGATTCTCTTATTGCTAATTACATGTCATTTATATCAATCTGTAAATTACCAATTTCGTGTTGTTGCTGTTAATCAAAACATCCATTGTTTCTTTTTTTAATTTTATAACAAATGTGTAACATAATGATATTTTCTCCAGTTCGACAGCACGGTGAAGCCCTACATCAAGGACACGTTAGACGATTACGCCGGTATCGAAGGTAACGATGCAAACAGTCTTGCATGGAATGCTCTCATGAACTACGTACGTATGCCCTGCAACTTTTTGATTATAATATTATTTTTTTTCTTGGCGGAGAAAGAAAAGAACGGGAGAAAAAAAATGAACATTGGGATACTTAGATTGGCCCAATCTTCTGATGATGAGTAACGCCGACCGGCTAAATTCCCACTCAAGGCTGTCGTAAAAGTAAAAGCTTTCTACAGTTTTAATTTTAAAGAGGAAGGGAGGGTGGGGGGGGGGGGGGGGGAAAGAATCCACGTATAATTTAAAAAAAAAACAACAGGTTTAAATAAAATAAATAATATCACTACGCGTAACTCTCTATAAGAAGGTGTAGAAAAACAATTTATAATCAAGGGATTCATCTCATTTTGTAAATTATGGCAATAATGGAATCTTTCTTTTTTTATGATTTTTCTCTCTTGTGCGTGTTGGAAAAATAATGATTTCAGAAACTACCTCATAGTATTTCGAAACTGTGTATTTAATTTGTAGCACAAAGGTTAATTTTCACCCGATAATTGACTGTCTCATAGTATTTCGAAACTGTGTATTTAATTTGTAGCACAAAGGTTAATTTTCACCCGATAATTGACTGCCTCATGGTATTTCGAAACTGTGTATTTAATTTGTATCACAAAGGTTAATTTTAACCCGATAATTGACTGTCTCATAGTATTTCGAAACTGTGTATTTAATTTGTAGCACAAAGGTTACTTTTCACCCGATAATTGACTGTCTCATAGTATTTCGAAACTGTGTATTTAATTTGTAGCACAAAGGTTAATTTTCACCCGATAATTGACTGTCTCATAGTATTTCGAAACTGTGTATTTAATTTGTAGCACAAAGGTTAATTTTCACCCGATAATTGACTGTCTCATAGTATTTCGAAACTGTGTATTTAATTTGTAGCACAAAGGTTAATTTTCACCCGATAATTGACTGTCTCATAGTATTTCGAAACTTGTATTTATTTGTAGACAAAAGGTTAATTTCACCCGATAATTGACTGTCTCATAGTATTTCGAAACTTGTATTTAATTTGTAGCACAAAGGTTAATTTTCACCCGATAATTGACTGTCTCATAGTATTTCGAAACGGTGATTTAATTTGTAGCACAAAGGTTATTTTCACCCGATAATTGACTGTCTCATAGTATTTCGAAACTGTATTTAATTTGTAGCACAAAGGTTAATCTTTCACCGATAATTGACTGTCTCATAGTATTTCGAAACTGTAAAGTTTTCCGATTGAGATATTCGACTTTATGTCAGATTCACGATGATGTTTATTTATGATAATTGTCAGTTATTCTATTGATGTTAATCAATGTTTATTTAGCATATTCACATAATGATGATATTCGAATGGTATTTGTCAAGTAATTGAGATCGTTAACTTGATTATTGGCAAGGTATTATAATTTGTTCAATTGTTGTACAAAGGTTTCCCGTATGTGTTGTATTCATGTATATTGTAGAAGGTATTCCATGATCATGATTCGAAGATTTGTAGCAAGTTATTTCCATGAGTCTCATGATCGAATTGTATATGTGCAAGTATTACTTGATTGATCGAAGTGTATTTATCAAAAGTAATTCACATATTGATTATCGAATGTTTAATTGAGAAAGTATTACCGATCTGTCTCTAATTCGAATGTTAATTTGTCAGTAATTCCTAATGATTTATTCGAAGATATTTAAAGTATTCCGTTGACTGTTTTCGAATTGTATATTAGCACAGTTTCACAATGTTCTATAATTCAAGTGTTTTAGCAAGTATTTACATATGACGTATATTCGAAGTTGACAAGTATTTCACTATTGCGTCTCATGATTTCGAAGTTTGAGCAGTATTCACTATGACGCTCATTTCAGGTTGACAAGTTAATTCGATAATGATTTCTATTTCGAAGATTACAATATTCCTAATACCTCTGTTCGAACTGTTTCAAGTTTCCGATTGACTTGTATTCGAAGTTTGTAAGTTATTCGATATGATGTATGTATCAAGGTTATTTAGAAGTATTTCCTAATTGACTGTATATTCGAATGATTTGTAAAGTATTACAATTGACTGTGATCGAACTGTGTATTTATTTGTAGCACAAAGGTTAATTTTCACCCGATAATTGACTGTCTCATAGTATTTCGAAATTGCTATTAATTTGTATCACAAAGGTTAATTTTCACCCGATAATTGACTGTCTCATAGTATTTCGAAACGGTGCATTTGTAGCACTAAAGGTTAATCTTCACTCGATAATTGACTGTCTCATAGTATTTCGAAACTGTGTATTTGTAGCACAAAGGTTAATCTTCACTCGATAATTGACTGTCTCATAGTATTTCGAAACGGTGCATTTGTAGCACAAAGGTTAATTTTCACCCGATAATTGACTGTCTCATAGTATTTCGAAACGGTGCATTTGTAGCATAAAGGTTAATTTTCACTCGATAATTGACTGTCTCATAGTATTTCGAAACATGCTTTATTTGTAGCACAAAGGTTAATTTTCACCGATAATTGACTGTCTCATAGTATTTCGAAACTATGTATTTAATTTGTAGCACAAAGGTTAATTTTCACCCGATAATTGACTGTCTCATAGTATTTCGAAACTATGTATTTAATTTGTAGCACAAAGGTTAATTTTCACCCGATAATTGACTGTCTCATAGTATTTCGAAACTATGTATTTAATTTGTAGCACAAAGGTTAATTTTCACCCGATAATTGACTGTCTCATAGTATTTCGAAACTATGTATTTAATTTGTAGCACAAAGGTTAATTTTCACCCGATAATTGACTGTCTCATAGTATTTCGAAACTATGTATTTAATTTGTAGCACAAAGGTTAATTTTCACCCGATAATTGACTGTCTCATAGTATTTCGAAACTATGTATTTAATTTGTAGCATAAAGGTTAATCTTCACCCGATAATTGACTGCCTCATGGTATTTCGAAACTGTGTATTTAATTTGTAGCACAAAGGTTAATTTTCACCCGATAATTGACTGTCTCATAGTATTTCGAAACGGTGCATTTGTAGCATAAAGGTTAATCTTCACTCGATAATTGACTGTCTCATAGTATTTCGAAACGGTGCATTTGTAGCATAAAGGTTAATCTTCACTCGATAATTGACTGTCTCATAGTATTTCGAAACGGTGCATTTGTATCACAAAGGTTAATCTTCACTCGATAATTGACTGTCTCATAGTATTTCGAAACTGTGTATTTGTAGCACAAAGGTTAATCTTCACCCGATAATTGACTGTCTCATAGTATTTCGAAACTGTGCATTTGTAGCATAATGGTTAATCTTCACCTGATAATTTGTACTTACAGGAGAAATGTTGCGGGATGGATGATTACAACGACTTTACAGGTCTGGCTAACTGGCCCCCAAGTACAATCGGTGGAAACGCTGTCTCAGGTCTGGTGACCCCCGTCATCTGCTGCGTCACCAAATCGACGGATTACACGTGCGCCAAGGCTCCTCTATCCACATCAACGAATTATTACCAGACGGTAAGTGCTCCATTAATTAACTGTTTTTATTGGATTTATGTTAGAACATTAAGTTTGGATTGGGGGCTATGCGTAGATATTTCGAGGTAATCTGGTCTGAATGAAATAAAATACCCATTGGGGGGGGGGGGGGGGGGAATACTACTATGCTGCCGTACACTGAAAAAGCAAACAACAACACTTATTTCAATTTTTGGCCAGAAAACTCGTCCTTCAAATATTGATCGAATGAAATGACCCTCGTTTTGGTATCAACTCCCATATATGGGTCATGCAAAATCCCAGGAGTGAGAGTTTTTGCCAAGATGAGGGTCATTTTAATCGATCGATATTTGAAGGACGCATTTTCAGGCCAAAATTTTAAATACTTGTTTGGTTTTTTGTTTGTTTTGTTGTTGTTGTTGTTTTTCAGACTACGGCTGTATAAAGACAAGCCTGAAAATGGTCTTCCCTGAAAATAAAATGACGAGTCGATTTTTCAGATTACATTCACTTTGATATTTTGATATAAGGCAATTTTTTCATAACAGATATATCCAAAATTGAAGGCAGGTCTTTTGGCTTAAAAAAGGGAGAAATTTCATACGGATTTGACCCCAGGATTAAACTGTCTGAGATCGCACTATTCTATTCGTGTTTTTGCTTCTCTGTCAGATACTCACCAAATTTGACAGTATATCTATAACCCAATTTTCTATGATCACAGAAGTGTACCTCTATCATAAACCATTGATAGTCGGTCAAAGATAATGTCATGGAAGCTAATCAACGCAACTTCTCTGACTGGCAAACAGCAAACAGTTCTATCGTCAGTCTCATTCTATAAAAGTAGTTAGGGCAATTCACAAAATACTATAAACGAAAGAAACCCTTTCTCTATAATCAAAGCATTTCTTTTTCATCATGAATTTCAGGGTTGTTATGACAAACTTTTTGACCTGATCCTAAGTAATGCATTGGTTGTTACCGTCATCGTCCTGTTACTGGCCGCTCAGGTAAAGACAGACGAGAACTATCTATCTGTTGATAATATTTTAATTTATTTGTGTGTACATAATATGAGATCTGCCTAACTTCATTCTCTCTCTCTCTCTCTCTCTCTCTCTCTCTCTCTCTCTCTCTCTCTCTCTCTCTTTCTCCTCTCGATCTATCTGTCTAGATGCGACCCGTACTAACTGTCACTACTACTACTACTACTACTACTACTACTACTACTACTACTACTACTACTACTACTACTACTACTACTACTACTACTGCTACTACTACTACTACTACTACTACTACTACTACTACTACTACTACTACTACCACTACTACACTACCACCACCACCACCACCACTACTACTACTACTACTACTACTACTTCTACTACTACTACTACTACTACTACTACTACTACTACTACTACTATGGCTATGTGGTCTAGTGGTATGACACTCGCTTTCGGATCGGAAGGTACCCTTTGTAAAGCGCTTTGAACACCTTTAGTGAATATAGAACTCAAGCTTTTTATCTATCACACACATACACACACTCACACACACACACACATACACAAACCATGTGTGTATATATTTATGATATTTTCTAATAGTTTTCACTCATCTCTATCTATTGACATAATTATGGAATAGTCATTTTATGCCTGTCTATCAATACAGCAATGAATTTCATTCTTTTTTTGTTTTCCCACATTATATTTTTGTGTCTAATATCTTTTATTATGCATGCTATTTTACAGTTTGTGTTGATCTTTTTCACCATTTGGATTCTTTGCACAATGGACAACAAGATAGACATTATATAAGTTTTGGCCAAGCTCATATCTATGGTAAGAATTACTTCCTTATTAATATGATATAGCTAGTAATAGGATTCAATAGTCGTAACGTCACTTCCTTCCTAATGACGCATGGTAACTTAGCAACACTGGCTCTTATAATTCGGAATCAATGGCGGACGCCGTAGAATTTTTCTCCGGCGAACATAAAAGGTATCCAGAGGGGAAAAAAACCCCATAAATTTGATCATGTTTTGACTTTTACACATTCTGATCACAAGGCATATAAAAAGTTCTAGCCAGCATGAAAAAGTAATGATTTTCTTTGTTTAGAACCAAGATGGCTGCCGTTGCCAGGCGGCGTGACATCAGACTATTGAATCGTATTGGATTCAATAGTCTGATGTCATGTCGCCCAGCAACAGCGGCCATCGTGGCTCTAAACAAAGAAAATAGTTACTTTTTATTCTTCATGCTGGCTAGAACTTTTCATATGTCTTGTGATCAGAATGTGTAAAAGTCAAAACATGATCAGATTTATAATGTTTTTTTTTCCTTTGGATACACTTTTATGCTCGTCGGAGAAATATTTCATAAGGGCATCCCCACTGTTCCGATAGTTTAGAGCCAGTTACTAAGTTACCATGCGTCATTACGAGGGGAGTGACGTTACGACTGTTGAAGCGTATTGATGTGAAGGAGAATGTACAAGATTGCTGCCGATCTATTGCTAACTGAGCCCGAAAAAACACCAAATACGAAATGGAAGTCACTGGCTCTTTATTGTTGTTTTTAGACAGCCATTTTGGTGATAAGTTCTCACTAAATTATATCAATCAGACTATAATAATATACGTTCAGCGATATACGCAGTTTTGTTTGTTGATAGCTTTTACACGGCTGGTGGATGTTGTGAGTAATTTATCTAAACGCATAGCATCTCTTTAAAAAAGTGTTTAATGCTGGTTAACTTAATACAATTTAAACAGCGAATTTTTATTAAAGAATTTTGTAAGTATTTCTAATATTATTTATGTTGAAGACAAATGACAATGAACATTTTTATAATATTGAACTTGAGAGTTTTTCGTAATAAAGGACGGACCTTAGAAAAGAAATGTTTATATTAATTGCTTACAAAGGGCAAGATGCTTAAGGATACGGATCTCATATTTTCACAATATCATCAATATCTTTTACTTCTTTATCCACAGAACGTTGAACTGTGATAATGGAAACCTTTTTGTTCCATGGCTGTTTTGTCGTATTTATCTTTACAAATTATGTTATTTATTAATGCTCAAAATAAATTCCTATCGTGTTTTGTTTGTCTTAAGTGAAAAATATGTGCCGAATATATTGAATGAAATAACGTTTTATTTTTTGTATTCAATTGTTTATAAACCTTTGTTTTTAATCTTTTAAATTTTGAGAAGTTTCATTACATGAGACTTACTTATTGGAAAGTATAATCAAAGAACAAATAGAAACATTTTGAAAATGGATCCTTTGTATGCAAGCCAAGCAATAAATTCAGAAATGGAAAACAATTATGTATGTGAGTGAGGGCTTAAAGACATTTATTTCTTATTGTTGCGATAACGAATAATAACTTCGTGTATAGTATTTATATAAATATGATTTTGAAGTCCCTTTTCTTTAATTTCCTTTTTCTTTTTACATAATTAATTGTTTTACAAGACGTTTACATTTAGCAGTTATTGCTCTATTGTTTATAAGATGTGAATAGTAATTTATTAAACTGCGATGTGTTTTCATATGACGATGAACGACATGGTTGTCTGGCAACAGTTGAAATTTGTAAAACTGTTTGATGAGTCCTTCGGTGAGGAAATCTGTTATTTACTGACAAAAGACCCTTTTCTCATTTTGGCCAGAAAAACGTTTACTTCACATATTTATCTAAAATAAATAAGATGACCCCCAACTTGTCAAAAAGTCTTACCCAAGGCTTCAAAAAGAATCAAGTCTAAGACTTATCGACAAATCGGGAATTAACATAATGTATCTCAGTAAGACTTGATTTCGGTCACCAGCCTGTGAACAAAAAATAGGAAAGGTTCCGGTTTAAAAATGCCTTGATATGATCATAACTATAGATAAAACGAAATTGACGTTACTCTGTTCTATAGATAGAATGCGCTTGGCCAAGGAGTTCACAACATTGCCATCCGGAAGTATAACGGACCTACACACAAACTCTGTGTAAGCATGAACTTTTATAGTCTGGTTAATACAGTTTAGTGAGAACAACTCACAAACGCGGATGGCAAAAACAATAACAAAGGCCTGAGTGACGTCATCTGCATACTATCTATAGATAGTCTCTGTTCTATAGATAGTATGCAGATGACGTCACTCAGGCCTTTGTTATTGTTTTTGCCATCCGCGTTTGTGAGTTGTTCTCACTAAACTGTATTAACCAGACTATAAAAGTTCATGGTTACACAGAGTTTGTGTGTTGGTCCGTTATACTTCCGGATGGCAATGTTGTGAACTCCTTGGCCAAGCGCATTCTATCTATACCCAGTCATTTTATGAGTAGTTTTCATTTAATCAGACTATAAACATTTAGGGGTCACACATTGTTTTGTGTGATGGTACATTATATCCGGCTGATGGATGTTTGTTTTTTTTTTTTTTTTTTTTTTTTGTTTTTTTTTGGACAAACGCGTGGCATCTATACTCATTATTTACATCTTGAACAATCACAAATATAATCATTAAAACTTATTCACCATATACATGTTATTTAAAGTTGAGAAGATTGCCAATGACGTTTTTGAGGGGATTTATTCTTCTTGCCTCTATGGTTACGAATTTTTAATTGTTCGATATAAAAACAGTTATTACAAGAAATAAAAAAATTGCCGAAAAGGTGTAGAGAAGAAAATGTGACACATTTTTGGGGAGAAGATTCAATTTATCACTGTATGAATTAAAACATCTCTGGCCAAAGTTTAAAAAAAAAAGTGGTTTCGAGATTGGGTGACAGAAAAAAACGTATAACAAATAGAAAAAAAAAGAAAAAGGGAAACAATGGAGTAAAGGAGTAGACACGAATTTATTATTATTATTATATTATCTATCTTGTCTTTTCTTTTTAAA
Organism: Berghia stephanieae; assembly: GCF_034508935.2. Lineage (NCBI taxonomy): Eukaryota > Metazoa > Mollusca > Gastropoda > Nudibranchia > Aeolidiidae > Berghia > Berghia stephanieae. The sequence goes on along the minus strand of NC_088361.1, from coordinate 7,290,836 downwards.
TAGACAGCTATAATGAAAGCTTCATCCACTATTATTGTGTAGGGCATATCTAGACATCTAGTTGTATTTTTGTTTGTTTGTTTTTTTTTGGAGAGGTTTTTATTTTTTGGACATGTTGATTTTCCACGGGAACTCTCAGCTTCTACTGAAATTATGAAATGTGTTTCATCAGCACACGCTTTGAAGAGATGAGATAAAACAAGAAAAATGGAGCTCGTTATAGTTACTCCTTTTGATAAAAAAAAGTGAAGAAAATTTTCACTCTCTCTCTCTCTCTCCCTCTCTCCCTCTCTCTCTCTCTCTCTCTCTCTCTCTCTCTCTCTCTCTCTCTCCACCGAATTTTATATTTTACTCATATATTGATGCTTGTCAAGCAGAGGAATAAACAGCAGCGATTGGCCAATAATTATTCAGATTAGGAGATTGATGTGTGAACCGAGTTATGCCAAGATAACCATTTTATTCGTTCGACTTATGTGTTACTTGTCTTGTACATATTATTATACGCTCTTGTTAACATTTCTATTAAATGTTGACATCATTTGAGGTTGACAACCCTGTAAAAATCCGGAAAAAAAGATTAGGGTTATTCAAATAATTTGTTATGAAACGGATTTGTGTTTGATATTACATAAAATCAACTTCATTTTTTAAAAATATCATATCATGACGCTTTTGAAACATAATATTTTAGATCTAAAGTAAACAATTGACAAATTTGTCACTATTCTCAAATTTCCACCAAAAAGATTTTTAAAAAAAAGAAAACATGATTTACCTAACAAGCGTATGGATAACTGGGCCTGTATTAGATCTAGCGAAACAGTGACATGAAAGGGACTGATGCTTTAATCAGTTAATGTATTGGACCCAGGATATTGTCCTGTCAATTCATTTTATTTCTAATATAATGATGTGTAGTTGGGATTGCAAATCACTATCACATCGTTGATGCATGCATGTGATGTCTATATGAAATAATTCAAATTGTGGAATGATAACCAAGAATGGTTGTAGAGTTCATGAAGATCTCCGAGGCTGTCAATACATGAGGAGGCAACATAAATATCAGCACTTCGGGCCAGAAAAATAATAAACTTTAAGTTTTTTGTTTAAAGGATCGACAATCATGTGTCTATACAAATATGAATTAAATTGCAATCTGTTAAATGAAGTAACTGTTTTTCATTTATGCA
>NC_088361.1:7269640-7284640 GCF_034508935.2 Berghia stephanieae | reverse complement strand
GCTTAAAACTTGCTACACATGGATCCAAGCAATACTTTGGTTAACTTAAAACCTGACACTTGCATTGTGACGTCAATTTAAGGTTGCCTAGTGAGTTGTCGTTAATATTGCTCAAGGAAACAGCCGATTCCATTGGTTGAACTATTGAACTCACGGTTTGCTTTCTTTAAAAAAAAAAAATTTTTTTGGTCTGGTCTTGTATTTTGACGTCATATTTTGGTGACTGCCAATTTACGAAGGATGCAATCCGTTGCATCTATTGTCTAGTTTTTTAAAAACTAAATGAAAGCTACCCTTAGAATAACTATTGAGTGAATACATTCGCAATCAAATTCAATCCCTTGATTGGTGACCAAGTAATAGGTAGTATGAAATTGACGTCACTCGGGTCTTTGTTATTGCTTTTTGCCATCCATGTTTATGAGTCATTCTCTCTAAACTGTATTAACCAGCCTATAGATAGAATGAAGTTGACATCACTCGAGTCGTTGTTTTTCGTTGTTTTGTATTTTTAGCCATCCACGTTTTGGAGTATTTTTCACTGAAATGCATTATCCAGACTATACAAGTTCATGGTTACACAAAGTTTTCCGTTATACTTTCGGATGACAATGTTGTGAGCTTTTTAGTCAAGCGCATACTATCTATAAAAGTTCATGGTTACTCATAGTTTTGTGTGTTAATCCGTTATACTTCCGGATGCCAATCTGTGCTGTGGCTTGTTTTTATAAAGGTGTGCTTTTGTGTGTTTTGTTCACTCATCATAGAATAGAATAGAATAGAAGGTATCGACGTCGCTTGATTAGGCCAATGGCCTGTCCCCGAGTCTTTCCAGTCACTGAATGTTTTGTTCACAACTGATCTAATGCATTTCCCTACCTGATCTTGTGATCAGGGGCTAGCCTACACTACACTTTCTCTACTGATCTTTTTATCATAGCTATTTTGGGTGGGAGGCACTTCTACACTATGCATATAACTTTCCATCACAGCATCTAATCTATTATTGAAAGCATTGACACTCGGCGCTTCAACGACATTTGCTGGCAATGTGTTCCATAGAAACCATCGGGCCTTGAAATGATATCAACACGCGTTACCCTCATAATAGTATGGAACGAACGAAATTGACATTACTCAGCTCTTTGTTCTTGTTTTTAGCCAGCCATTTTTATGAATACATATCACTAAATTGTATTAATCAGACAATAAACGGTCGTGGTTACACAGTTTTGTGTGTTGGTGCGTTATTTCCGGCTGGCGGAATGTTGTGAGCAAAATACCTAAGCGCACAGCATCAATTAATCACGACTATAAACGTTTAAGGTTACGCATAGTTTGTTTTGTGTGTTGGTAGATATATCCGCTGGCGGATTTTATGAGTAGATTTTTTTTTAATTAAAAAAAAGAAATAACATCAGCTGATACGTAGCGCAATATCAACTAAACTTGCTCAAAGCGCTATACAAAGGTTCCCTGGCCAACAAGACGTAACGTTTAGAAGGAGACACCTGTTTGGTGATATTACAATTTTTCCGACAGACAACGCTGTTAATGGCCAGGTACTCATTTTACATCTGAGTATGGTGAGAGAATGTGAGTAAAGTCTTTTTCAAGGACTCACCTATCTATGCGCCGAGGGACATAATTTGGATAGTTAAAACAAAATTGAAATCTGACACAATATTACAGGTAAAGGATGATTTTTTACGGCATGATTTTTGGAATTACAGCATTTGTTAAAGAAGACGGTCGAATCGTATATGATGATAAGGAAAAGCAGTTGTGCTGAATGATTTCTTTTTAAATGTTTTTGTTAATGAGACTATAGATAACATACCTAATTTAATTGATAGAAACAATAATAGGTCTTTGTCAGATGTGTTGATTTCTAAAGAACACATCTTTAAAAATAAAAACCGTGCAGGCTTGATTGTTCAAAAAGCATGGGACCTGATAATCTTCATCCTAAATTATTAAAGGAATTGTCTTTAGAAATAACTACATCAGTGTTTATTATATTCAATAAATACTTTACTGAATGAGTTCTACCATTTAATTGGAACATTGCAAATGTGAAAGCTTTTTTTAAAAGGGCGATGAAGGAGACCCAGGCATCTAAAGACCAGTAAATCAAATTAATGAAATATTTCATAAAAGCTTATATTTTGCATTATATATTTTGAAAGCAACAACTTCTTCAGCCACTTCCAGCATAGTTTTAGGAATACCTATTTGGAGAATGCTATTTTCATACGGAGCGCGATGTATAAAAGACAGTCCATAGCTGTGGAGAACGTCCAAAGGAGGCCACTAAGTCTGTCGTTGAATTATATTATCCGTCTTATTGGGAAAGATTAGAATTTTCACTTGGCGGTTTTGACGTCAACAAGCAGTGGGGTCTTCAAATTCTTCAAAGACCGGTGTTCAACCTCAATACGTGCCTACTATTTAATTTTCAGAACCAGATATATTTGGAACTCTCTCCACACTTGTTCAAGAACTGCGAGGAATATCAATGTTCTGGGTGGAGTCTTTGACCTCCCATGGTGGGCAGGAGGTCACGGTGTTTTCTTCTATCCTCTTATGTTTGTTTTCCGAGTTGCTTTCTGTCTATGTCATGGAATGGGATTAATTGGCTTTGTCCTACCCCTGGCCAGTCCTTGACTGTGATTGAAACAGTCAAATATCTATATATAGTTTTTGAAGATGATACTTTTTCCTTGTAAATCATCTCTCTGTTATGCATTGTTATATTATGTTGTTTTCAATGTATAATGTACATATTTGAGTTTGTTCCTCTTAGTGGAATCCTGTGCTTGTGCCTGGATGAGACTTTTAGGTGATCTCAAACTAAATACCTACATATGTTCCCTATTTATGCCATTCTGCTTTGTCTTACTTTTTCTTGGCTGCTTTAATTGTAAATCTATAATCTTTTGACTTTTCCATTTTCTTCCTTTTTACTGGCTTTGAAATTACCTAAATTTGTTGCAAGCGCCACAGAACCCTTAAAACCAAACAAAACAATGCCAATGTGTTGAAGACCTGTGTTGTTAAGGAATTAGGTCACCTTAACTTTTGAATTCAATGAATAATTTATGTTTGTTTTATCATTTATATCATGTACTTTCTATCAATTATTTATCACTGTGACAGGCCTCCAAAGGCCACACTATTGGTCTAATTTAGCTCTTATTAGGTGTAGTTTTGTATTGTATTGTTATTCTCTTCACAGTTTATATTTTGAAACGAACTGTTTCCAATATGTTAACGCAGCATTATAATAATAAATTCGAATGACAAGAGATGAAGTGAGTAGGAAAGTGCCAGAAGACAATAGAGAATAAAAATTTATTCTCCAAATGTTATTCTCTAAAACTTTTTATTCTCTATTGTCTTCTGGCACTTTCTTATTCACTTCATCTCGCGTTGTTACCAACATAAGTGCCTGCTCTACTCACTTTTCTGAATTATATGTTTGAATGAGTAATTTACTTTTTTTCTTTAATCCTTGACGACGAGGTGCCCTTACTTTCTTGTAGGTCCCAAGCAATTGCAACCAGGACGATGTATATAAGGAATAGTTTAAGTCGATCGATATTTGAAGGACGAGTTTTCTAGCCGCCAATTTTTATTATTTTTAAAGTACGTATCATTCCATAATACGACAGTTAGCAGGTCGTTAAAACCACAATTTCTTGTATATCCAACCTCGATGGCAATGGCATTTTGGGACCTGCCAGAAATATAAATAATAATTTTCTTTTTTATTTTATTCCAGGCTTTATAATAGCCTATCATTGTTAGAGTGGGCGATGGAAAGTTAATGAAACTTAATTTCTACTGTTTGAATTTTCATTCGACTTGTCACTTTCTCTCCAAACTCTACAGTGACATCCTGTGATATAGAACTCAGTGACATAAAAACAATATCCTGCTTATTCCAAGATGCCTGTCAAAAGTTAGTAATATTGTTCTTCGATGTCCTTTAATTATATAAATTGTTGTTTATTGAAATATGTCATTAAATTCTCCTCCACAGTATCACTTATAACCACATGGTCAAGCCGATGTTTTCAATAATACATTTTACATCAACAAAAGTCGACCTATAATATAATATATTATACAAAGTTCCAAAAGATTGATAGTCACCACTATATTTACTACGGCTAAGCAGACCTAATTTGAAGGGTTATCGATTTTTTCCTCTGTTTATCTACACGTAAAATCGACTTTGATTCCCTCATTTTCGTTTCCTTATAAATTTCATTAGGTGAAGTTATAAATGATTATGATTCATTGTTAGTCTCACATTTGCAATCCCTTCCTGAGTTAATTTCAAAGCAGATTGTTTTCATCGCATTTTTCTTCAAAGTGTGTGCTCCATCTTTTTATCCAAAAATACCATACTATCGATCTGAGCGATTAGATTGGAGAACATTTAACTTCCAGTTCTTATCTCCCTTTGTGGTCTTCTGATATCATCATCTTCACATCCACCGAACATAAATTCATTATATATAAAACTATGGAGTCTTCCATCAATTTTTATGAGCACTAATGACTACAGTAGCAGTAGTTTGTATTTTGTCACAATATACGTTAGCATAGTTCAGTTTGAACATCATGTATATACTTCTTTTTTCTCTTCTAGACTATCGAGTAATGCCGCATTCAAACACTATTCTCAGTCGGCGCAGGTATGAATACACATTTGAGGACAAAACATTGGCGAGATATTATTGTAAGACACCCATTAGAAGGACATATAATAGTTTCGAATTATTCGCAGCTGAATTTTCATTTTTGTCTACCTGTGACCTATTCGGTACAGGAATCTTTCAAAATAAACTCCTAGTTTCTTTATCTTGTCAACAGGACTAAAAGAACGTCTTCGAGATGGTGAAAATATTGTATGTGCGGAAGGATACATGTGGGAACTGGAAAGACGAGGATTCGTGTGCAGTGGCGATTTCACACCGGAAGTGGTGATAGACTACCCAGAACGAGTAAAAGCATTGTCTGAGGAGTTTGCTTTGGCAGGAAGTGACGTTATCGAGGCCTTTACGGTATATTATTACTACAGATTTGATTGTTTTAAATGTCACTTTTAATGGATTTTCATATTTATCCGGTATAATGTCGGAGCGACGTACACATAATATTCTGAATCTGAATGTTAATCGAAGTCGACTCAATTCTGAGTATTGTATTCGAGGGCGGAGAGAGTTGTTGGTATTTAGGTTGAAGAATTTTGATAATTTTCTCTTGAATTTGAATGTTTCTAAATCTTTTGTGTTCACACGTGATACGGGAAGAGCGTTCCGGTCTTTGATAGTGCGGGAAACAAATGAATACTTGAAAATGTTTGATTTTGCAGATTGGTATTTTGTGTGTTTTTGAGGGGGGTTTTCTTTGTATGCATGACTTTCGTTGTATGTTTAGTTGTTCTGGTGAGATGGCCGTCAATTTGTTTGTAATTTTGAACATGAGAGTTAGTCGTTGTTCTTTCCGTCTGTCTTGTAAGGGAGTCAATCCAAGCTGTGTGATCATGTTTGTTACGTTGCTTTGGGGACTGTCTGTAGTCATTGAAGACAAATCTTGCAGCGCGACGCAGGACATCTTCAATTGGCGATTTGCAGGTCTGATAACCGAACTCCGTTATGGGCTCGTTTTAACATTGTTGTAATGGTGATTATTTTGCATTGGTTTGAGAGTATTTCCATGACAACAATGATACCATAACAATTCGGGTAATCAGACCTGCCCATTCATAGTACACGTCATGGTCATTGATTTTATCATCTTACTATTTGACTTCAATTAAGTTTATATGTTTTATTGCAAAGATTGAATAATAAATAGTGTCATTTTTTTGGTCAAAATCTAAAATGTCAGGTTTCTCATCGTTTCCACTTTAAAACACATTTTATTTCATCAACTTCACTCTGATTTTTATACCGTCTTGAGGCGATGAATCACAAATACCGTATCACCTTGGGAAAAAAAGATGTATCGTGCATTTGGTTACAATTTTTAAACATATAGATATAAAGGCATTCTCTTAATAATAATAATAATAATATTAATAATAATAATAATAATAATAATAATAATAATAATAATAATAATAATAATAATAATAATAATAATAATGATAATAATAACAATGATAATAATAATAATAATAATAATAATAATAATAATAATAATAATAATAATAAGAAGAAGAAGAAGAAGAAGAAGAAGAAGAAGAAGAAGAAGAAGAAGAAGAAGAAGAAGAAGAAGAAGAAGAAGAAGAGAACATAATAATCATAATAATATTATCATTATTATTATTATCATTATTTTTATTATTATTATTGTTATTATTATTATTATTATTATTATATTATTATTATTATTATTATTATTATTATTATTATTATTATAATAATAATAATACAATATAATAATAATAATGATAATAATAATAATAATAATATAATAATAATAATAATAATAATAATAATAATAATATAATATAATAATAATAATAATATAATAATAATAGTAATAATAATAGTAATAATAATAATAATAATAATAATAATAATAATAATAATAATAATAATATAATAATAATAATAATAATAATAATAGATGGCATTTTTATAGGGCATTTGCAAAATTATATAACGCTCAATGTGCTTTACATTGGTTTAAAAATTCGGTTATAATTCCACAAGGGCCAAGTAATTTGCATGAGTTTATCATTTTTCATACGGGATCTAGCTAGATCTATATAATTTTGAAAGTCATATTTCCTTTTTAAAATTTTCTATTTGGAGCACGTGTTACCATACAGAGCTTGATATTTTTCCAAGCGGACCATGGAATAGAAAATGCCATTTGCTTGAATTTACCGACTAATCAATTAACTACTTTGTTTTGTGTTACAAAAATCCTACCATAGCAGTGTATTTATTCCATGAGTGAATGTAGACACGGTGATTAGTATAGTAATCAATTATAATTTCATGTTTTTCAAAAAGCATTTTGTTTTTTTATCTTTAGGCATTTCAAATTTTAAAATCGTAGTTTTGTGATCTTACTCGGAAGCAGCAATCAAATATATTGGACTCAATTTTAATTATTGGTGCTTGCGGTTGGCTTCTAAGCCAAACATAAAATGTCGCAATTGTGTAGTATAGTAAATTCTTCTTTGAGTTTCTGGGTGGGGTTCCTGGCCTCCCATAGTGGGCAGGGAGGCACTTACTGTGTCTTCTATCCCCTTATATCTGTCTTCCAACTCACTCTCTGTCTTTGTCTGGAATGAGATTACTTGGTTTTGTCCTGGCCTAGGCCGGATACTCTAGCTGAGATGGAAACAGTCAAATGTATTGTTAGTTTTGGGAGATGATATTTTTTTTCCTTGTAAATCATCTGTCTATTATGCATTGTATTATATTTTCTTTATATTATATACGATTTGTAAAACATTTCCGTGTATTCCTCTTAGTGGGGACCTGTGCTTGAGTCTGGATGAAACTTTTAGTGATCTCAAACTATGTACTTTGATAGTGTGCTCTTGGAATCTACACCTGTTTCTTATTTGAATCAATTCCCCTTTGTCTTACCTTTTCTTTGGGTGCTTAAATTGTAATTCTAGAACTTTTTACTATCCCATTTTCTTCCTTTTTACTGGCGCTGATATGACCTTAATGTGTTGCAAGTGCCGTAAAACCCTTAAAAACAAACAAACAAACAACAAACAAACAATCTTCTTTGAGTTTAGCACATGTCATAATGGACGATCTGTGCTGAAAGTACATATTAACACAGCGTTGATTCCTACTCCAATGAATAAGATATATCACTGCTTATTGTGCGGTTATGTGTTCATCTGGTATGACACTAGCCTTTGGACCTTCCTGGGTTCGAGCCACACTCTGAGCGGCGCATTGTTGAGGCCTTGGAAAAGGCTCTTTACCCACATTCTCTCGCCGTACTCGGGTTTAAAAAGAGCATCTGGCCGTTAACAGCGTTGTCTCTTGAAAAAAAAATGTAATATCGCATCCTACATGTTTATTTGCTGCTGTTTGCTAGGGAACACTTGTAAAGCAATTTGTGCACGTTCAGTGGATATTGCTCTATATAAAAGCTCAAATTTTTTTCCTCGTTCTTGCCAATTCTAGTACTACGGTCACAGGGAAAAGCTCAAATCAATTGGCAGAGAAGTGGATCTAAAAGAATTGAATCGGAGAGCTTTACAGATCGCAAAAGACGTGGCTGATGCCAGAGGCTGTCTTGTGGCCGGAAATATTTGCAACACAACGTGTTATGACCCCTCTGATCCAACCTGCGTGGCCAAATCACAAGCTATCTTTAAGGTGGGACGATACAACTTCCTCGTTTGCATTAAATAAATCGATTTACATAATTAAATTAACATATTCTGATGTCATCTTTACATATTATACTTAATCTCGGAGAGAAAAAGAATGTTATTTTTAGATATATTTTTTTATTTTGTTTTATGACAGCAGATATCCAATTGGCAAATCAATATTGTGTTAAACAAGTTTCATAAATTTAAATTTTAGGCAATATCAACGTGAACATATTTGGAAGTCTAATAACCCAAATTGCTATGAGCTCATTGTTGTAATGGAAATACTCTCAAAATAACGTAAAACATCGTCCATTACAACAATATTAAATCAAATCCACAATTGTGTTCGGTTATCAGACTTGCAAGTATGCACTTAGGGTAAACTCAAAGGCGAGGCTTGTTCTGATGTTCTACTAAGACAAGAAGTATACATGTTTTATTCATGATATCAGAACATTTTACATGGAACGCGTTTTGCTGCCAAAGTGTCATGCATAGGACTGATCTCTAAATGGGACATCAGTCTATCCAAAACTCATTTTATGAAATCTTATATCCCAGTTATCCGATCACTGATTGGTAAGGGACTGAGTCACAAAGTGATTGAGTCTTATGGGAGTCTAATTTTAGATTCGAATCCCGCTCATTTGCAGATATTACCGTACCTAATAAGATGAATATTTTCCACCCTTTATAAAAGAAATAAAAAAACGTGCTTAAAATAGCTCAAAACACGTCAACAAATACATAAGCAATCACTCTTTTACAAAAACAAAAAGAAAACACTCAGAAATAGATTAGTAGATACAATAGTCATGGTTTTATAGTTTTCAAAGCACTTTACAGTGCCTCCGTTCTTGCCCTGATCAGATCAGATTTTAGATCAATTTTGGTTAAGCTACTATTAATAAAAGCATTTTCTCTGTTATTCCAGGAACAAATGGAATGGATTGTTGAGGCAAAGGTTGACTTTGTTATTGCTGAAACTTTCATTGAATTTTCCGAAGCTAAGCTAGCACTGGAATCAATTAAGAAATATGGACAGGGTAAATAAAATAATAAGACTGTGCTCTCTATATAAACATTATCCATAAAAAAAAGTAGGGTGTATTTTAGTGTGGGAGATAACATTTTTTTCATAATAGTACACGTAAATTTACGAAAATACTAAAAGATAATGATGACGATGTTGACGATGATTTAGAAACGATGCTGATGATGGTGATGGCGTTGTTGCTGCTGATGATATTGATGCTGCTGCTGCTGCTACAGATACTGATGATGTTAGAAGACAGATTTAAAAGGGAAATGTTTCCAACTTGTTTTTACTGTAAATTGTGAGATATATTTTTGAACAAATCAGTATTATTTACCCTTAGGTATGTCAGCGATACTGTGTCTGTGAGTGAAAGGGACATTTGAAGGGTTTCGTACCGGGGAACGATAGATTGCTCTTGAATCTATTTATTTTCTTTGCATGGACTGCTATTTGTCGATATTTTGAAGCGCTGGTCAACACAATCTCTTTATCTATAACTGTAGAATCTTGATTCTTTTTACTGCCGTTGAAATAGCCAAAGTGCATCAAGCGCGATAAAGTTCTTTATAGTAAACAGAAAGAAGTCACGCCCTCTCAAAATTGGTGAAGACCGTAATTTACAAACCTCTTTAAAATCCATCTATTCTGAGTAGATCTAAGCCGCTTCACGTTCTTCCAGTCTCTATTTTTCTTTTTCTGATGTTCATGAGCTAACAAAGATCTGCAATTTATTTTGGTTTCAATCATCCCAAATAGAGATCCAAGAAGAAGAAAAATGTATGACAATTAAATGTCCATAACAGAACGGCGAATACGGATTCTCGTTCCGAATCGCACTCGAATAAACTATAATATAGTAAAATATCTTAAGTCAACTCTTTATAAAGGATCCGTTCTGGGTGGGGTTCCCTACATCCACAGTGGGCAGGGAGGTACTCACCGTGTCTTCTATCTCCTTATATCTGTTTTCCAACATGCTTTCTGTCTTTGTCTTGGTATGAGATTGCTTGGTTTGTCCCGACTCTGGCCGGAGTCCTTGGCTGGGAGGGAAATAGTCAAATGCATAGTTTTTGTTTTGGGAGATGATATTTTTTTCCTTGTACATCATCTCTCCTGTTATGTATTATTATATTTGTTATTTTTAATGTATAATGCAATGTAAGCATTTGAGTGTATTCCTCTTTGTTGGATGTGTTTGTGTCTGGGTGAGACTTATAAGTGATATCAGACTAAGTACATTGATGGTATGCTCTTGGAATCTACATCTGATCCCTATTTGTTCCCAATTCCCCTTTGTCTTACTATCTCTCTCTCTCTCTCTCTCTCTCTCTCTCTCTCTCTCTCTCTCTCTCTTGGGTGCTTTAATTGTAATTCTAGAACTTTCGACTATCCCATTTTCTTCCTTTTTACTGGCGCTGATATAACCTAAGTGAGTTGCAAGCGCCGTAAAACCCTTAAAAACAAAAACAAAACAAAGGACCCGTTTGTTAAAACGGAGGAAACACACTTTCAAAAGTTAAAAAAAATATGTATATAATATTATTTCAAGACTACTTGTTCTATTTTTGTAAGTTGTACTAATTGTTGAAACGAAAACCCAGCAACACGATTTTACTAATTCTTTGATATCCTATTACTTTATAATAATATAATGAACACCATATTTTAGCAAGTTGTCATTATCATCCATCGGTCTTTTATCACTTCCTCATACAAAATAAAAATAGCGCTGATAGCTATATATCGCCCTGTTGACAAATTCATTCCGATAAGATAAATGAGAGAGAGAGAGAGAGAGAGAGAGAGAGAGGGAGGGAGAGGAGGGAGAGAGGCTACGTGGGGAGAGAAAGAGGAGAGGAAGAGAGGAGTAGGGGGGAGGGAGGGAGAGAGAGAGAGGGAGAGAGAGAGAGAGAGAGAGAGAGAGAAGAGAGAGGAGAAGAGAGAGAAGAGAGAGAGAGAGAGAAGAGAAGAAGAAAGAGAGAGAGAGAGAGAAGAAAAGAAGAAGAGAGAGAGAAGGAGAAGAAGGAAGAAGAGAGAAGAAGAAGAGAAGAAGAAGAAGGAGAGGGGGAGAGATGGGTTTAAGTAAGTGAGTAACTGACAAATTGAGAGAAAGGAAGTGGGATAGAGTGATAGCGAGCTAGCTAGATAGATAGATAGATAGATAGATAGATAGATAGATAGATAGATAGATAGAGAGAGACTGACCCAGAGGAGAGAAAGGGAGGGAGAGAATAAAACGTGATATTGATAGATTGTGGCAGTGGTACCAATAGTGACAGCATTTGTATCAATAGAACAAAAGCAGTTTGTGTTAATGTGGAATTAGTAGTAGTAGCAGTTTTATTATTATTATTATTATTATTATTATTATTATTATTATTATTATTATTATTAGTAGTAGTAGTAGTAGTAGTAGTAGTAGTAGCAGTAGTAGTAGTAGTAGTAGTAGTAGTAGTAGTAGTTGTAGTTGTAGTCGTAGTAGTGGTGATGGCGGTAGTGGTAGTGGCCGTCGTCGTCGTCGTCGTAGTAGTAGTAGTAGTAGTAGTAGTAGTAGTAGTAGTAGTTGTTGTTGTTGTAGCTGTAGTAGTAGTATAGTTGTAGTTGTAGTTGTAGTAGTAGTAGTAGTAGTAGTAGTAGTAGTAGTAGTAGTAGTAGTAGTAGTAGTAGTAGTGGTTATTGATATACGTTGTAATAGTAGTAGTGGTAGCATTATCATATTAGTAGTAGCAGTAGTATTAGTAGTGTATATATTACTTGTAGTTGTAGTATTTGTTGCTATTGTAGAATAAGTAGTATTAGAAGTAGCGGTTGTGGTAGGAAAGCGCTTGGTGATAATAATGTTAGAGTCGTTTTTTAAAATTCATTAGTAATTTTCAGGTGGTGTAATTTTATTATACATTTCTTTTCGTCATTAATTTATCTGAATGGATCCACATACGAGTATAAACAAAGCCATTGATACTTAATGATTGTCTAGTTAGTACATAATTGCAAATATTATACAAACTGTCACAAGCCAACGCTTTTGATTTTTATTGAAATTCTTCCTTGAAGGGCTACCTGTAGTGGTCACCCTTTCTCCTCATTGTCAGGACACGACTTTAGAAGGAATTCCTTACCCGAAAGCATTGAGGGAGTTAGAGACTCTAGGTGCTGATGTCGTTGGCCTGAACTGTGGTAGAGGTCCCGAAACCATGTTGCCACTTTTAAAGGAAGCGAGAGCTGTTTGTAAGGTGAGACCATAATTATTATTATTAATAAGGCGTCGTAGTCCTAATGGCGCTTGCCGTGAACTGTTTTTGTTCAAGTGGATCTAACGATTTCTATAGAGATGGTTCTCCATTTCTCTCTGTCCTGTGCCAGTAGTTTTAGATGAGAGAGGTCTTTGTTGGTATGGAGGTGTCTTGGAAGAGGTGGTTCTTGATTTTGCTGGGTGCTGGCTGTTTGGTAGTGTTGTGATGAGTCTAGGTGTGAGACCATAATAGCTAGGGGAATTAGGGTAAAATTGTGCAAATTAGTGATGAAAGCACCAAATTTGGTACAAAGTAACTTGAGACCACTATTAATCGATGTTGTTATAGAACCACATTGAGAAATTCCTCTAACAGTGTAAAATAGGAGATGAAAATCCGCCTATATGAGCTATATTAAAACAAAGGGGCGTAATCCATGAAATATTTGTTGACAATTCGGCGCTTTAAAAATATATTATTTTTAGCCCGTGTAAGCGGTTGCTTATTTTGGCTTATTTTGGCTTATCAGTGTTAAAAATGTGCCTATATGTGATATAGGACCTATGGGCCGGTAGTATAGCTTTATTATGAGGACTGGAAGGGGGGTGGTGGGAGAGGAGGAGATGGTGCTGGTGTTAGTTTTACTTGTGTTATGTTGGTCGTCATCGTGGTGAAGATGATGAGGTGATTGTGGTGATAATAGTAGTGATGATGGTGATGATGATGATGATGATGATGATGATGATGATGATGACGATGATGATGATGATGAGGTGGTGGTGGTGGTGGTAATCTTGGTAGTGATGATGATGATGATGATGATGATGATGATGATGATGATGATGATGATGATGATGATGACGAAGACGATGATGATCAGGATGATGTTGATGATGATTTTGTGGTGGTGGTGGTGGTGGTGGTGGTGGTGGTGGTAGTGGTAATGATGATGATGATGATGATGATGATGATGATGATGATGATGATGATGATGATGGTGATGATGGTGATGGTGATGATGATGATGATGATGATGATGATGATGGGGTGATTATGGAGATAGTAGTATTTATAATGGTGGTGGGGATGATGATGAGGTAGTGGTGATCGTAGTGGCGGTGATGATGATGATGATGATGTTGATGATAATGATGATGATGATGATGATGATGATGACGACGACGATGATGATGATGATGATGATGATGATGATGATGATGATGATGATGATGATGATGAGGTGGTGGTGGTGATAGTGGTAGTGATTATTGTGATGTTGGTAACTATTAATTTCGAAAATGAAAGACTTTCTTGGTGACGTATATTAACATTTTTAGATGATTAGGATCCAACAAAAATCATATTTATTAGACAAAGGACTGTGGAACACATTTTCTTGTGAGGCTTCAGAGATTTCAACAGCAGCCTTTTCTAGTTTATCTTGATCTCTTTGAATTATTTTAACGGCGCAAGATAAGCCAATACCTCGTTGTCAGCTTTTTCCATGGCAGTGTGTTAAAAAAAAACCATATGTTTGTTGAAGGCTAAAAATGTTTCCTTTCCTGAGGTTAGCTGTCGAGGCCTTTTAGGACCGGCTGGAGTCTGTCTCTGAACCTGATTGGGTGAACATACAACTTGGTGCAACCTCTTTCACATCATTCTTTGCTGTACATCTTGATTAATTCTGACAATTTATGGACTCTCTCTCTCTCTCTCTCTCTCTCTCTCTCTCTCTCTCTCTCTCTCTCTCTCTCTCTCTCTCTCTCTCTCTGCTCTGCTCTGTTCTATACTTGAATTGTGGTAGTGATCGTGGTCGTGATCATGATATATAGCATGGCTCCAGAAAGGAGCGCTTTTGTGAATAAAAACTTGCAACAACCTAACAGAAAACATGAATAAACAACTCCAAACATATGCTATATTATTAGACTTTAGTAACTCCATTGATAAAGTCAATTACCAAACTCTGGCTATTAAACTGCGGAGAACAGTAAAGTTGGTGCCCCAAACGTAAACAAAGGTCGAGAAGCACATGGCAAACCACATGTTCCTGTCTTGACAGCTCACGTTCCAATGTAAATAATAGAAAGAAAATAACCTTTAAAATTTGGCTGTTAGGTGGCAAAAGAAACACATATTCATAAATACTCGATCATGCATCAAATAATGTCTAGATATGGATATTTTATGGAACAAAAGGTAAAATTTATCAAAAGTTACGTCTATCTATTTTTAGACCAGAGCAAATTATTGCGCTGGTATGAACAAAACGAGAATTATTCGGAGCCTGATTTTCATAATAATTTAGTCTTATATTATTATTTCTGCAACTGTTAGATTTTATGTAA
>NC_088361.1:7264640-7267140 GCF_034508935.2 Berghia stephanieae | reverse complement strand
ACTAGCAACTTGTTATTGTTTACGTTTGGGGCACCAACTTTACTGTTCTATACTTCCGATTTCGATTTAAGCAACAGCAGTGTACATGACTACTCGGTACCGATGACGTAGTCTGTGACCTTTTGACACCAAAGCAAAATGTCGTTGTGAAGGCGGCAAGTTTCATCACCACCGTGAATTTTTACACGATTTAAATTGCTGATTTCTCAGCTCTTGGAGTAATGAGAAAGTGGTTCTATATCACAATTTAAACCTTAGAGCACGAACTTTTTTTCATAAAAAAAAACCATGCTTTCATCACTAATTCGCACAATTTGGGGGTTTTGCGTCCCTAATTCCCCTAGCTATAAGCTATGCTTAAACATCAAAGAACGCAAAATAGCTTTGGCAGACACTATTTATCGTTTTAGGTTTTTTTTTAAATTATTAAAAACAAATCTCTCTGATATTGATAAATTATTGAGTCAGAGGTTGATGTATTGTAAGTAGATAGTAATAAATTGTAAGTATTTTAATACAGTCCTTCTATTACGTTAATTGTGAATTGTACGACGTCAAAAATAATTTCAATTTTCAAAACGAAATATCGTAGTCTATCTGGTAATTTTTTTATCTGTCAGAAAAATCAATAAAACTAAATCATGTATTCATTTCCCATATAGATTCAACCTTCTATTTTTAATTTTTTAAAAGAAATACAAAAATCGGTATTGTCTTTTTTCGGAATGGTAGTTGTAGGTTCTCTCAAAATCAATAATAAATGCAGCCGCCTCTGTGCATGACGATAAATTTGATTTTCCATAAGTCGTATAAAGCACATCATATCAGCAGTACTTTGTTTAATGGGTTATTTGGCTTATTATTCTCTGGAGTCATTTGCAACTGGGTTTATGTTTAGAGTTTCGTTATCAAGATTGAGGTGGTTTATTGGAAAAACCGATGTACTGAATTAAAATATAGACATAAAGAATCAAAATGGTACTAGTATTTACCTTGGCCTTGAAAATAGAAAAAAGAACTTAGCAAACAGAAAAACAAACTATAAACCATATTGCACAACAGAAATACTAAAAGATAATGATGACGATGTTGACGATGATATAGACAATGCTGATGATGGTGATGGTGTTGCTGCTGCTGATGATATTGATGCTGCTGCTGATGCTGCTGCTGCTACAGATAATGATGATGTTAGAAGACAGATTTAAAAGGGAAATGTTTCCATTTGTTTTTACTGTAGAAATAAATCCATCACTTTTTTGTCCTTTATTTTTAAAAGTTCCTAAGCACAGATAATGTATTGATTGAATTGTTTCTAAAACTTCGTCTCTTTTAATTCAGGGTCCACTTGCAGCACTTCCAGTTCCATTCAGAACAACTGAGGAACAAAACAACTTCAATATGCTTAAAGATCCTAGGAACGGTAAGAGTTACGATACATTTAAAATCAAATTTAAGAAAACGAAGCCTATTTAGCAATAAAGTCTAAAGAATATTCTAAAAATTGGGCCACACAGAAAAATCAACCGAAGATATACCAAATTACACAGACAACGTTGTTTACCAATCTGCCCTCATTAAATGATGGTGAGTACAGTATCGAATGAAAATAGTTCTTTCCCCGCGAAATTGCGGGCTTTTTACTAGTATTCTAAAAATTATACAACTACAAGATACAGCATGCAGTTGATTCTTACTGAATGTTCATATGACGATTATGTATATTTGGCTTTAAAAACTCACATTGATAGATGGTAAGGTTCATGTCAGATTGTAAATATAGGAATGGTGAAATTAAGAAAATAATAAATAAAATAAAATTCCGTAATTTCATCCCATAGGGGAAATTTGTCTCAAAGGTCTATTCCAAGGGAAGACTGGAATCACTCAGGCGTCAGCCACAGTACAGCGCCGCAAATTGAGCTAGGTGATGTGACTTGCTCTATGCCACACAGCGCAGCGGCGGGTGATCGAACTCAGTACCTTTCGGATACGAAGCTGAGAGCGTATCTCTGAGTCACGCTGCCCCGATTATTATAATCTTTGTTGAAATGACCTAAAAGTGTCTCAAGCGCCGTATAACCCTTTAAAACAAACACAATCCTACAATTGCTATTCTAAAAAATACTTTCAGGTGAATCTGTGTTCCCGTCTAACCTTGCATGCTGCCAGTCCAGCCGTGCGGACGTGAGACGATTTGCTGAAGAGGCTCTTGCTCTTGGTGTCCAGTACATTGGCCTCTGCTGTGGCTCTAACCCTAGCTTCATGCGGGAGGTAGCCCAGGTCTATGGGAGAAAGACAGCGCTAGACAAGTACAGTCCGACTATTTCCAGAAACTTTTATTTTCAGGACAACCCACGAGCAAAGACAGTCCGTGAATTTTTATTTGGAAAATCATCTTGAGATATGTCTAAAATGAATTACGACGACTATTGTTTAAAGAAAGGGACATAACTGGTTGATCCATGCTTTTTATTTGTTTCATATTATAATTCGATTC
>NC_088361.1:7242140-7262140 GCF_034508935.2 Berghia stephanieae | reverse complement strand
CTACCAACTCTGGATGGCATTTTCTAACCTCCCATGGTGGGCAAGAGGTCACTTGCTGTCTTCTTCTCTCCTTGGTCTGTTTTAAGAGTTGATTTCTGTCTTTGTCTTGGAAAAGAATAACTTGACTTGTCCTGCCCCTGGTCGGAGTCCTTGGCTGGGAGGGGAACTGTCAAATGTATAGTTATTATTTTAGCAGACTGTATTTTTTTTTGGTAAATCATCGCTCTGCTAATAATAATAATAATAATAATAATAATAATAATAATAATAATAATAATAATAATAATAATAATAATAATAATGATAATGATAATGATAATGATAATGATAATGATAATGATAATGATAATGATAATAATAATGAATAATAATAATAATAATAATAATAATAATAATAATAATAATAATAATAATAATAATAATAATGACTGGCATTTATATAGCGCTCACAGGTTCTAAGCGCTTTACACTGGTATAAAACAAAACATATTACAGTAAGACAAGTGTAGATGAAAAAGTGATACGAATTCAATTTAACAACAACAAAACATGATAACAGTATTAGCAACTTATGACGTAAAAAGATGAAACTTTAAGTGAGATTTGAAAGTTGTCAACGAATCGGAGCATCTCACATGTGGTGGGAGAGAGTTCTAAAAATGGGGCGCCGAAAATTGAAAGGATGGGTCACCTATTTAACGCAAGGTCTTAGGTTTGACAATGATTGATTGGTCATTGCTTGATCTCAAATTTCTATTGGGGACATAGATGTCCAGAAGGTGTTTAATATAGGAGGGATTGTTAGTGCTCAAGGATTTGTTGACAACAGTACAAATCTTAAAAGCAACTCATTTATCCACATGAAGCCAATGTAACTCACAGAGAATGTGGGCTGCCGACAATGAGTCTGGCTGCCTTATTTTGAGCAACTTGAAGTTTATATAGTTTGAGTTCAGCTAAATTCTCCCAAAAGGAGTTACAATAGTTCAACTTGGATAAAACAAGGGAATTAATCAAAAGTTCTACCATATGCTTTGGTATTAAATGGCGAATTTTGCCTATTTTTTCATTTCTATTTCATGCATGGTTTTGAAACGTCGAGATTGAAAGGAATGAGGAAGTGGTCCGAAAAGGGGAGGTAATCGACGATGGAGTTGAGTTTTTGTTATTGTTTTTTTTTTTTTTTTTAATTTTGAATTTTCCACAATTACCCAATCTAAAATATGACCAACAGAGTGGGCTGGCGTTGTTACGATCTGGCACATGTTGTTCTCTGACATGACTTACGCAATTTAGCGATGTCTGTGATGTTGTCGAAATGAAAATTAAAGTCGCGAGTATGACTGACTGGCCAGGACGAGTGCATTGCAGTTTTAACATCTCGTTGATTTCTTTCCTAACATCGGGTAATTTTATTTCATTTTTCTTGTTTGCTGGCGGTCGGTAGCTGCAGTTGATGTTGTATCTTTCATTCTGGGGGGGACAGTCTTAGATAACTGACCTCCATTCCTTTGCAGCGCATTAGAGGATTTCCACATGTGTAGATAATTTCGTTTTACAAAATACGCCAATGCTACCCCCTCGCTGATCTTTACTTGGATGCGATTTAAAATGGTTTGGATGTATAATAGTTTGTAAGAATTTGAGTGAATTCCTCTTAGTGGGATCCTTTACTCGTGTCTGCATGCGACTTTTAGGTAATCTCAAACTAACAACACTGATAGTGTGTTCTTGGAATCTAAATCTGTTCTCTATTTAAGCCATTCCCCTCTGTCTATCCATCCCCAAATACATAATTATATCTTCCCCTGTATTTAACTATCCATTTTCCCCTTACTGGCGCTGAAATGGCCTAATGTGTCGTAAGCGCCGCAAAACCATTAAAAGCAAAAACAATGCCCTACCAACTACAATTCTACGGGCACTGGAATGATCGAAAAGTGTCGTATGCGCAACCAACGTTGGTAAAAGTCTTCGAAACAAACGTATTGCATTATCTATCCTCCTATGACTATTGTGTCTTTTGTACACTTCCTTGTAATTTTGTGTTCTGGGATTAGACTATTTGGTTTTGCTCGAGCTCTGTCTTGTCTCATGTCGAACGAACACAGTCAAGTAGATAATCTCATCTTTTAAAGGAAAGATATGATATTTTGTCTTATGAATTATCTCCCCTTCTATTATATTAATTCGTATCGTATCGTATCGTACCATTTAAGAGCTAATAGATTCTAAAAACCTTTAAATGCGCTGTGTAACTTTTATGAATAGATAAAATTTATCAATTATTCTAGTATTCAATGTCAATTAGATAATTGGTAATATTGTGAATTAAATATCTAATAATAAATAAGTGTCATATTCAATATTCGTAGTATAATCATCTCTATTTACATTCATTCGGCATGTCCAACTTGTACATTCGAGTTTCAAATAATTGATATACAAAATACAAGATTATCCATTGTCATGTTACATAATTCGTCAAAATCAAATATCATGTTGGTAAGTTCTTTATCTCTTGGTAAACTCTTAATGTTAAATATTCATATTATTCTCATAATAACATCTTATATTCTGAAACTATTTGAGTATCTCCTTCTTGCTAAGTCTTGGTAAAACCAAAGTAGTCTCAAATTAAACACACGGATTGACGCCATTTGGAATCTGTTTCTGTATCTTGTTCAAACGTCTATTATTAGTACTATTAGCCTCTGTGCTTTACAAACGTTAAGGAATATCGAATGGCCAGGGAGTTTATATTTTAACCAACCAATTTTGTCGTTTTATCACTCAAGACTGTCTAAAATGTTTGTACAGCGGCTATAGAGTACCTCGATATTTAATGCTCTCGATGAGATGGCGGGAAGAGGGGGGAGGGGGGGGGAGTGTTGTTGTCAATTATTATTGTGATAACAGTGTTAATGCCATTTGTGGTAGTGGGAGCCAGTAAAGATCATTTTAACCACCATATTGATGATATATCTGACAATTAAATATGTCATAAATAATAAAACTGCTGTTTCCTTATACTGATCAATTCCAAGCCGTTTAAAGCCATAATATGTCAAAGTTAATACCTATCCGAGATAAGAATTTTAAGGAGATAGGAATGTTTTAAAAAGCTTTTAATCTAGATTTGAAAGTGAACACGCACATTTGAGTGACAGGTTGTATTTTAATTTTTCTAAAGGAGTGGAGGCTAAGGTGCAAATCAATAGATAAAGAAGAGCGACCTTCGTAATGACAATCAAGTGATCAGGTTCAACATCAATGTTCTCTGATTATCACTGTGTGAAGTGTGCCCTAATCTTTCGCTGAAGTAAGCCTGTCATCATCTGTACATCACGCCCACCCTTTTCTTATCGTGTTTTTATCCTATCAATATGCCACGAATATGGTGACGTATTACGCACAGTTTATAAACAACCATGGGTTGATGATTTGGACAATTTAAAAACCAACCAAGTTTTGAAAAAGGATAGATACAAATTGTTATGTTTTTCTGAAAATGTTCATGTTTCTAAGAATCGTGTTTATAATGTGAACCTATCTAGATGTGAACCATAATGTATTTCACCCTAAAACGTTGATGATTTGCGAAATCTATGATTCTTTAAAAATTCATTGCATATAAATAAATTGGAAAGGCAAGAATATAAATACTTAGCCGCATGTTGGAACACCCTAAGTAACATTAGTCTACTGTGAATTGGCAAAATTGTAAGGAAACTTATATAAGCTTTTCTCACTCATAGTGATTCGTTTAGGGCCCGTGCCGAAACAAATCGAATTTTACCCCGACCATGTGACTACAATCAGAGTTGGACTAAAAATATGTAACGTGACGGGTCATTTAACGTGCTTAAATATATGTTTTTCTCTTTCCTTTCATAACAAATAAATATTTATTACTTCTTGTCACTGTGATTTGTCATGCAGCTGAATTCAATGTCAGCTGTAAAATATTGGAATGTTACCAATCAACAAAATTAAGAATTTAATATTCTGATAATATGACAAAGGAAGACTTTGATCTAAATATTCATAATGGAATACGATATGTCTGCAGTGCCTTTGTGGGGATGTTCTGTAACAGTTAATAATAATAATAATAATAATAATGCTGAAAACTTATATAGCGCTATAACTCCGAGACACCAGACTCCAAGCTACACTAGCAACTTAACCGGAAACAGTTGCGATAATGAAACATGCACAAGATTTCATAACCAAACAAACATGTCACATAAACCTAAAGTTTTCTCTCCTATTGTGATCTACCAAACTTTGCGCAAACAACAAAATCAAATCCCAGAAATACCCAAACTACCTAGATTGAATAATTACCCAGAGCCTGCTTTTGATAACCGGTTCCCATCCGCCCAGACAGATTCACAAGTGAAAAATATAACTCAAGAAGAAATCTATAAATCTGCTCGTGAAAAATGCAAAATGCCAACATTCCCTGAAAAATGTGTCGATTCGTCATGTGATATTTCGGGGAAATCGGAACTATATAGTTATCAAGATGTCTTTAAATGGACAGATTACACAACTCATGAGCGCAACATTCAAGAATATCATCTAAATCAAACAGAAAAACATTCACATCTTTACCAAAACTGGTGTTATGAGTCCGCTTTCCACATTCCAGCTCGGAAAACTGGTTTTGTTAAGCATGAGCAAATATTAAACGATCATGAAGATGGTGGGTTCTCGCAAAATGTTTACAATATTAACTCTCAAAATATATTATCAAACAAATATCCTCCGGAGCCACAACTACTGAGTTTCCGAAATTCCGATGTGCTTCGTGTTCGTTATATGCTTTCATCACCAATGTCTTCTTCACCTCACTATCCTGTTCCAAATCTGGATTCAAACAACAACATTTTCAGCAAAATCAAAACTACTAGTAAAGTTTCAAAGAATAGCAAAAAGCAATCGTCCTTTTCTTATCACCAGCCTCCATTAAATGTTCATAATGAAGAACCTCAGGAAAGTTCCAGAAATACCGCAAGTAATCATCAAGGAAACGAGAGTAAAAATACGACACTATCAAAATCAGGTAAGGCTTGACTGTGTTGGGAATAGTCCGAATAGTTTTGACTAGATAACTGTCGTAACCTAGCAAACACGTATTTAAAAATGTGGCCAGAAGAGACGTCCTTCAAAAATCAATCGATTTGAATGACTTTATCTTGGCAAAAACTATCAAACTGGGGCTCAACAGTCTTTGACAGCGAAGATCGCCTGGGTCGTCATAAGAATGATGATGGTGGTGGTGGTGGTGGTGACGACGACGATGACGACGATGATGATGATGATTAAACAATAAGTTTTGATTTTAGTCACTCTTCAGTTTTGCTTTGTATGCCAGTCACACACACATATCAGTAAGATTACAGCGGGCGGTTTAAATAACTTTAATTTGAATTTAACTAATTGCAATATTATGGTCAAGCAACACTGAGTGTGTCCATCAATCGTTTGAATGGGAAAAGATTTTACCCCGCCCCCCCCCCTCTCTCTCTCTCTCTCTCTCTCTCTCTCTCTCTCTCTCTCTCTCATACATATACACACACATAAATATATGTAAATATATATAATATATATATACAGATTCTCAACTTTGTGTTTATACATTTTTATGCATGCCACGTCTGTAAACGAATTTCCATTTTTTGGATGAATAAAGTATATATTATTATTATTATTATTATTATTATTTTATTATTATTATTATTATTATTATTATTATTATTATTATTATTATTATTATTATTATTATTATTATTATTATTATTATATTGTTATCTATGTTATCTGTATATCTATCTCTCTACAAAAATTATTAAGTTTGCAGACGTTTCAGTTATTCAGGGTTTTATTTGTGACTTAGAGTCTGTTTAGTTTGAGGAGGTGGCAAGATTTGTAAACTGGTGTAGATAAATATAATTGATTTTCGACTAAACAAAAATCACATAGTGCGCCTAAGAATTGGGAATCAATTTGTAGAAATTGTTTATTCCTATAAATATCTATGATGTACCATTGACAACGAGCTGAACTGGCATTTGCATGTAAATAATATTTGTTCAATGCTTAGTTCTAGATTATTTTTTCCTTAGAAAACAAATTTCTTTTTACGTCCCAAAAGAAATCCTTAATATGTTCTATTTGTCAATAGTTGAAAGTGTTATAACATTTGGAATCATTTGCTGGGGTGGGTGCCATCACTGCTCGGGATATAGAAAGAATAGCTATTATAAGAAGAGTCGAAAGCATTGTTCAGTCCCCCCTGCATACACAAAATACCATCTTTGAAGAATATTCCTATAAAAAAGTTTTGAACATCTTGACAGATAAGCAACATCCTCTAATTTTAGAATATAAAACGTCACGTAGATCAAACAGGATGAAAAGTTTAAAATCCAGAAAAAGAACGTTTTCCTTTATATACTCTACCTCAAGGAGACTTTCTTGAAGTGGCATTAAGATGGAGATCAAGAACGGTGTCGATGGGTAAACAGCGGATGTGAATATATTATATGTAATTATAGAGAATAAAAGGTACGCAATTTGAGTGATGCGAGAGAGGAAGAGCGTTTGTTTATATATATATATATATATATATATATATATATATATATATATATATATATATATATATATATATTGTGTGTGTGTGTGTGTGTGTGTGTGTGTGAAGGAGTAAATGAAACACACACACAGAGAGAGAAAGAGAGAGAGAGTGTGTGTGTGTGTGTGTGTGTGTGTGTGAGAGAGAGAGAGAGAGAGAGAGAGAGAGAGAGAGAGAGAGAGAGAGAGAGAGAGAGAGAGAGAATTAGGGAGGTATGGGAGATTTGATTTTGTTAAAATGTGTATTTAGTTTTGTTAAGCTTTTTGTTGTTTTACTTCTATGTCATTGTATTTTTTTTTCTTGTTTGTTTGCTTAATAATTTCCAGAAAACGTTAGTCTATGCAACATCCAATGTAAATTCCCAGAAATGGATAGATAAAGTTCATCTTACCTTAACTTATCATCTTATCTACCTATCTATCTATCTATCTATCTATCTATCTATCTATCTATCTATCTATCTATCTATCTATCTATCTATCTATCTATCTATCTATCTACCTATCTATCTATCTATCTATCTATCTATCTATCTATCTATCTATCTACCTATCTATCTGTCTATCTATCTATCTATCTATCTATCTATCTATCTATCTATCTATCTATCTATTGATACCATATTGTTCAAATTCAATCTTTCTGGTAGGAAATCGGCCATACAAATGTTATTGTGGCAGGACTTTTGCCAGGAACGAGGAATTAACGAGACATCAACGTATTCATTCTGGTTACAAACCACATCGATGTCACATTTGCCATAAAACGTTTGGAAGGAAAGATCATCTCAATAAGGTAAAGAGAAGAAATAATAAATAAATATAATAAATAATCAAATATATATAAATTATAATGATAATCATAACATTTTATAAATAAAAATAAAGGAAAACGAAACAAACAAAAAATCAGTAACAGCAGCACACATATACACAACCAGAGATTTTTCCTTCCTATTTCGATGCACACAACACAACACACTCAAACACACACACACACACACACACACACGGATACAAACATGTGTCAAACGCTCTTTGTAAACGAATGGTATCAATTAATGTAGACGCTGATGATGCTATGAGTTTAGTTTTTAAAAACTCACAACATCCGCCGGCCGAATAAATCTTACTAACACACAAAACTATGTGTAATCTTTAAAGTTTATAGTCTGATAATTACAATTTAGTGAGAGCTACCAACGAGAGTATAATATCATTGGATCTACTCATAAAAATGGCTGGCTAAAAACAATAATAAACAGCTGAGTGGTGTCCATTTTGTTCCTTCTATAAAGCAACAATGACGTCCAAACTTTTTGGGTGATTAAAAATTAGAAAATGTTGATGGATGTTTGTGTCCTTGGATTGTTAAGATGATATAGCACATCACCCATTCTAATGCCACATACATCCATGTGTAACGATTCTTTTTAAATAATGCCATCATTTGGATCATCTTTGTTGTAATATTATTATACCAGTTCTCCATTTGTGACCAACCGTCTCAAAGCAGATTCACGTCGGGATGAACCGTAGCCATCGTTATGTTATAGCCTGACACTGAAATCCAAAAGGACTGGCAGTTTGACGTCATTGTTTAGTTTTTGCACCGCCTAGTGAGTTGTCGTTAGTAGAGCTCATTGAAACAAGTTATTTCATTGGTTGAACTATTGAATACAACTCACGATTTGTTTTCTTTTGTGGCAAAAGACTGGCATTTTGACGTCATTAGTTGGTCAGTGTCTGGCCATAACTTTACGAAGGCCACGGATGAACTAGATACTGGAAATTGAATTTAGAACAACACATATGAAACTTGGGGTTAATATAATATGTTCGTTATCGTGGAGAAATAATAACAATTTCTTCTATTCCAAAAATCAAAGTACGTATTTCTCATCATTTTAATTCAAAATCTAAATTCTCTTTTGGGGATCCGATATATCCCGGAATGCCACCGTTTTGAGACGGTAAGTCACATTTTATTATTCTTTTTTCCCTTTTAAAAATATGTTATAGTGAATGACGTAATCAGTCGGATGGTGAAAAGGTTTGAACTGAGATATTGCCAAGTTTAGTTAGAAGGTCAATTGTTATCAAAAATGAGTTCTTGTCATAAATGATTAAATCAACCCTTTTTGTACATCTTTGGGAAATATCAAAGCTTAATTTCACATCTAAATATTTTTTACAGCTAGTCAAGTTGAAAAAGTATGAAATTTGAGGAAAATTGCTGGATACGTTTCCCATATATCTGACCATAATTTCATGAAAAATCACCCGATTTACTTCAAATAAAGATTAAAATGCTCTTGGGAGTATCTATATTCTTTCAGAAAATGAAAAAAATGCAAATCCAAAAATTTTACCTTCCGACTGATTATGTCATGGACTGACACATAGTCGCATCAATAATTAAACCGACGTAGAACTTTGTTGTTTTTTTTAATTTCTCTATTTTTTCCCTTCAATTCTTTTTTTTTCCAGCATGTAAAGACACACCTACACTCATCTCAAAAGAAAATTTATCTTTGCGAAGTATCAAACTGTGGACAGAGTTACACCCGGTCCGACGCACTGGCCAGACACCAGATGAATTCACATGGAATCAAGGTCAAACCTTCCAAATGGAGACCCCTAAGCCAAGAACACAGTAATACTAAACCCGTAAAACCTTGTTAAAACTACAAAATGATTATAAATACATGATATTTTACCTCTAATTCTTGACTCAGGTATGGGCACCTGCGATATTTATAAATGGTGACGTTTCTCATTAAGAGATGAGTGAGTAGGAATATGCCAGAAGACAATAGATAATTTTAAAAAATTTCGCTGCGGTAATGGGGTTCAACCCCATTACCACCGCGAAATTATTTTTTTAAATTCTCTATTGTCGTCTGGCACTTTCCTCCTCACTCATCTCTTGTTGTTACCAATAGAAAGTGCCTGCTCCACTCACTTTTCTGACGTTTCTCATTGTAACAAACAAGATATGAAGTGAGTAGAAAAGTGCCAGAAGACAATAGAGAATAAAAAAAATTTTTTATTCTCTATTGTCTTCTGGCACTTTTCTACTCACTTCATATCTTGTTGTTACCAACATAAGTGCCTGCTCCACTCACTTTTCTGAATTAAAAAATTCACCCCATACACCGGAGCATACTCAATGTTTCAATCGTTTCTATGTTATATGTTTGTGATGAGAATATTGGCTATTAAGCTTAACTGCTGGTCAAAATTATTTCGCGATGGTGGTGAACGAATCGGCGATCTCAAGAAGTGGGTGAGAGAGGGATCTAGAAATGACTTTGGGTTTGAAACGAATATTTTTGTGTTCGTGGATAGCTCACACGGTAGAGCCACGCTCTCACCTGCCAGGCGGAGTTGTCGTACCAATAAGGTCGCAGGTTCAAACCCCACCACCGCCTCATTGTAACAAAGCAAGAACGGAGAGGACACCCTAATATTATTAGGAACATGATATGGGGCATCAAATTTTCTGCTGGTTGAAAAAAGATAAATGAAGGGTGTTGAGCATAAAATTAATGCCAATTTATAAGTATTAATCAATCCAATACGTCAATAGGGTCGTGGATAGCTCATACGGTATAGTCACTATCTCTCCGGCCAGTAAGGTCGCGGGTTCGAGCCCCCATCGCCGCCGCGAAGTTTTTATTCTCTGTTGTCTTCTGGCACTTTCCTACTCACTTCATATTTTGATATTTAAAATTTTAAAACACAACCTTTATCAAATAGTAAAGCTGTTTGCGTGTGTTTGATGGTGAATGTGTGTGAGGAAAGGGGGAAGGGGGGGGGGGGGGCTTTGTAGGAGCTGAAGACCACAAAACTCGCTCTAGTGAGTGGTGAAAGCAGTGATGCCGGACTATGATTGCAATAGATCCCATTAATTTTTAAAAAATCATTCAGATTTTTCAGTAGATCAGTGATGAACTTAAAGCATAAGCACTTAAGTTTACTCCCCAATTATTTTCACGATCAACGAAATTAATATCCCATAACTCAGTATCGCAATTCTATTTGTCGAAAACCTTCTTTAGCTGAATCCAGACTTCAGCCTTCATTTCCTCAAAACTAACTCTTGACTTACTTGACTTAGATGCCTTTCGCGTCTCGACCGAAAGATCGGGTCGCCTTGGCTGTTTCCAGTATTTCCTGTGTGAGGTGTCTCCAATATTGCCGGTCCTCTGCTAGGGTTCTCAGATTTTCAAGGTCCCCTGCCGTTATGAGACTAATGCTTTGTCCAAGTGTTGTGAGGTTTTTGTTTAGGATCACAGGGAGTGTTGTGATCGGTCTTCCTCTGAAAAGGTTCCCGTGTTTTTGGAAGTATCCCGACATGGCTTGGTTTGCTGGTATGTTTTTGTCCCTGCGTAGTATGTGACCGAAAAGTTGCCATCGTTGTTGTAAAATGTCAAGGGAGATTGGTCTTTCTTTTGTGATCTTATAGAGTGATTCATTTGAGATCTTTTTGGGGTATTTGATGTCCAGTACCCTTCTTAGCTGTGTGCGATGGAAGGCATCCAGATGTTCTTCTTCGGATTTTGTCAACGCCCAAGTGCCGCAGTTATACAGAAGTACCGGTTTTACAAGAGCATGGTACAGTTTCAGTTTGGTTTTTCTCTTTATTTTAATAATAATAATAATAATAATAATAATACTTTATTGCATCCCAAAAAGGAAATTTTTTGTACAGACGTGTTATAATTTACACATAAGATAAAAATACAATGGAAATAGGATGTATATATATATATAAAAAAGGAGCAGCTCTATAACCAGAGCTGCGCTTTATAATATAAATAATTTCAACACTGTAAAATAGTTAAAACTGTCACTATAAATTGAAAATTGAAAAGATTGCAAAACAAATAAATTAATAAATTAATATTTATATTTTAAAAAAGTAAAAATGAGAAAGAATTATATAAAATGATTATTGCTTGTTGTTATAAAGCCTAATACTGGACGGCAGAAAAGATTTTCGGTGTCTCTCTGTTTTCGTTGAAATAGAGAAAGGGCGACCACTTCTTTCTGACATAATAATTGATGGTCTTAGTGGATGATACTGGTCATTTAATATTTTAGTTATTTTATTAATACAAAATTTCTCGTATAAAAGATCTACATCGTCAACATCATTTATATAGCGTTTAATGGATTTTTTAATATTTGAATTTATTTTGTTCCTTTCCACTGCTAAGCAATTGCCTCCCCAAGCTGTTATACACAATGACAAAACACTTTCGATTACTGCTCTATAAAAATAATGTGCAGAGGGTTTTATCTATTCTAAACTGAGAGAGTTTTGATAAAAAATATGTACGTCTGCACATCTTATGCCTAATTATTTTCAAGTGTTCATCCCACTTGAGCCTGTCATCAATCGTTACACCAAGGTATTTGTAGTGAGGAACTCGCTGGACGAATTGGTCCTTTAATTTTAACGGTTCTATCGGTTCCTTCACTCTCCTAAAGTCAATCACTAGCTCCTTTGTCTTGCTTATGTTAAGCTCTAGGTGGTGGGCATCACACCAAGACACAAATCTATCAATTTCTTGCCTATAAGCCACTTCGTTGCCATTTGTTATGAGGCCTTGAAGAGCGGTGTCATCTGCAAACTTTATTAAAGGTACACTCAGGTTTTGACTTCTACAGTCATTCGTGTATATTGTGAATAATACTGGGGACAATACACAACCCTGAGGAGCACCAGTATTAGTAGTTATACAGGAAGATTTGTTTTGTCCTAATTGAACATATTGTGCTCTCTCCGTAAGAAATTCGAGCACCCAAGCAATTATATACTTGTTTAAATTCAGACTAGTCAATTTTTGAACAACCAACTGAGGTTGCATTGTATTGAACGCTGAAGAAAAATCTGCAAAAAGCAATCTGCAATAGCTCCTAGCGTGATCTAGATGCCTGTAGATGTTGTTTGTAAACAGCAAAATGGCATCCTCTACGCCAGTCCTGGTTTGTAAGCAAATTGATGACTATCACTCAATGGCATAAACTGATTCCTAATTTTAACAAGAACAAGTTTTTCTAAAGATTTCATGACTATTGAAGTCAGTGCAACAGGTCTGAGATCGTTCATAGTTTCAAGTTTTTCTTTTTTTGGAACAGGAATAATTTTTGAAGTTTTCCAAATTTCAGGGATCGAAACGCATTGGAGGGACCAGTTAAAAATATGTGTATAAATGGGGGAAAGCTGGTGGGCACATTCTTTTAATAGTTTTCCTTTCAATCCATCCGGCCCAGCAGCCTTCCTCTCGTTTAGTTTCGAAAATACGAATCTTGTTTCCTCTTCACTGACCTCAATAGTCATTTCATCTTCCAAAGCCCTGTCTAATTTATGTTTTTCATTTTCAATATCAAATTTGTTGGCTGTGTCGAAACGTGAATAAAATTTATTTAAAGTTTCAATTTCGATATCTTCTGATATAATCGTGGGCTTTGGATTATAGTTAACAGCAGTTTTAAGCCCCCGCCACGTGTCCCGTATATCCCCAGAAGAAAAGCATTTTTCAATTTTATTTTTGTACTTATCTCTACAACTAGATATTACCCTCTTTATCTCTTTTTGTTTTGTTTTCAGATCTTTTTTGTTTCCACTAGTATAGAGAGTTTTCTTTTGGTTCAATAAAAGTTTCAGATCTTTTGTTATCCAAGGCTTGTTGTTAGGATAATATTTTATTTCTTTTTTACAAGACACTAGCTGTTCACAGAATTTTAAATACTCACTCACACAGTCATTCAGCTCATCCACACTATCACATGATTCGATAAAAACATTCCAGTCAGTGCATTCAAAACAACCACGCAAATCTTCACACACACTTCCGTTCCAGATCTGTACACTTTTCTTTACTGGTTTTACACGTTTAAAAACAGGGCGGTAGGTGGGGAGTAGCAAGAGCATGCAGTGGTCAGATAAACCTAATGGGGCACGGGGTAAACATTTATAACTATTTTTAATATTACACAGGAATAAATCTAATGTTTTTTTGTCCCTTGTCTCGCAGTCCACGTATTGATGAAGTCCCGGGAGAGTAAAATCGTTACATTGGTTAAAATCGCCAGTGACCATCAATACGGCATCGGGTGACTTAATTTGAATGTCCTGTATTTCTTTCCTCAAAATATTTTTCGCTGTGGTGTTGTCTGATGATGGTGGAATGTAGACGTTGATGATGATGACATGAGTATATTCCCGGGGTAGATAATATGGTCGTGACGAAACAGTAATAAATTCAATATAATCGTCACAATACATTTTCTTTATCTGACAATTATTGGGGTGGCACCATTTGTTGTTAATAAATGTGCACACCCCACCCCCAGTTCGTTTATTTACATTAGTCCGATCTCCTCGAAATAGTGAATATTGTTCAATATTAAAACATGATGATGGTATGTGAGGAGATAGCCAAGTCTCTGTTAACGCTATTATGGAGGCTTGACGATAGTCACTATTAAAACGACACAGTGAAAACAGTTCATCAATTTTATTTTTCAGTGATCTTACATTACCTGTCACTACACAGGGTAAAAATGGACGAAAAGGCCGTCTGTTAAATTTTGTTTTTATTCCTCCTTTTCTCCCCTCTTTCTTACTTTAATAAACGATGTGTCAATAGTGGGTGGTGGGGGTGACACGGGTTGGAGGGATCGGAGAGTCTCTGGAGTATAAGTTATCGATAGGCTTATTTTGGCAGCAAAATCACAGGCTAAAACACCATTTATGCTTATAAATATACTAATAAATATAAAAATCAGGAACAATATATACTTCACATCCATTTTGAATAAAAATTAGGCTTAAATTCCGACGATTGAATGATAAATGAATAAAAATATGTGTAGAAAATAGGTAAACATTCACAACACGTCTGTTGTCGCCGGAAGCCAGCGCCATATAAATAAAATCTCACCTCTAATAAATATAATATAAATAAAATCTCACCTTTTGTCACCTCTAATCCATACATTGGTGAGTTTACTGAGTGCGGCGTTTGATAGCTGTTTTCTTCTTTGTACATCCTCGGTGTCTCCAATTAGTGAGCCGACTTTCTTTGTTCTTTTCCATTCCTCTTTGTTCCTCGATATTGTTGTAAATTCGGTTTTATTGGCATTGACTTGGAGGTTATATTTCATGAGGGTATTTTGTATGATGTCTATATTTGCTGGTGTTGATCCAATAAAATCGACATCATCTGCATAGGCGATTTCTCTAGGGATTGCATTCTCAATATGAGTCGTTGGTTTTGGAATGACTTTTCGAACTTCTTTCAGAGCGTGTTCTAAGTATATTGTGAACAGAATCGGGCTCAGACTATCTCCTTGGGGGGTCCCGATGTTACTTTCGAACTGCGTCTGTTTTGTGGCCCCGTATATCCTTGGTTGTATCTTTGTGTTGCTGAGGAGAAATCGGATTATTCGGAGCTCGTCTTCGTCTACTATTTCTGTTAATATCTCCAAAAGTTTTCCTCTGTCGATCGTATCAAAGGCTGCGGACATATCGATTCCGGTTATTGTTATGGATATGTTTTCTTTGAGTGCCTTTGCTGCCAACCATTTATGTGTCCATACAACGTCCGATGTGCTTCGGTCTTGGCGAAACCCGCTTTGGCTATGTGATAGGTATTTTTCTATTTTCGGTCTAATTCTGTTGAGGACAATAGTTGACAGTGTTTTTCTTATGGTATTCAGTAATGTTATTGGGCGCAGGTTGTTTACGGGTCCTTTCGTTTTTCCTGGTTTTTGTATTGTAATTAGGACACCGCTGTTAATGTCCCAGTCTTTGTGTGTTGAGAATGTTTTGTTCATTATGTTTGCAATGCTCAGATCCAGGGAGAGTGTACCGCATTTCAGCAATTCAGCGGGAATTTCATCTTCGCCTGGGGATCTGTTATTGTTTAGGCACTTTATGCTATTTCTAACTTCAGTTGTTGTGATGCGGTTGTTTAGGTCTCTAGGGTTTCCTAACTAACTCCCCGAGACTTAAGCAAGTCTAGCACTAAACTCTTAACTTTCTTGCTACCCACTGGATACGACATTAGTCCGTCGCAAAGTACTTTCCACACACCAGCGAGAAGATCACTAATGGGTGGGTGGGCAGAAGGGTAAAAAATATCAACTGCACCATATCGGTCCCTTTGCTTGTGAAGCGAGTGCTCTACAACTGAGCTATCGAGACCATATTTGCTTAGAACTATGCCTAAAAAGGAGAAATTTGTGTCAAGAGTGGTCGGATGCAAAAAAAAAAAAAAAGCTTTTGAATAAGACAAAAAAAAAAAATAATAATTTAAAAATAAATAAATATAATAATAATAATAAAAAAGGTCATTGATTTTGATTTCAAATTTACATTTTCATTTTAATTATATGAAATGCGAAAAAGCATCACGTTTATACAATGCTGTTTTGAGGGTACGTAATCTTTGATAAAAATAATGAAAAAGAAAAAAAAAGAACAAATCTTGAAGATAGAATGATAATGAATGTCACAAAATTTGGGAGACACAACTGATCGCAAATATCTGTGTTTAAAATATAAGTAGTGCAGCATGCTGTTTTTTTTTTCTTACTTCTCATGTTATAACAATGGATTATCATAACTTCTCTCTGGTTCATTTGAAACGGCATCCTCGGTCGTTTTTTTAAATATTTATTTTTATCTGTCACGAGTACCTTGCCCATGTCTTTCATTTTTATAGATTTATAAAATCTCAATTGCTGTATACACCCTTCTTAAAATGTGAAAATAACAATAGATAATATGAAATATCTCACGTTTTCTTTTGTTTTAAAAAACGTATTTGCTTATCTACATGTATGTATTATCGAACATGGTATTGGTTAATTGTATACATATTTGATGATATGGCCTTCTGATTATTTATCTTTGGCATTAAGTAAGATAGAGAAAATAGATTGTAATTGTTATCAAACTTGTATGTCGCAATCGTTTTCTTAATTAGGTTTATGATTCTAATTTTTTATATTCTATTACAAATTAATATAAAACTCTGAGGACATTATATGATGTTTTTTTAAATGATGATATTGAATGCCTTCAGGAATATTTTAGTAATATTTTTCTTTCAATGCATCATTATTTCGATTCATGATAAAAACGGCCTTTATAATTATTGCAAATAGTTTAATATTATTCTAACATTTTCCGAGGAAAAAGCAAAAGACAAATTTCATTGCGCCATCTTTTTGTGATTGAATAATGTGAATATTAAACTTGTTGATAACATTTTTAAAAATAAAACAAAATGTTAAAATCAGTCGAAGTGATAAAAAGGGATTTTGAAATTCAACATTTAAATGTAACAAGATAATTATTTACGAGCATTCACAAAAATCTTTGAAATTATAGTTAAACGTTAGGTGTTTTTTTCTTGAAACTTTTATTTGTGAAATATGGCTTGGCAGTTTCTAATGTTTCTTTTCAAGTGGGTTACATCACAAAAATAATACTAAAATACACAAATCCGATCATTACAATGTAGTATTATGTGTTTACTTCATATGTCATTCCCCTGATCTGTTACTGTGACACTCCGTGCTGTGTCATATTATTTTTTCTCAATGAGTTGGATCATTTATGAGCTGCTTTCACTTGTAGAAATCGTCGAACCCTAAGAAATATTGTTAACCTTTGTGATCTTTTCACACTTTTAAACAAGGGATGAAATCAATGGCAATCGCATTCTCCTAATTCTTTGACATAAAAAGTATTTTGTTATTTGTTTTGAACGGTTAAAGAACGGACATTTTTTTTTCACGTGAGAGTAATATGAGAAGCTTTTCATCTGGTTTTATAGGTACATTGACCAAAATCCTTGATACAAAACTTTGACCTTAATATAAAAATATTCGTGATAATGTAATAAATAACTGTGATCAATTTATCTGATGATTTAGAATTTTGTAATAACAATAATAATATGTCCGATTCATTTCAGTCAATGGCAATAACACATTTTATTTCATATATTTTCATACACATTCAACATAGTATAAATAAATTTCATGTTATAAAACCAATAGATTATTTCAAATATGTTTATCACAGTTTTTCAATAATGAAATTATAACAAAATTTGGTTACAAGATGTGTATTGACATCATGTTTACTTCTTTTAATATCTTATTTTTAAAATTTTAGTAAAATACAGATATGAAATATTAACGAAGGCATAACTAAACCACTGGTTTTTATTAATCATTTTTCTCTTCCCAAAATTTGTGAAAAATCCAGTTTCTTGGCAGGTATCATTACGCTAAATATCTAACATATTGAACAGTAATAGTAAGTATTTTCTACAATTTAGATATTGCCTTTCAAGAACGATAACAACATGGTAAAGAACCATACAGTCATCCTGTTCGATGGTTTATTCATACAAAAGGATAACATTTCATACAGTAGTCTTGACATCATTAGGACACTGATCTCCCGTCCTGTCTAAGGCCATGGGATAACTCGGGTCTCCAGCAACTGCTAAAACTATGCTCCATCTCGTCCTGGGCTCGTCGGCTTTGTGGCTATCGAGACAGGTATTGGCAGAAATCTCATATTCGTTGCCTTGGAAGGTTCTGAAATTATGATAAAAAAACCCTCTAATAAACATTACATTTACTGTCTAAACTACCATTAAAGCAAATAGGCATGAAATGAAGGCGATAGATATATAAGTTTCATAGCTCAAATCACAATTACGGTTATAATGCAAATGTGGCTGCTTGAAGCTTGAACAAATAAATAACAACAATAGTCAAATAGAATGGAAGCTTCAATTAATTTAACGAAGACAGAGATGATATAAACGTTTTAGTTTCCCCTTTGTCAACAAACACGATGAATATAACACTACAGATGTATGACAGATGTTTCATTCATCATGTTTTATTGACAAAGAGGAAACCCGAAACGTCCATATCATGTGTTCATTAATGAAATTGAAGCTTCCATTCAATTCAGTATTGTTATTTATTACGCCTTTAATTGAATTGGCATAAGGAGCAAAGCAATTAAAATGGATCAGAAAATAATAAAGTCAAAATCTAAACAGAGCAGCAAGGAAAAGGCTATCGAGTGTGGACTGTTAGGACCAATTATCATAAGAATTGTGCAAATGCTGGTAAAAACATGAAACTCGGCATGATGAAACTTTTTATAATAAAGAATGGTTTTTGATATAGAACCACTCTCAGAGAGTTTCTGGTTAAACACAAGAGCTGGCTGAAAAAGGGAAAAATTGTGGTATAAATTAAAATAGGCAACTAAAGTATTGAGAACGCCATATTGTTTACAGAACTGGTCGCTGTGCTTTGCGTATCAGACAAACGACTTCACTTTATGTCACACATCTCTTCTTAATCAAATGTCAAATACTTCAGAAATATCTTCCACAACTTCGAAAAAAAAAAGTTTAGCACTCTAATTGACTACCATAAGCGCAGGTTATAAAGATCCATATGATTTTTTTTTAATATGTTGAACTCAGCTTTAAGTATATCCTAAAACCACAATGCTTCAAACCATTGAGATGCCTTTATCAATGGGTACTGTAAAATTCGCCTATTATAGGTATGATAACATTTCAGGTATACCATAACATGCAATAATTGTTTATGTAGTACTTACGGAATAAAATGTTTTTCTTCCACACACAGGTTTTGGTGGGTCTTGCAATGCATGATTATACAATCTTGGTTTGCCTATGGATTGAAATCGAATTGTTTATAATTGGATTCAGTAGTCTGATGTCACGCCGCCCGGCAACGACGGCCATCTTGGTTCAAAACAAAGAAAATCATTACTTTTTATTCTTCAAGCTGGCTAGAAATTTTCATATGTCTTGTGATCAGAATGTGTAAAAGTCAAAACATGATTAAATTTATGTTTTTTTCTCTCTGGATACGCTTTTATGCTCGCCGGAGAAATATTTCATACGGGCGTCTGCCATTGTTCCGATAGTTTAGAGCCAGTGTTGCTAAGTTACCATGCGTCATTATGAAGGAAGTGACGTTACGACTATTGAATCCTATTTGTAATATTACTATAATTATAATAAAAGTATCCTAGTGACTAAACTGGAACTTTGAAAACCTATCCCTTTTTAGACAACCATGTTTTTCAATCAGAAGGCTATGTGGTCTAGCGGTATGACACTTGCTTTCGGATCGGACGGTCCTGGGTTCGAGCCTCGCGCTCGGCGCATAGTTGAGTCCCTGGAAAAGGCTCTTTACTCACATTTTCTCACCGAACTCATGTGTAAAATGAGTACCTGACCGTTAACAGCGTTGTCTTT
>NC_088361.1:7222140-7237140 GCF_034508935.2 Berghia stephanieae | reverse complement strand
TATTTCTATTAATGTTAAGCAGAATAATTGTATGAAATGTGAAATTTTAAATTACCTCTATTGACAATCATGACAGTGTCTCCGAATTTTACAGTCCCGTCACAGCTTGTGCTCAAATTAATCTTTGAAGGGGAATAAAAATAGAGTTTTTATATTGTATAATATCCACGTAATATACTCAAAGCACTTTACAAGGGACCCCGAGCCAACAGCAACACTTAACATTTTTGACCCACCGAGTCCTTATGGAATTATGTTCAAATTAACTAGATAATGAACATCAGGTTTAAATTCAAATGAATAAGATTAAGGACATTTATGTCTTTAGAAGTTTAAGACGCAAAAAATACACTCTCTATATATGTATTTATTGTAACTCAAATATTATAAGGTAAGCTTAAAACTTAATTTGACGTTTCAGGTTCATATCAGTACAATGCCATTTATTTGAAGACAACGGGCCACATTTAGGAAGAAAGATCAGGATATTGGTATTGAATCGCATGTGCATTCTAGATAATTTCAGAATCTAGTCATTGGATAGCTGGATCTATTAGATCTAATGGAAAGTACTTTAGAATAGCTAGCAAACTAAAATATATAAATATATAAATATGAACATTTCCAAAGATTTACGATGTTCAATACATTTCACAATGTTTCATCCCCTTCTCCTCCCAGATATGAAACCATATTTCTATTCCATACAGCACCAGTTATCTATTAGGCATCCAATTTGTACTAACTTGTTTACAATATCCGTCATTGCCTAAAGTCATGTACTCATTCATTCCTGAGTTGTGTAGGAAAATGTGTGTAAAAAGCCTTACCCAAAAACACACCGTCGGGACCATCATTTTTCACTGTCACCTATCTGGTCACCTATCTGGTCAGTGACCACATTTAAAATTGCTTGACTTTTGTGATTAGACGAGACAATGAGCGATACTATCCAAAGGGTGTCAAATAATTGCTATTGTCCATTTTATGAAACAGAAAACTGGATAAATTCCACTACCCTATTTTACTAAGTCCACTAATTTACATGCAAACTGAATATCATAAATAAAGTCAAGATAAGTGTGGTGCTAAATTTGTGTAATGGTGATAAACTGTTTCTTTTCTTTCTTACAATGACCACGCTGATGTGTCCATGATATATAATTAAATCAAAAGACAGAGTTCAGTAAGAAAATTGATGCTATATGTGCATCTTGTATTTTATATTTATCGTCAACTACTTCAATTTATGAATAAATATTCTTTAACTGATATCTCTTCAAATTATGTTTTTTAAAAACAAAAACAATAACAAAAGACCTGATATACTTTTCTTTTCTTTAAAAAAAAATAAATGGAAGTTAAATCCGGAGCATGAATAAGCAAAATTTATAATTTAGAGTCATGTCATATTCTACTTCTACATAATTTGTCAGTGTATATGGACCAAGGAATTTACCCAAATTCGTTTAATTCTATGATATGGACAATATAGGAGCACTAAAAGTTAATTTCTAAGAACCTAAAATTCAGAGTAGATTTCCCTCCCACAACTTACAGGATTCATCATTTTGCCAATAAGTCCGCTTGATTTTTGAATGAGCAACTGGCCCTTTTCTTTACGGTCCAGGAAATCCTTGAGGGTATCCTGAAAAAAAAAGAAAATATGATTGCACATGAATGACATCTTCAAATAAATATTGAACAATTTTACAGGTTGAACCTTATTATGGTTATGTGTGCAATCAAGATCAAAAGTATCTGCAGTGTTTTCTGCTGATATAATTGACTAAATTAAATGATGCATGTCATGCATTTCATTTGACTGACACTTTCAAACTGTATAAAAGTTTTCCACGTGTAATATACTGACTGACCTGAAAAATAATGAAGAGAATTTGATATTGTCTAAAGGTAAAAATGTTCTTTTCTCTTCATCATGCGTTGAGTTCAGTGTTGTAGTGTTTGCCTACATATGCACCAGCAATCAAATTCATGTTTATTATTTTCCGATTATCTCAATCCTTCATCATCATCATCATCATCATCATCATCATAATCATCATCATCTTCTTCTTCTTCTTCTTCTTCTTCTTCTTCTTCTTCTTCTTCTTCTTCTTCTTCTTCTTCTTTTTCTTCTTCTTCTTCTTCTTCTTCTTCTTCTTCTTCTTCTTCTTCTTCTTCTTCTCCTTCTTCTTCTTCTTCTTCTTCTTCTTCTTCTTCTTCTTCTTCTTCTTCTTCTTCTTCTTCTTCTTCTTCTTCTTCTTTTTCTTCTTCGTTATGTAGAAACCTCATGTTTTAGGACTTTTTGTTGTGAAATGAATTAGGAAAAAAATGGATATTGATTATTGAACATAAAACATAAGGAACTGTAGGGATCTCTAGCCGTAAACAATCGTACGCGTGACCCGGCTCATATAAAAGCCTAGGGGACCTCTCGACTCACTCTCTCATTCTCTCACCCTCATTCACTCATTACTACCACTACGCCTCAGTTCAGGGTAAGCTATATTTTTATACTTTAACTTTATCCATTTAATATCTAGTTTTAACTTAGTAATTCCGTGATCACCGGCCATCTGGACCCATCCTAGCCATTGAGTCCTGCAGCCAGAATACCGAGTTCTGGCAATCACGGTAGTTAGTACTACAGAACCTTTGTGCTTGAGGATACTGCTGAATGGACAGTGATACCAACGGATTAAAAGGATCAGGGCTGTCAGATTCCACTGCATCAGATTGTAGACAATTCCATAGTTTAATAGAAGATGAGTAAATGGTATAATTAAGGTGATTTGATCTTGATCTCGCCATCCGATATGCATGTCCTCTACTAACTCTTACTCTTAGTCTATCTAGAGTTGTGTTTGGTGGTTTCTGAAAAACTGAATTCATTTAGTTTGTGAAACATCGTATTTAGGGTGTAGTATAATTTGGTTTGTTTGCTTTGGATCTGAAGGTTGACAAGACCAGGCTTTTAACCAATGCCAATGATGAGGCGCTTGTTTTGTGGTCAAAAGTCAGAAGTCGTTGTAAATTCGCCTGGCTACCTTTTCTGTGTCGTTTCAAAACCTTGATATCTTTATGGAGATAAAGGGTCCCAGACAATACTCTCACCTTACAAAATTAGTCTTACGAATGTTTTGTAGCAGTGGGGTGGATATTATTTGGACAGCCTCTCACTCTCACGGTCAATTCAATAATCGCATTTGTTCTTCCCACTTCATAAAAATAAAAACAATAAGAATTTTGGAAAACATGTAACCTACACCTCACCTCTTCTAACTGTATGTCTTCATTCCAATTTCCCACCCTAACAGATGGGTTATACGTTCTAACATGAGCCATTTGCGTAACTTTAAATCAAACTTCGATTAGAGAAATAGCCACAAAAATCACTGGCTCAAGGATGAGGGGCTCCGGTTGTTTTCCTTGACGACAGAGGTAGGGAACTAATTTCCGGTTTTTGATATCTGTCACGATTCGACAATTTTTGAATAATCTTTTGTTTTTTATAAAGTTTCCGCCTGGTTCACAATTTCTCATGTTCAATTCATATTTTATATTTTTGAAAGATCCTAATCAAATTTTATTTCGCCACATAAACATTGTGTGAATTTTTCTGCGGGGCTCATCTCGCTATTTCTCGTTGGTTTTGACGTAGTAAATAAAGACGGCCATATTTTGTGTTTTGACTGGGCATAGACTCTGTGAACCTCAATAGACACACCTTCTTTCCCAGTGTATCCTTTGCTGAAATTTATTTGATTTGAACCTCCTTAATTAATTAAAGGCCATGTCTAGTGCCTATCAAAGATCGACAGGATTAGTACAGCGTAGATCTGCAGCTGTCACAAGTAATAATGACAACGAGGAAGACTTGAAAACTGAAGATAAGTTCAACACTGGAGATGCAGAAGAGGACCTCGACTCGAAAGAAACACGTCTCACTCTAATGGAAGAAGTTCTCCTTTTGGGTCTCAAAGACAGAGAGGTAATTTTACTGAACATCATCATACGGGATTTTTTATGAACTATTGTTTATAATTAACTTTTCTCACAATATCTTCTTCAGGTTACACACTCCACAAACGATAATCTCATACTACTCCTGCGTATTATTTATTCATGTCTCATCGTCATCTCCAAGTCCAAGTCTCATCTCATCATTATCATTAATCATTACCACATCACATCATCATCATCACACCACACAGTCATTTCATTTAGTCAATTATTTCTCGCTGTGATTATTGTCAGTATGTCAAAAAAGAAAAACGATTATTGGCAGACACCTGTCTGGATATGGTACAAAAGTACAAGAATACAAGTTCACTTTGTGAACGGAAGGGAGTGTCTCCAAACAAGGTAACCGGGCACCCCTAGCCACAGGATCTACGTACGCAGTGACATACACGGACGGTAACCGTGTACCGCGCTTTGGGAGGGAGGGGCGAGGGGTCATTGAGCTTGGTGCACATTAACTTTAACTTATGACCTTGATCTTGTCTTTCTCTTCCCCCCCCCCTTATGTGTGTGTGTTAGTGTTATGTTATAGTTATTCTAGTATAGGCAGGATGTGTAAGCAGACAGCCAAATGCCTGATTAAATCGGCCAAACAGAGAATCTATAATTTGGTATTAGACACCCACTACCCGATGTCTTTTAGCTAGTGAGAGACAAATCCTACATGTATTTG
This sequence comes from Berghia stephanieae, assembly GCF_034508935.2. NCBI lineage: Eukaryota > Metazoa > Mollusca > Gastropoda > Nudibranchia > Aeolidiidae > Berghia > Berghia stephanieae. The sequence goes on along the minus strand of NC_088361.1, from coordinate 7,232,441 downwards.
CAAACCGAGTAGAAAGTTTTAGTTTCACCATGAGATGCGAAGGGGTGACACTATGACACTATGACAAGAGAGAGAGAGAGGGGGTTGGGGCATGGGGGAAGATGAAAGAAACAATGGGTTGCCTGATGACGTAGATCAAATGGGTGATACGGAGATGCTTTACGTGGTGTGTGCAATTTTAACCTCTTAAAATTAAAAGTAACACAGATTTTTTTTTTTTTCATCCAGATAATACTTTCCCTATTGTTAATGCAGAATAAATCGTTTCCATCAATTAAGCTATAATCGCACAGCTTGTCTTTTAATGATAACATTAATACTAATACTAAGATCTGGTGTTATGTTAAATTAAGATTGAAGCTCGCCTTTAATGGGATAAATTGTATTGTTTGATTTTTTGAAATAACACACACACACAGGGCGAGAGAAGAGAGGAGCCCATCTTTCACTTGTCGCGGCAAACCAGTTACCGGTTTCCGTGTAAGGAGATCCTGAGGCTAGGTGCCTGGTTACCATGTACGTAGACACTCCCTTTTTTGAAACTCTGCTCTTTTCAACATTTATCCACATTCCAGAATCTGGAAAGTTTCGTCATGTACATAGAAATAAGTAAAGTTAATAAAATATCACTAAAAGCATAACCAACAAAAAGGTTTTCTGAAAACTGAAAATCAGTAGAACTAGAAAGGATTAATTTCTGTGCCATCTCTCAACATAATTTAACCATTGAATTAAGCATTTTTTATTATTATATTCCAGGGCTACACATCATTTTGGAATGACTGCATCTCATCAGGTCTTCGGGGGTGCATCCTTATTGAACTTTCATTGCGGGGTCGTGTTGAGTTGGAGAAGGCTGGCATGAGGAGACGCAGTCTGGGAAACAGAAAAGTCATATGCAAGAATGATCAGCCAACAGGGGATGTTCTATTAGATGAAGCATTGAGGCATATCAAGGAAACACAACCACCTGAGACTGTTCAGTCATGGGTGGAGTATCTGAGTGGTAGGCGTTTCATTTTGAAATAGAATTCACCCTTAAATACGAGACCTCATATTTGAGAATTTGAGATCTTAGAATGGCTTTACAAATAGATTGAATCGTGCACATTACATAATGCATCTCTTGAAGAGTTTCACTGAAATGTGCTTTCACAGATTTTATTATTCCACTGGCAGACCATGTGGAACCAATTTCCATCTCACACAGTGCAGTTCATATCGCTTATAATGTGTTGCTTTTGTGTACCATTTTTATTGATTGCTCAGGTACAGGAACTAATTCACATCCATGTCTAATCTAATGGGCTAAAGTATTTTGTTAAGTTTCTTTGCCAGACAATGTCAGAGGCAGAGTGTTAGGAATACTGTAGCCCATTACAGCTCAAATATGCCCAATATTGTTTGACTTTGTTACAAATCTAGATACTGTGCCACTCTGCTTTTAAATAAATATGAAAGTCGAACTTGCTTGCTTTGATGAATAATATTTATTTGGTTTTAGTGAAGTAATAGATTGATCTCCAATCATATTCAGGGTAGCATTGGACCTTGGTCTACGTTGAAGACTTGATGATGATAGCAAAGCAAAAGTGTCATTTTTCTGAACTACTAGAGATTTGAAGTTCTTGAGCATGAATATCAACTCAGAAAAACACTTTTCCCTACTTGAAATTCCTTGCTTTGTTAAGGCGCCTAAGCTTGGAGGATAAGATAATTAACAATAATGAATGTAGAATAAAGAATACGTAACAACAAACATTTCAGGCTGAAGTCTTTCTTCACTAAAAAAATTTATATATATTATAGAATGCAGCATTCCAAGACATCAAGGAAGTTTAACTCCTCTTCTGCTTTTGATTTTTTAGAAGAACATAACAAAAGGCTTCTGCTCTAATAACGTATTTTACTGCCATTATATTGTTTTGCTAATGGCAGGTTTGAGAAGCTTGAAATGAATTATATTCTTCAAAGTTTTTACTATCATGTTCATTTTTGTACAATACATAACCACACATCTTCCAATTCATGTAACCACTTCCCCAGTGAGTCAATATCGATAAATAGAGACATGTCTCTTGTTTCTCATTTTTTTGGGGGGCAAAGCTCACCGACATGTCATAAAAAGATTACACTAAAATGTCGTCTTACAGGGAATCTTAGTAAGGCAATAAAGACGCAGAGCAGTTAATTTATTCCTCCTGTCTTTAGAACGGGGATCGAGAAATATTCTTTTCAGAAGTTTTAAAAATGCAAATCATGGTGACACGTCACATGAAAATATTTCTCTTTATTTTTACCAAGGGAAAAAAAAAATGAACAAGAAGACAGAAATTTTTATGTTAAATTGGCAATTGATGTTAAATCCTATATTTTTATGGCTTGCTTTTTTAAAGTCAAGTTAGATAAATTTGTTTGTTTTATGGCTTTGTTAAATCAAGTAAGACAAGTTTGTTTTCCATCAGAAAATATAGAAAATTTAAAAAGTCTTGCTTCACAATGATCATCATAGTCAAAGGTTGAGATTTCTAAAACCGGATATATCTTGTATTGAAATATTGTTAAAATGTTATGTTTATAACTCTTAGTTTTAGATTTAGGGACGTTCATTCTTTGATAATATCAGCTTTTTACAATTTTTTCAGATTCCCCATTGAATTTTTTTTTTTTGCTACTACGATTGTGAAGTCTAACTTTTAAAAAATCAAATCAAATCAAATACTGTAATACGTGAATACTTTTTCTTTTCTTTTTTAAAGGTGAAACATGGAATCCATTAAAACTGCGATATCAACTACGAAATGTGAGGGAGCGCTTGGCCAAGAATTTGGTGGAGAAAGGCGTATGTACCACAGAAAAACAAAACTTTTTGCTGTTTGACATGACTACACATCCATTGACTGACAATGTGGTCAAACAGAAACTTATCAAAAGAGTTCAAGACTCTGTTCTCAGCAGATGGACAAATGATGTCCACAGGATGGATCGACGGGTCCTTTCTCTGCTTTACCTAGCCCATTCTTCTGATGTCCTTGAAAATGCCTTTGCTCCACTATCTGATGATGACTATGAAGTGGCCATGAAGAGAGTAAGAGAATTGCTGGATATGGACTTTGATGCAGAAAGCATGAAGGAAGGCACCAATGAACTCATGTGGGCAGTTATAAGCTCAATGACTAAATGATGGACTTTCGTTTTGGGGGTATTTTAAAATAAATGTTTTATTCTGTCTTATATAATATGAATTTTTTGTTTTGTTTTGTTTGTTTGCTGGATTAGTTTGAAAGTAATATTATCTAATTACTTTTGTGGGATTTACAAATAATAAGTACCACTATCTATAAATTGAAAGATGGGAGGCTGAGACAAGATTCTCAATTTTACTATTTATTTCCGTTTGAAAGAAGGCAATCTCATAAAGTTTGTATGTTAGAATGAGCCTTGATTGTATGATTGTGATATTAGAATTCAAAACAGTTCACATGGATATGTTCATTTATTATATTATATGATAACAAAGTGGAACTTTAAATTCAATGAGGAAATGCGAGAGATGTGTAATCCATAATATGCTTATCACAAAATTGGAACGTTTTAATTGTTTTTACATAATGTATTTTTTTTTTTCTCTCATTCCTTTACTAAACATCTAACTGTTTTACAGTTCAAATTATCTTAAAAGTTACTTAACCAGGCACGATTTCCAAATATTTGAAAAAAAAAAAAGCTTTTCTCAATTGAAGTTACTTGAGCTATAAAAATATGATAGTTTGTGTTAAATTATCTATTATTGGCCTTGCTTTTTAACTTATAGGATAAATGGGACAGGTTTACATTAAGATATAAAAGACTTGCTCAAGTTCAAGATTTTAATCTATTTTCATTGCATTTTGTGTTTTTTCAAACATTAGGGAAACATGGAGAGAGAAACAGAGGATTTAAATAAAAATTATTTGGTAATTATTGTTTTCTATTTTCGTCCTTACCAATTGGTGGTTGTATTACAATGCAAGACATGAGTGGGGTCTTCTGACCTGCCATAATGGGCAGAAATCAATCAATTGCTGTGTCATCTGTCCCCTATGTCTGTTTAACATATCCATGTTGCTCTCTTCCTTTGTTCTAGATTGGGATTGTTCTGGGGGTTTTTTTTTCCTGGTCCTGGCAGGGATCTCTATCTGGGAGGGAGACAGACAAGTGTATAGCACTTTTTTTTTCTTTTTTTTTAGAGATTATAATTTTTTATGGAAAATCATCTCTCTGTTAGTACTGTTATAGTTATTGATTTTAATATATTATACTTTGTAAACTCTTGAGTGAATCCTTCCTAGCTGGATCCTTTGCTTATTCCTGGATAGGACTTGTAGGTAATGTCAAAATAGTAGACTTGGATCTCATCCATACATTTACTAACCCACGAATAAACAAATAATCTTCAAAATTACAAAATTATGCGGATAAACAGATAATCATCGAGTAATTTAGTAATAGTATATAATAACGGTTGGAAGCATAGACCGCTCAGTGTTAATAATACGAGTGAGAGTTGGGGGAAATGCCAAATTGAAATTCTTCAAAGTAATACACACCTTTTGAAATGCGATCGTATAATAAATGGTCATTAAGTTTTTAATCTAATTTTTATTTTTCAAAATACTACAACTGGCAGCTGTAACCAACAAGATAACCCTTTGATGACTCTGTAAGTCGCCACACCGTTTAGGTCTACATCATCATACGATGTACGCAACCCCACTCATTTAGCCAGTCGATCAGTGATTCAATGATTATTTCATGATGATTATTCATTGCACAAATAAAAATGAGTATCTGTGAACCGGTGTGATTATCTGATGACGATCCGTCCGTATTTTATCTGCGGATAATCATTACAACTCTACAAAATAGACACGTTGGATTAATCGTGGAATTTTCTTTTCCCTTTTTTCGAACCAGTTACCTTTGTCTTACTTTTTCTTTTAACTTCAGATCTGCAACTTTTTTCCTATTTTTATCTCCCTTCTCACTGCAAGCACCTTAAAAATCTGGAAAACAATCAATGAAACATGCAGAAATGCTATTCCGATGTTCTGGTGACAGTCAGTTACAGGTTGCTGTAAGATTTTATTTTTTATGTCGAAGTTTTTTTTTCCTTATGTATCATAATCACTCATAAGGGGTCCAACAAAGTTATCATTTGGGATAAAACTGCAACAAAAATAAGGGAGAAGCTGTTGTTTTCATATATATGTATTCTTATATATATGTAATATGTATAATGTTTTTTCTTCCCCCCCTTCCCATTTATTTCTATATGGCTTTTGAGGGTTTTCGAAAATAATTGGTAACAATATTATATCATGTGATATTTGAACTTAAATGGCTGTGTCATTTTTTGAGATATTCATCAATGATTTAAGTTACCTATTCCGTCTACTCCATCTTATTCCAATACCCCATTCTTTATGTGAATAAATTGATCTTACAGTTTTAAAAAAATATTTCGGTCATTCAAAATTTTAGATGGTGGGGATCCTGACCTCCCATAGCGGGCAGGGAGGTACACACTGTGTCTTCTATCCCCTTATATCTGTTTTCCAACATGCTTTCTGTATTTGTCTTGGAATGAGATTACTTGAGTTTTTTTTCCTGCCCTGGTCGGAGTCCTGGCTGGGAGGGAAACAGTCGAATGCATAGTTATTGTTTTGGGAGATGATATTTTTTTCCTTGTAAATCATCTCTCTGTTATGTATTAGTATATTTGTTATTTTTTAATGTATAATGTAAGTATTTGAGTGTGTTCCTCTTTGTTGGATTTTGTTCTTCTGTCCGGATGAGACTTATAGTGATCTCAAACTAAGTACATTGGTGGTATGCTCTTGGAATCTACATCTGATCCCTATCTGTTCCCAGTTCCCCTATGTCTTACTTTCTCTTGGATGCTTCAATTGTAATTCTAGAACTTTTTACTATCCCATTTTCTTCCTTTTTACTGGCGCTGATATAACCTAAATGTGTTGCAAGCGCCGTAAAACCCTTAAAAACAAACAAAACAAAAAACAAACAAAATTTTAGATTTTGGATTTGTGGGTTATTTGTACATATTTTTTTAGTACTTTGATTGGTACATCATTTAGCAACTCAAAGCCTTATTTATCCTCTTTAAAACAAGATTCCATTTGGTTGTTTCCTTAATTTCCATAACTCACTCTAACTTTTTTTTTTTTTTTTTTTTCATTCATTTAACATCTGAGTTGGATGTTAATGTTTTTAGTTTGATCAAGTTAACGGAAATGTTACATAGCATACATTCTATTTCCATGGTATGATTCTAACTAGCCATTGTCTACCCTCAATTCCAACTTTGCACGCACTATATTCTATAACACACACTTGTTACTTAGCTTTTAAAAAACATTGAGAGAAATTCTCAAGATAAAACTCAAAATTTGAAAGGAATACACCTTCCACTTTTTATGAATTTTTTTCTTTTGTATCAAAGATATAGACATAGTTGGTTAGTTGGTGAAGAAGATACATAAATGTGATCCATTGCCCCAATATGGTTTTATGTAGGGGTTCATCTACATGCAGAAAGGTGAAAATGATGAGTAATGTGAGAACTTCTATTCATTCTCCTCCATGGAATGTATAGAAACTCTCATATTTTCGGCATATATTCAATTTTCAACATCTAAATCACCCTAACATAATACATTTTAACACGATGAGCCATAAATGATAAAAAAAGATACACGTATATCAGTTTAGGTTACACTTACTCAAGACCAACAAAAAATATTGGTTGTCCTGACAATTTAAAGAAAAATATTTTTCTTTTGTTTTTTAAATAAAAACTTTTGTTTGTTTTATTTATGTAGAAATTATATATATTATAATATATATATATATATATATATTATTATATATATATTATATATTATAATATATAATAATATTATATATATAATATATATAATTCAGTCAAGTGGGATAACCATCATTATAATGATTATTGTTTTGCAGTAAGCATTTTTCAATGGATAGATTTGTTTTTGATTAATCCTGTGTGAATTGTGTTTTGCTGATGTCTTGTAAAAACTATCCGTTCTTATTCGGGGGGATGGGGGGAGGGGTATATATGACTTGGTCTTCATCTTGTATTAATTTTAGACAGAGGCTTTCATATGGATGGAACTTTAAAAGGAGTATCAGGATTTGACTGCACTTGCATTTATATATTTTCCTTATTATCTGAAATACTTGCCTTTGTAAGGAGGCTGTTAGTTGGGTGTTTTACCTCTTTAATCAGTCTTCTCTCAATTTGCTTTCTGTTTTTGCCCTGGGATTAGACAACCTATTTACCGATACCTTAGTAAGGGTCTTTCTCAGACAGAGACAATTTCTCGTCAGTGTGTGTGTGTTTTGTTTTGGGGATTTTTTAAATGTGGGAAATATTTTTTCTCCTTTAAAACTTTAAATCATCTATATGGGTGGGATCCCTGACCTGCCATAGTGGGCAGGGAGGCACTTGCTGTGTATTCTATCCCCTTATATCTGTTATCCAACATGCTTTCTGTTTTTGTCTTGGAATGAGATTATTTGGTTTTGTCCTGGCTCTGGCTGGATAACATGGCTGGGAGGAAAAAGTCAAATTTATAGTTAGTCTTTAGGGAGATGAGATTTTTTTTTTGTCTTGTAAATCATCTCTCTGTTATGCACTGTATTGTTTTTAGTTTTACATACATATGATGTGTAAAAATTTGAGTGTGTTCCTCTTAGTGGAGATCTGTGCTTGAGTCAGGATGAGACATTAAGGTGATCTCTCATACTAAGTACACTAATAGTGTGCTCTTGGAATCTTTATCCATTACCTATTTGAACCAGTCCTCCTTTATCTTACTTTTTTTAGGTACTTTACTCTTTCTGCTTCCTTTCTACAGGCGCTAATATGACTTAAATGTATTGCAAGCGCCGTAAAACCCTTTAAGAACAAAACAAAAATCATCCATCTGAGAGTCTTGGTATAAGAAACCATTTGAGTGCATCTCTTGTAAAGCGCTTTGAGCACATTTAGTGAATATTGCGCTATGTAAAAGCTCAATTTAATTTAATTTAATTTAAGCTCAAATTTAAAGGATCACATGGCAGTGGCTATGTAAGACATTAGATGGACTTCAGCTAGTGTCAAAAGTAGAAACATATATATATTGGGATATATTATAGATTGTCTACGTTTGAGAACTATTATTCCTTGTTTTTATTTGCCTTTGGTGCCTCTGACCCAAGATCGTTCCAGCAGGCACTGAACTCAAAATCAAACTTGTTATTTTGTGTTGTGTACGATATTCTTCTTCTTAGGTGCTGAAATAAGCTTAAAAGTGTTGCTTTAACTTCTATGACTAAGTTATAATAAACTTCTAGTGTCCTTTCCTTCCGTTCTTTACCTGGGAATTCTCAAGCATAAGTAAAATCTAGATCTAAAGCCATTATTCTTCTGTGTTTTCTTTTTACTTTTAGTGATGAAATTGAGCATAAAACTTGAATCTACTAAGCTATACATTTTGTAATATCTCTTTCTGTGTCTTTTTTTTTTAACCTTAAATATACAAGCTCATCAAACTTATAAAATGAGATGTTTGTTCTTTGAATCTTTCTCTGTTCTCTGATATTTTTTTTTTCTTGGGCATGTGCATCTTGAGTTGTACTTTTTCAAATGTTCCATTACTATTCTACTTTCCTGCATTGAAATGACTGAAATGTCCTGTGATTCACGAGTGTTTGAGGCACAAATGAACCCTGTTTTTTTAATTGCCACTGTCTATGAAGTATGAAGTTAAACTTCAAGTTAAAAACAATTGGAAAATACTACTAGTGTATGGGTGATTTTTGGCTATATATATCCTATAATGTTGATACTGGCTAATATTATGTTGATATGAATATGGTGTGTTTATTTTCCTGCCACTGTAAGACTATAATGAAGAGGGAGATATGTTAAAGGCTATTGCTACATTTGTAATGTGATTTATGTGATACTGAGGTGGGATGGTAGTTTCATACTGATTATTAATATGTGTAAAATAAGTTGATTTATCTACTTTCATTTATTTTTCTCATTGAAATGATTTGCAAGTTCATCGACCACGTGTCATAAACAGATATCATTGTTATCTTATGTGTTTTTTTTGTTTGTTTTTTTTTTCCCTTTATCTCTCTTTTTATCATCCTTTTTGGATTAAAAATATATGACTTTTGACATTTCATATGTATATAAAATGATACAATAATAAATATTGATTAATGAAAACTGATGCTAGAACTTTCCTCAAATTGTTGGTTAATTTAGTCGTTAACTGACTGGGGTCTTTTAACCTCCCATGATGGGCTGAGGAGTTCAATTCTTGCTGTCGCTACTATCCCTTTTATCTGCTGTCCCCTTCCACAAGGCAGCAGCTTGTTATGGTGCTCTTACTATTATGTTATGACGATCAACCCAATCAGCAAAGTCTGGGTGGGGTTCCTGCCTCCCATAGTGGGCAGGGAGGTACATACTGTGTCTTCTATCCCCCTATATCTGTTTTCCAACTAGCTGTCTGTCTTTGTCTTGGAATGAGATTACTTGGTTTTGTCCTGGCCCTGGCCGGATACCTTGACTGGGAGGGAAACAGTCAAATGCATAGTTATTGTTTTGGGAGATGATATTTTTTTCCTTGTAAATCATCTCTCTGTTATGCATTGTATTATGTTTTCTTTATAGTATATACGATTTGTAAAACATTTGAGTGTATTCCTCTTAGTGGGGACCTGTGCTTTTGTCTGGATGAGACTTTTAGGTAATCTCAAACTAAGTGCTTTGATAGTGTGCTCTTGGAATCTACATCTGTTTCCTATTTTAACCAATTCCCCTTTTGTCTTCTCTTTTCTTGGCCACTTTAATTGTATTTCTATAACTTTTTACTATCTTATTTTCTTCCTTTTTACTGGCGCTGATATGACCTAAATGTGTTGCAAGTGCCGTAAAACCCTTAAAAACATAAAACATAAACAATCAGCAAAGTCCCTACCACATCTGTGCACCGTCGCGATCCGCCCAGAAGCTTCGTCACAACATACCGTTCAACTAGATGCTCTGCGGTTTCGGGTATCCCATAGTGGGCAGGGAGGTACATACTGTGACTTCTATCCCCTTATATCTGTTTTCCAATATGCTTTCTGTCTTTGTCTTGGAATGAGATTACTTGGTTTTTTTCCTGGCCCTGGTCGGAGTCCTGGCTGGGAGGGAAACAGTCAAATGCATA
>NC_088361.1:7157140-7217140 GCF_034508935.2 Berghia stephanieae | reverse complement strand
TACTACTACTACTACTACTACTACTACTACTACTACTACTACTACTACTGTACTACTACTACTACTACTACTACTACTACTGCTACTACTACTACTACTACTACTACTACTACTACTACTACTACTACTACTACTACTACTACTCACCCTCTTGCGCCATCTCCGTCTCTCCCTCCTACTCCACAACTTGAGATATCTTGAAAATAGATAATCGTAGAATCTCTTCCAAAAACGAATGTGATAAAAACACATGTAGAATTAAGTACATAAACAAAACAAAAAAAAATTTAAAAAATAAAAACAAAACAAAACAAAACACCAGAGATAAAGCTTCATAACCCTTTAGTCTGATGGATATTCTTAATTATACATGTTTTCTTAATTTTACTTACGTAAAGTTGTTGTTGTAAAGAATTGTAAAAAGGTCATCTCCAGCTGGCTGTAGAAACGGAGCTCTCCATCCCCGAATTTCCCACTCAGGAATATTGGCTTTGTCAGCAATATTACGACGTTGATTCAAGACCTAGTTTTTTCAAGAGTAAACATTTAACAACAGAATCAAAATAACAACAACAAATTAAAAACCGTATTATCCTACCACTCTATAGTAACGAGTAATGAAATAACGTTCACAAAAACTATTTGTGACGCCAGATTGTTGAACATTAAACTTAATCAAATTAACTAAAATCGATTATGGGTGAAGTCGAGATTTTATTTTTCTGACAGCCCCTGCTCCCTGTCCACCCAGGAGTAATTGGGTTGCCGGGTCACTATCCAAAGGGTGACAAACAATTGTTATTATCCGTTTCACGCTATAGAAACCGGGATAAGTTTCGGCTCCATGAGCCTCATGGCTCTGAAGCACACTTTTTAAAAATTCCCTCCAGAACTTATTAAATTTGGCAGAGGGCAAGCAGTGTCATTTAGATATTATCTTAAAATGTCTTTCAATCGGGAATAGCAAAATCAGAAACTTTTGAGGAGTAGAGTTTTGTGATTTCTTTCAATCTTGCCTTTTTAAATTCGAATTTTTTTCCCCCAGTATAGAAGCTCGAGTGACGATACTGAATACTTCCGGAATTCCAACAAGCAAGCGTGTAAAGAACGTTTAAGCAAGATCGGATTGTTTATTCAGTCCACGTGTACACAATAATAATTTGATTTGGTTACACCAGAGACACTATGGGGAAAGAAAATCCCCCGAAGTTCTTATGGTAACATATATCCTTTCCACCCAGACAAAGTCATCGTTTGTTAAAATGTAATATGTGACTCATGCGTCAATGCGGTATTATGTCGGGATGAAGAAACAGAGAAAATTATTGACTCTAAATTTAAGATAAAGAGAATAATAATTGCAAAACGTGACTTTGTCCTAGTTAAAGAAACTGTCTTCATTCCTCGACCTAGAACATTATCTGTGTAACATAATGTTATAGGCTGGAGTTTGTGTTCAATTATAAGCCCGCGGTTCACCTCTGCCTAATATTGATTTTGATAAATATTAAGAACATGACTCACACTAGGTGTATTTATTAGCAGTTATTAGTTATTACTAATAACGGAAAGATATGATAAGCTTGATTTAGCATTTTAATTTTAATAAACAATATTTTTCGTCTGTTTGAGAATATTTCCATCACAAAAATTAACCTACAGCAATTTCGGTTATCAGATCTGCAAATGAATACACGCCGGACTCACCTCTTGTCCAATTTCCTGCTCATTAGCATCTGTCCACCACTTCCGGGGCAACTTATGTGTGACACTATGGTCACCTATCTCCATTCCACGAGCATGGAGCTTGCTCACCATACAGTAGTCGGTGAACTCATTGGATACGAAGAATGTAGCGGTTTGGGGACAGCCATTTGGATTTTTACGACGTCCATCAGGAGGAAATAATCTATGAAAAAGAAGAGGGATCATGAATGCTCTTACCCTCTGCTCCTTTCGGAGCATTAATAGAAACAACTGTAATCTCTATGACTCCCTTTTTTTCTACGCTGACCCATTGTAGAATCTTGACCCCATCTCCCCCCGAAGTCTCCGTGCTTCGGAGTTTTTATTGCGTATTCCACCTCAAACTGAAAGATAACTTCATTTGGGTGCTACGTTATACCGGAAACGACCGGAAACAAGTGGAAACGACAAAACGACGACGGTTATGGAAAATTGGGAGCAGCGGGGAGTGAACCAGAGACTTTGGTCGGCTTCGTCGGGTTTTGGCAGGTTTCGTAAAAATCTCGTTTTGTGTCTTGGAGCGTGATATCCGGCTGATGGCGGATGTTGTGAGCATTTTAGCTCAGCGCATATCATCAATACACAATCTTCTTTCTGGTCATTTCTGGTAATTTCCTCTTGTTTCCCCACTGGTATCCATCTCCCATACTCCCAGGTTCATTTCCCTCTGATATCCTCCCCTCATAGGCCCAGGTTTACTTCCCACTGGTGCACACTTCTCGGAGTCCCTGTTTCACTCCCCATTGCTGCCAACTTTCCATAACCGTTGTCGCTTGTTTCCGGTCGTATTACGTAGCACCCCTTCAGTTGAATATTTTGATATTCATGTGATTTATCACCTAGAAACAGTTTTATGTCAGGACGCGCTAGAAGCGAAATAGAGATTTGAAATATTAGTTTTGTTTATTTAAGAAAGTAAGATCATTCTCCCCAATGAAAACATTTAAGTTTACTCAAGTCGCATAATATCAACTCCAATTCTACTATCTAAATCACCCCTTAACTCCATCACGAGAGAATAATCTGTGAACTATTCTTTAATTTCAAGAGCTATTGACACCATGCCCAAGATAATCAGATTGTTGTAAATAAGTCAACAGCTACACTGGACTGAATGAAAACTTTTTAAAATGACATAAAGATAATTTAAAAAGTTACGATTATGTCAATTCATTAACATTTAAATTTTTTTTTGGGTCCAATTATTGTAAAAAAAAATTTTTTAAAGAGTTTTATACCTAAAGATCAGACATCTTTAGATTAAAAAGGTTTTCTTAATTAATAATAAGTTTAAAAAAAAACAATTTTGTGTGCATACTGTGCTTCGGCGTGGAAATACTCAGATCATTTTGTTTTTACTGACCTGAGATAGAAGTCCCAATTGTCCCAGTTGACGGCATCATCAAATGCGAGAAGAACCATCTGAGGAGTGTCAGCAGAACGGAGTCCTCCAGGAATGCTATGACCTGGACATCGACATGCGGGAGGACGACATGTATGACGCGTGCAACTTTTCTGTTGTTGTTGCTGCTGCTGTTGTTGTTGTTCACTCCATGTTGTTAAGCAGCACAAGACCAATACAACAAAGAGGCACAAATAGCATTTCCGCACCGGAAGCGTTGTTTTCATCTTACGGTAGGAAAAGTAGGTATATAGGGATGTTCAAACCACTATTTAATCTAATTTGCTTGGAAGCTTTGGAAGATAATGACCAAGAGAACCTGTAGATAACACTTAACAGTCAAACTGGTATTATTCCTGGAGTTCCCTACTTAACTAATTCATCACTCATCATATTCAGTACCTTCATATCAAGTAACTACACAATCCGCGTACAATCGAAGACTTCTTGGCCTGAGTCCGACATTCCAAAAGGGTAATCACCAAAAACTTGTTCCCTTCAAAAATAAATTCAGTAAAAAAGTTTGGTTATGATGTTGAAGATCCGTCAATATTTATTATTTGAATGCTTCGATTCATGCATTAAATACGAAGCTTACTTGAGTATTCAGAAAAGACTCATCTAGATTGCCGTTTGAGTAAGATTGATCAACACAAATAATTCATGTATATCTAGTATGGTCGTGTAATTAATATCAGATGGATAAAACAGACAGGACAAGTTCTCCCTACCAAGTTACTAATTTCTCTTGTCTGAAAGCCATGAACCTATAAAACCTTAGTTAATCAACCTAACAACAATAATTACTGGCGTGAAGTAAACTTCACCTAACTGTTCTCCACACTGATCTTCTGAGGGCTTTTCAACCGACAGAAAATCCGAACAAAAATAAGTATGTTTTTCTTTTCAAAAGAGGAGCTTAGATAAACAAACATGCTTGGTTTGTGTGGAGACAAGGGCTATAAGCGACATGCAGCGGATTCACTTATGTACGGATCAAGCTTGAAGAATCACATTTGACAAACAAAAATTGTAGGTTTGGCCTCGTTGTAAACCGTTTAAATTGTGTTCGATACTGTTTAAACAAAGATTAACTCGTCACTGCATCTCTCAACGAATGTAGGTTTCTGTCCGTCCTCCCCAATTATTATTTTTTTAATTGTTCGTTTTAGGAGTTGGGCGTCCGCTAAAATAATACTTTTTTTGGTCAATACACAGGAAAAGATAAAAGTGTTTTAGTCAAAAGCTCTTTTAAACACATATAAGGTTAGTTATAACGTGCTGTGAGAGCAGAGACTATTGCAAATTTTTGTTTGTTTGTTTGAAGTTTAATGACCTTTCGACAATTTAAGGAATATTAACGCTAGAGAAAACTCGTATACTACACCAATTAGATATTGTTGGTTCTGAGCTTATCAATATCTACATGCACCCTAGAAAAGGTAAGGTATATATAGAAACATTATTAATGATTGGAGATGATTTACAAGAAGCAACAAATAAAGATACAATTCGCCTTTCCTCTTTCACCAAAACGACTCCATAAAAAAATAAACTCATTGTGTCATTCAAAGACGAAAAGCTAGAGTGATCGAAAAATAGATAGAAAGGAGCTAAATTGGCATACTTTGGAAGCATTGACTATTGGTAAGGCATTTCAACGCAGTAAAAAGGAAAGGGGGTTGTTTTTCAAAAGATGATTGTCTGTGTATACTTCATTCGCCCAAGTAAAAGAAAGAAAAACAGGACCGGTTGAAACAGCAAAACAGTAGATGCACAGCCTCTACCGTTGGATAAGATGTTGAATGCCGTCAGCGTATAACCCTGCATTCTTGTCTCAATCGTCATTTACATAATGGTTTTCAGAAAATATTTGAGGGGAAAAGGAAAAAAATCGGATGGAGCAAGATCTAGGGTATATAGGAGATGTCGTGAAGTCCCAGGTTTGAGTTGTTTCCGAGATGAGGGTCATCTAAAGCGATTGATTTTTGAAGGAAGAGTTTTCTGGCCAAATTTTAAATACGTTTTTTTTCCAGAGTCTGACAGTTAACTGGTTAATACCCAAACATAGGCATCAAACCATCTCCTAAAAACTCCAAAGTTGTGTTATTTTTTTTTTTACATCAGCAATTAATTGATGCCATGTATTTAGGTATAATACTCAAACACTGGCCAGCCGGATTTGACGGTACCAGCACACAAAACTATGTGTAACATTGAACGTTTATAGTCTGATTAATATAATTTAGTGATAACAAATCACCAAACTGATTGTCTAAAAATAATAACAAAGAATTGAGAATGTCAATATCGTTCCTTGTATTAAAAAAGGGAATGGAAACCATCATTTGGGACTGAGAAGGTGTCGTCCACATATAATTTCTCCAGCAAGGGCACACAGTCAATTAAACTAGATATTATCTACAAATATTAGACTATTAGAGAAGCTAAAAGGAAGGCTGAGGAGTTGAGATGTGACAAAGCCACCATCGTCCAGCAAAACGAGCATCCCCTTACAAGTCGTGAAATACAATCAGTTTTGAATAGTTTGGGACCCTGACACACCACCATACAGCCACAGTCTTGCTCAATCCAATTTTTCCCCCTCAAAGCCCAAAGAGTATCTGACAGGAAAACATTATGAAAGTGACGATGAAGTGGAAAGTGATTGATGCTCTTGGTGTTCGGAAAAAGATACTGGATTTTAATTCACCAACTTGCCCAACGGTAAGGGATCTGTATTAAACCGAATGGAGATTATGTGATAAAAACAAACACTGCGGGGAAAGGGTAAGCTTTCGTATGGTGCATGTTTTGTGTATTAAGCTCAAAGGTTGACGATGGGTCGACAACATTAAAGAATGGACAAGGATGGACAGTCCCACTTCCATCTGCACCCCCCCCCCCCCCCCCACAAAAAAAAAAAAAAAAAAACAAAAAAAAAAACCAAAAAAAAAAACAAAAAAAAAAAACCAACAATAAGACCAAAAAAAACCCGAACCCCCCCCCCCCCCCCCCCCCCCCCCCCCCCCCGAACAAAACAACATAAACAAAAAAGACATAAAAAGAACAAAAAAAAAAACAACAAAACATAACAAATAAAAAAAAACAGAAATGAATGGCGGCAGTTGAAGCATTACACTGGAATACACCCTTATTGTGCACGTATGTGGTCTTGTGGTATGACATTCGCTTTTGGATCAAAAGTCCTGGGTTCGAGGCTCGCTCGGCGCATAGTTGAGACTTGGAAAGGGCTCTTTACTAACATTCTCTAACCGTACTCAGATGTAAAATGAGTACCTGGCCATTGTCTCTGTCGGAAAAAAATTAATATCGCCTAAAAGGGACCCTTTATAAAACACTTTAAGAACGCTTCGTCGATATTGCTCAATATAAAAGCTTAATTTTTGTTGTTGCTTGTTCTTATAATTAAATACGTAACAAATGGATTTAAGTTCGATGAAAAAAAAGCACACTGACAGGTCGACAAGGCCCCTATTTGCCGTCATGTAAAAGAGAAAGCTCTCGTGGTGCCATCATGTAACACTATGGCCAAAATAATATTAATATTACAAGGCACACTGGAAGGAGGGAGAACAAGAGGTCGACAAAACAAAAACGGGGTCGACAACATTAAAGAATGGGCAAAGATGGACAGTCAATCGCAAGGGGAAAAAATAAATAAACAAAACAAACAAAAAACAAACAAACAAAAAAAAAATACAGAGATGAATGGCGCCAATTAGCTGCAGGATCAGCTCTTGTGGCTCCTCTACAATCAACACGGTCAGGAGTCTAGTGAGAGTGAAAATAAATGTGTACCAATGGCCAGAGGGGAGGGGGGGGGGTGGTAACAGTATAATGAAAACTCACTAAAAGAATCTTCCAGCCAAGGAGACCTCCACCCCTCTTCCAAAATCATTCATTGACATATCTTCCCTCACTGTATATCACAAAACTCTTTTGTGTCATTTGGTGTCTAACAGCTTCAGTAATGGTATCTTTTGTCCACTTCGTAACGTGTTCTTCTTGGTCTCTCTTGCCCGCCCCCCCCCCCCCCCCACACACACCCCTTTCCATATACCATGTATTATTTCGCGCTCAAACTCTGCCATCGATCTGGTTTCTTAGCAATGTTTTCATGTTTTTATAGTTTTTGTTGTTGGCTGAAGAAGGGTGTTGAGCCCGAAACTTTCCGTGTTTGGTGTTTTGTTCTTCTTTGAAATTGTTATATTATTCATTTTTTTTTTGTTTATTACTTGATAAAGACAGTTGATTGAAATTGATAGAAGAGAGCACGGTTCAAGGACCAGGGCCCTACTATAGTACTCTTTTAGTAAGCCCTGTAGGACTAATATAAACTCAATCAGCCAGGGCGGATCAAACGTTCTCCCGCCCCAGGGAGAATTCTACCACAACAAACACCATCTTGTGATCAATAGATAGAAAGGATAAAATTCCGGCTTAGAGGGGTATTTTGTTTGTTTTTGTTTCTGAGGGTTTTACGGCGCTTGCAACACATTAAGGTCATATCAGCGCCAGTAAAAAGGGAAAAAATGGGATAGTAAAACGTTCTAGAATTACAATTAAAGCATCCAAGAATAAGGCAGACAAAGTGGAATTGGTTAAAATAGGGAACAGATGTAGATTCCAAGAGCACACTATCAGTGTACTTAAATTGAGATCACCTAAAAGTCTCATCCAGACACAAGCACAGGACCACACTAAGAGGAATACACTCAAATGTTTACAAATCATATATAATACATTTAAAAAAAAAAACATAATAGAGTGCATAACAGAGGTGATTTACAAGGAAAAAAATATCATCTCCCAAAACTAACTATACATTTGACTGTTTCCCTCCCAGCCAAGGTATCCGGCCAGGGCCAGGACAAAACCAAGTAATCTCATTCCAAGACAAAGACATAAAGCATGTTGGAAAACAGACATAGGGGGATAGAAGACACAGTAAGTACCTCCCTGCCCCCTATGGAAGGTAGGAACCCCACCCAGAGGGGTATTTTAAAATGGTTACAAAAGCGTAATAATTGATAAAAACAATATCATTTATAGAGATAATCTATCAGTTAAAACATCGTCTCTTATTAAGATGAAGAGTATTAACCATTTGACTGCCTCGTTGTTCTCATATTCGAACACGAATCCAAAGTAAAGCAACCAGATAAGGAAACATAATATAAATGGAAAACAAACGCAACAAAGGTGGAGAGAAATAAATCCAACATGAACCCCTTCTCCCCCCCCCCCCCCCCCCCCCCCCCAAAAAAAAAAATCCACCAAAAAACAATAACAACAACAACAAAAACAAAACAAGCAAAACAGCAAAAACAAAAACAAAACAAACAAGCCATAAGTCAGAAACCGATGGTTGATTCCTGGTCGTTATTTTGAACACGTATGAAGTCCAAAAAAAAAAAAAAAAGACAATTTTTTAATAGAGTTATATTCTTGGTTAACTGTTTATTGGGTAACCAAATCATCGATATAGTATATATAATTATTTTAAAAAATATATAAATAACAGGCTCGGAGAAGTAATAATATATCATGTTTGGAATGATTATACACAGTATTATTTTCATATAAGTTGCAAGCGTTATGGATATATATATAATACTATTATATACATGTTTTTAAAATAAAGAGGAAATAAAAGGAACAGGTTGAAGTCATGTTTTTGTAATAGATTATAAAATAAAAATTTTATTTCCAGGAATGTGTTAAAATATCACATGAGTAAGAGATCCAATGGTTTCGATCTCATTTTCTTTAAAACTGTAAAATACAAATGAGAAAATTATCAGAGATATTATCAGAGTAAGTAAAAATTCATCGCAATGAATGTAAAAAAAAAAGAAATACAAAAAAAAAATTAACAAATTGAACACAAGTCGATCGACAGTGGGCAGAAATCTAGTAAAAACCTGAATTAGATTTTTTAAGTAGAACAAAAGTGAAATTGATCATTGAAAAAAAGATGAAGTATGAATAATAGTCTTAATATTTCTTTTCTCAAATTTCATTATGGTTTGAAGAATCATCATGACAATAAAGTTTAAGTAGTTTGGAAGAAAAAGGGATACTTTTGTTTGTTGTTGTTGTTGGCATCTTTTAGAAGTTTCAGTTGGTTTTAGAAATGCATTTGTAACACTTTCTTTTCGAGTAATTTCAAATCATTGGGAAATTAAGAGAATACGAGAGAAATATATTAAGAGATCAGGTAAATACACTCCCTCCCTTCCATGGGATAATTCAAGGGAGCAACATAAGTATATCCCAGCATAAATCTACCAATGTGCCCAGTCCGAGCTCATCAGAAGTTTATCAACAGAGACATTAGATCTATTGGAAATGGAGCCATTCAGATTTTTTTCCCCAAACTAATCACAAGCGATAAAAGACGAATCTTACAGACAAAAAAAAAAAAAAAAAAAGAAAAGAAATCACTCTAAGTGACCGCTCCCTCATAGACCAATCCCATCCAGAGCATTTAGAAAACTCACTGAAAGTTTGTTTTTGTTAGGGTTTTTTTTCTTTTTTGGTATTGTTTTGTCTTTATGGGTGTTATGGCGCTTGCAACACTTGTAGGTCATTTCAGCGCCAGTATAAAGTAAGATGATTTGGGAAAAGATGTAGATGTCAACCAAAGATAAAGTCAGACAAAGAGGGCTGGTTCAAATAAGGAACAAGATTCCACGTGCAATCCATCCGTAAATGTATCTCATTTGACATTACCTTAAAGTCCCATTCAGGTACAAGCAAGGGATCTCGCTATGACGGATACATTCAAACGCTTACAAAGTACAACATATTCAAAACTAAAATTTAATTGTACATAACACAGAGATGATTTACAAGGAAATAATCTCTCTCTCTCAAAAAAAAAAAAGGTACTATACATTTGACTGACCCCTCCCCCCCCCCCCCCCCCACCCCCCTGATTTTATTTTGTTTGCCAGAAAAGACCGATAACCTAAATCCAGAAAGAAGACCGAGAGTAACGAAAACACAAGAAGAGACATCTTTGCCAACATTGCATTCCAATAAGTCATATAAAAATTAGTGACGGCTGAGTTCACCAATTTGTTGTTGTTTTTAAGGGTTTTACGGCGCTTGCGACACATTTAGGTCATATCAGTGCCAGGAAAAAGAAGAAAATGGGATAGTCAAAATATTCTAGATTTACAATCAAAGCACCCAAGAAAAAGTAAGACAAAGGGGAATTGGTTCAAATGGGGAACAGACGGAGATTCCAAGAGCATACCATCAATGTACTTAGTTTGAGATCACATTTAAGTCTTATCCAGACACCCGCACAGGATCCCACTAAGAGGAACTCACTCAAATTTTTACAGAATGCATAACGAACAATACTAAACATAGATGATTTACAATGAAAAAAATATCATCTCCCAAAACTATAACAAAAAATTTGACTGTTTCCCTCACAGTCAAAGACTCCAGCCAGGGCTGGGACAAAAATAAGTAATCCCATTCCAAGACAAAGACAGAAAGCAACTCGGAAAACTGATATAAGGGTATAGAAGACACAGCGTGACCCCCTGCCCACCATGAGGGGTCAAATGATCCCGCCCAGAGTTCATCAATTTAAAATCCATTATTCTTGAAAATTATGATAATCTACGATTCAATATTTTCTTACATATTTTAGGGCAGTGATACAATTTCAATAGTTGGCATTTAAAAAAGAATAAAAGAATTTAAAACGGTCAATAAGACAATATCTTTGTTTTTAGATCGCTTTTTCCGGGTTTGAAGCAATTGCGACAATTTATCTTTAAGTTTCAGATATATACATTTTTAAAAACCTAAGACTTAGAATTATAATGCACAAAATCTATATATGGTTATTGTTAGTTAAATCTTATCTAGGGTGTTGCAGAAGTAAGCAAAAATAATGAATTGATGAATGAATGAATAAATAAACAAATCAAAAGGCTTTCTTGACATGCCATTAGAACCTTCAAATGTATCCATCATCAGGATTGTCACATTGTTATCGTTTGAAATCTTCCAATTCAATATTTATAGAATTTTAATATTCTCTAGATTTCTGGCAGGTTCAGTCGCTCTGGTTTAACAATATGTGTCACATGAAGACATGGATCTGAGACTATTTCATTTACATTTGGTACCATGAATGATCTTACAAATGAGCTACATTGGTATAGACGAGTAAAATTATGAGTTTTACACTGTGATTGACTCTCTAATTTAGTTTCAATAAGCATAATATTATAATTATAAAAATAAAATACCCCATTGCAAGCTATCTTTAAATATATATATATATATATATATATATATATATATATATATATATATATATATATATATATATATATATATATATATATATATTATATATATATATATATATATATATATATATATATATATATATATATATATATATATATATATATATATATATATATATATATATATATATATATATATATATATATAATATATAATAATATATATATACCGAGGTTTAATGACAGGGTTTTTGAGACAGAAAGAAATAATTTTAATGGTCATATTATTTCCATGAGGTACCTTAGACAAAACCTACTCCAAAAATATATATTGAAAATAGTTTGATAACTAAAATATATCGCCTTGATTAAAACAAGATCGAAGAGTCAAAACCTTCAAAGTTACAAATTTATCAAACTGCCGGCAATGGGTGAAAACATTTAAGACAAGCTTTGTTAGTTTGTCAAAAAATATTTAAATGATGATATTTACAAAACAATTTATGGAGACAGAAATTTAACATATTTACATTACTATTATTATTGTTTATGGTAGACACTTGCATCAGATTTCTAAATTTCAACAAGCAAAGTTTAAAACAAATTGTTAAAAATTAAATATATACATGGTATCATATACAAATAATTGATAAATTATTCATCAGAAAGAAAATAAACCACTACAGACTATCTACCATCACGTATGCAACAATAAATTATCTGACATTTTCATTTAAAATTATCAGATTCTACTGATGTGGAAAAATAGACTGTGGTATCATTTACAGGATGTCTGATGCTCTTTTAACTGGATTCATTCAATATATTGGATTGAGTTACAAACTTTGCTGTCATACATTCAGTCTCTTTGTACAGAAAAATGATGATATTGCTGTTAACTGTAAATATTAAATATCTGTACAGTAAAGTATATCTGGATGAAAGGAAACGTAGCCATTGAAATCATTAATTACTGTAAAGTAAATTAAACTACTGAGGAAGTACAAATAATTGTAAAGAATTGATCTATTGCATTATTAAGTTGATGTTTGCTATTTCCTATCTAGAATCAATGACTTGAATTGTTTAAAATTAGAGAGAAAAAAATGGAATTTCGAAATATTATTTGTGAAAGTCAAGCGTAGTATAATATAGGCAGCGTAACAAATAAAATAGTTCATGCCATCATAAACAAACAGTCGTATTCAATATTGTGTGACATGTATAAGTATTCCTACAGCCATTTTCATCAAAACCAACAAGCTTCTTTACAGGTCAAGTCTCCATTCACGACACTTACAGCTCTTATATCAATGATATAAATCCTGAGCTTCATTTTCCTCATATATACTGTACTGTATGTGGAATTAAAATGTTACCGTTGGTAGAATTAAAATGTTACCGTTTGGAGTATTAAAATGATATTACTAATGATTAAAAATAATATATTATAATAATACATCATATATTCAGCTTTTTAAAGTTGCCATAAATAGTAAGTAAAGCAAAAATGTAGAAAAAAAAGAGACTAAACAAGGAATGGAAAAAGTAGTAAAATTAGAGAAATAAAAAAAAGAATGATTTCGTCTCTGAAGTGGTTGGAGCTAGGATACCTTGATTTAACATGAAAAACACTGTGTTATTAGACAACTATTTATTCATAATACATTACAAAAACATGACAAATACTGTTATATTTCCCAACGTAAGTAGAGCAAATAACATGTCATTTAGTGATGAGTACTTAAGATATACATCCTATGAAAATTGTCCACGGCAGTAATAGATAAAAGATCAACCATTTTCTGAGTTGTAACACCATATGCCAACTTGGTCGACAATGGTTGTCAAATAATGCATTTAAAAAGACCTCAATATTTTTAATTTTAAACATTCTTCCTCATTGTTTAAAATATAAACATCAAACAGTGTAGCACTATATACATATCATCTCAAGCAGACATCATCACAAAATATATTACATTCATCACAGTCATTGGCAGTCATTATAATCAACAGTAAAATTACAGCAGTGTAGAACAACAGTAGGCCATGACAAGTTTTTAAACAATTTGATAAAACCAAATTTGTGTTCTTTTCAAAACTCGTTCTATTACAACGGCTAAACTTTTTATCCATATGTTATCTTGAATAAAATCAGTTTAAAAAAACCCAACAAATTAAGAAGGTATCATGTGTCTGCAACATATGAGGATTGACTTGTTATGCAGACCTTGGACTGAACTATTCATTCATTCATGATAGGAAGCAACTGCACTAACCACAATGCCATTTACACCGATCAAAAGTAATTAAAAATTTATATATATATATATGAGGTGGTCACAAAAAAACAACAACGTGCCGCTGTTTATTTTTGTCGATTGTAAATAATTATATACATATATTTTCCAAATTTTCACTACCATTAGACCTATTCTTTGTTAATCGTATTGCAAAATATCACAATAATTGAAGGAGTGGTTTTTGAATAATATAAAATCTTGTAGCACCACCTAAAAATTTCGATATTAGCGAAAAGATCATGCAAATTATTGTGGCAATGATGAGTTATTTTTTTCTGGTATTGTATTTCTCAAAACGGTTTTTAAAAATTACTGCAACTATTTTGTTTATCGATCCATATTCATCAAATTTTGACAGTCTACGTATTAGGATTTATTTTATTTGTGTTTTAAAAATCGAATGAGGAGTTGCAGAGATACAAGCCGACAAGGAGCGACACCTTTTTGTGACCACCTGATATATATATTATATATATATATATATATATATATATATGTATAAATGTTCAGAAGATCGATAATATCCTCAGCAGCTATTTAAATCAACCTTTCATGCTGCATCTAAAGGATGCCATCAATTATTAAGAGTATCAATTTTTAAAATTCTGTCAAACAAACATTTAAAAGCAAAAGAATTACCCATATTTGGCAAGAGTAAAGAACTTTGCTCAAATACAAAGACAAAAGTGCTTTAAACAGGACTTGACATTTAGGTATCTATGCAAACCTTTGTCCAATTAGCCATCTCGTACCAATAATTTCTTACAACTTTACAACACAATCAATATATATATATTTTGGTTCACAAGTTGTTATATATTACCCTTAAACCTTAGCGATGCAATACATACTTGAGTTTGGAGATAATCCAAGATCTCGGGTAGTTCTTGAGCATGAAAATTATAGAATAAAATTAGTATGTAACTCCAATAATTTCATGTTCGACATGCAAACTAGATGCCAATCACACTATGTGTTTTTGGAAGTCTACAAATTAAACAATGGTTGCTAACTTATCCCACACTTTAAAAAATACCAACTAATCACCACCCAAAGATGACACACTTTAGTGTAGTGTGGATTGCATTATTCAACTCGTCGTATTTTGAAGCGGACCTCTCCATCATCCAAGAACTTGAGGTGATTCCATGCTTCATAGTGACGAAGGGTCGTAAAATCTACTCCATTCACTGACAAGATCTCGTCCTTTATCTTCAGCTGGCCACACTTTTCAGCCGGACCACCTGGATAGTTTAATGGATATATTAGAGAACAATATCAATTATAGTTGATATGTTGGTAGTGATGATGAAGATGATGATGATTTTTTTTTTTGATGATGATGATGATGATGATGATGATGATGATGATGATGATGATGATGATGATGATGAAATGTATCTATAATGCGCATTTCCAGTGGTACAGCTGAAAGCGCACAAATGATGATTTACTATAGTTTAAATGCGTGCACCCGTGAACAAATTTTCAGACTCAAAAAAAGATGGGACAAAGACAAAATATAATTTATGCATTCTAAAAGGGACGTAGGTGAAAGCATCGTTTTGAAACTTTGTTCGAAAGCATTCTCTGCTCATGGATTTTAAATTAGCCTTCGATAGAACGTCCAACTCAACCATGTTATTTATAAAATGTGAAGAAAACAAAAGAAATTATTTTTAACTTCAGTAATCAGGACCACCTTATAATAAAAAACGAAAAAGTAGAAAAAAAAATACTGAAACCTCACATTCTTTCTGTCTAGTGGGGGATGGAGTTATGTGTACACCATCCCTCTCATGGTAAAGTAACATCACTCCAAAGTTTTTATATTCTATTATCTTCTGCTACTGCTCTACCCTTTCCATTTCTTGTTTCATTAATAAAGTTCATCTTATCTCATCCAATACAAACCTTTAAATATTCTCTTTATAATGATGGGTACATTCCCCTTCGGAGAACCAACTCCTCCTTCTAGACAAAATCCTACTCCAGTGGCGCCTTTCATCATCATCACATCGATGATACCCCCTTGTTCACCATTTGCTGCCGATGGTGCCTCTTGCTGGCTGGTGGGTTGCTCTGTGCTGGGAGCATTGGATAACTCTGTCAGGGTTGTTTCCGCTTTGCCTCCTTTACTAGGCCTTGGACTGACTGGAGGTGGTGTTGGTTTTTCTTTCACTGGCTGGCTCTCGAGCTTTGTTGTAACCTTTTCCTCAATTCTTTCAGGCAAGTTTGAAAAACTTTCTGTAAGGTAGACAAAAAATCACATTATATAATTGTTTTCAAATACTATTATAAAAACCAATAATTACATCATAGCTTTTGCGGTAAAACGTACTGAAAAGAAATGTTGATATTCAATTATACATATCATGACACAATCGTCACTTGATACCCATTTCTCTCGTTTGTTTGAACTCTATTTCACAATTTGCCTTTTACTCAGCTATTATCTAAGCAGCATTCTTTCTTTTACACTCACCTCCTTAACGTGTTGAAAACACACAAAAAATTTGTACTATTAAATCAATATGAAGCCCACGTCTATAGCGTGATCAAGGAACGTAACAATTATTTTCTAAACTCAAGATAGGATGAGAGCCCTTTGCACCTACTAAGTGAAACCCAGGATGACAAGAGGGAGTAGAAAAGCATATTAAGCCACAGCGCTTCCTTTTAAGAAATTGTGGTTGTGTACTATTATCTGAGTGTATTCATGAATGCTACTGTGTGATCGTGTGTGTGTGTGTGTGTGTGTGTGGCTGATATTATATATATTGGGCAACATGGGTGATTCCTGTTGACATCAGACATCTTGTTTCATGAGTTATCTATGTTCCTTCATGGAATGCCTAAGCGACGATATCTTATGATATCGTGGCGCAAAAGGCATAATTTAAAAAAAATATATATATATCAACAAAGTACCCATTACAGGGTTACTGCAAAACGTAGCAGGCTCATTTCAACACCAGAGAAAAGGCTATAGGATAGGGGACAACACAGTTAGGGGGATAGGAGAAACCATAGTCGTTGATCTTCCCAGCCTACAGTCAGGGAAAGATCGAGAGCCAATACAAGTATCCAACTGCTGATCCTCACAATATTACCAGCAATATTACTCAATTATCATACTTACTCCTTTCTTTACTGGATTCAAATGTTGGCGCGGGTGATGGCAGAGGTGATCCCTGACCTCTAGCAAGGACCAGCAATGAATTGTGCTTGGGTTTAGTCAGTCTGGCAAGACACCTCATCACTGAGACTTCGGGGAACCACAGGTTATCCACGGCTATAAGCCAGTCATCCACCATCACTGTGCCCTCATTGGCTAGAGGGCTCTCCTTCTTTATTTTGGTAACCTGGTTGAGGATTCAATTTACAACTATCACTTTTTGGAATGCTTTTGTTTCATTTCTTTAAAATCTGATTAGCCCATATAAATCAAGCAATTAACTATGTTTGATTTGTTTTTACCACTTCAATAGGTAAAGTTAATACTTGCATTAAATTGAATATGTACATTTTTTTTAAAGAGTTGGAGTCCATCTGTGCATACAAGAAAAGAATTAGAAATTAGAAAAGAGGACTAGTTAAATAAAGGAAAGAGCTGTAGATTCATTGCATTTGTATATTTGTATCCAATTTGAGACTACACAAAAGCACTTCTGTTACACAGAGAATCCCCGCCTAAAAGAGCTTTTGAATACTACACAATTTACAAGATAGAGAAAGAAGGGAACATCATAGAAATAACTAAGAACTATGGAAGATAAAAAAGTCATTTCATAACTGACATCAAATTCGTTTTTTTCATTCTGACATGTTTATAAATTGTCAAAAAAAACACACACAAAAAACATGACCGTGTTAAAACAGATGGATAAATTAGGACAAGGTTGACTATGTTAAAGTAAACATTCAAACACAATGTTGATAAAATCTAGATTTAGATAGTATCTCATTGAATATTCAGTGAGATAGGACTGTGTGTAAATTTAATACTCAGGTGGTTACTGAGATTCTGATTTCATGATAGTCAAGTTACACCAAGAGTGGCGGATGATTACATGGGTGACAACGAATGCAAGCATTTATAAACCCTTTATGGGGATTGTACAGCGTTAAATAAAGTAGTGACAGTCCTTCAGAGCCATTAGGCCATCTGTATCAAAGCGCCGTCTACCAGATTTAGCAGACCCAGCCACCCAATCTCTAGACAATGGACTTAAGAGTAAGAATCTCGACTGCACTCAGGATCGATATTGTTCAATTTGAAGGTAAAGCCGGTGCTCTACCACAGAGCAATGGGAATCCAGTGTTAGATACAATAGATTTTTTAAAAACTCTCACCCCCCCCCCTCCCCCACCACCCAAATAAAACAAACAAACAAAAATTAAAAAAACAACAAAAATAAGCAAAATAAAAGAAACAAAAAAAAAACAAAAAAAAACAAAAAATACAAAAAATAGAACCCAGAAGATAAACATTATTTGTTCATTGAACCTTCTATTTTCCAGAATTTGTATTCATAAAAATGAGGCTATAAATGATTCGAAACAAATATTTTTAATTTTAGAAAATGAGAACTGACATACCTTGTAAAAAGAGCTAGATCTGAGGTCAATTCCAAGATCCATGGTTTCACCATATCGATGGATGTGGACAACAAACAACTCCAAGTCTTCAGCAGCTGACAAAGAATCCAATACTTTATTTGTTTTGGACAGGAGAGAAACAAACTCTCCAGGGGTGATGGCGGAATTCAAGGTCTCGGAATCGTAATGTACAGGTACAACAGCGTTTGCACTTCCTTCCAGGATCAGACTCGGTTTCGTTGTATTGGAGCTCAGCCTCCATCTCCGCTTACTTTGAATGGTTATCCTTTCAGAACTATCCGTATTCTCACTTTTATCAGGGACACTTGGAAAGCTATTGTGCTCCACGGTATCTTCTTTGTTCATTGCGTTTACAAATAATTCATTATTGCTATTTTCAGGCGTACTTTCTACTGATATGTTGTCTTTACTTACTACTTTATCCTCAACAATTGCTGGGCTAACCTCAGTTGAGGGTTTAGTGACTTGCTCACCAAGTGAAGAAACTTCTTTTGACAATGGAAGGAAATCTGAAGACTGTGAAACAGAATCAGATGGAATTAGTTTTTCAAAAGAATCATCTGAAACAGGAACAGTTGGGGGTAGGGAAGCGGGTAGAGTTGGGGGTGATGGTGACAGGATTGGGGAAGGTGATTTTATACAATCATTGGTATGAGAGTTATATACATTTTGAACTGTTTCAGCTTGTTGTGTTGCTACCGAATCATTTTGATAAAACGATGACTTCGAAGTGAACACATTTGAATTGGTGTCATGTATGTCATTTTCTCTGCTTAATTCACTGACAGGAGAAATTGCATCATCCGTGTTGACCTCCTGGAATTCCTCATCCCCTGGCATACCAGAATCTTCACTTAAAACATCCACAGATGCTGGAGAATGCAAACGAATGGCATCTGCTTCTTGGAAACTACTCTCTCCTGTAGAGTTGAGAGGTTCTGAAATATCACTCTTTGTATGTTCTTCTTCCTCTCCTCCAGACAAGTCTTTACTAATGACATGAGCTATGTTCTGACTTACAATGTTCATGTCCACATCACAAACATTGGTTTCTGCAAGACTTGAATAATCTAACTTTCCAGGTTCTTTATCATCTACCACAGGATCTTTAACAATTACTAAAGCGTGATTATTCTTGCTGGCTGATACAGATTCGATTAAGCTCTCCTCCATAATAAGGTTAGATTCATCTAACTGGGTATCCTCATCATTGGGTTTTGTCACATTATTGTCCAACCATGCTGTGTCTGTCAGCATCTCAGAGTTGCTTCGGAATACGACGGGAGGGGGAGGAGCACCAGGAAGAGGGGGCGGTTCATCATCAGAAGAGCCAGGGGACGCTGGTTCAATAGGACTGAATGTCTTTTCTTGTTGGCATAGAAGATCAGGCCGGGATGAAATTTGAGCAATGACATTCTGAACAATTTCGTTTGCTTGTGTGACATATTGGTCATCGTCAGGCATTTCAAAAGTAAATCTATTTCGTTCCATTTCTTCATTTGGCTGAGATCCAGGAAAATAGGACTTGACAAATCCAGCGATATCAACGAGAACATCCGTTTCATTAATCTCACAGTTCCCGTTATCCAAAATGTCTTTCACAACCCCATTGTCATGAATAAACTGATCTTTATCATTTTCATCCATTGAACTATCAAGAATCTCTCTAGCTATTTCCCTTGCAGGAATATTTTCACAAGTATCCACCACATTGTCTGTAAGAGATTTTTCTCCAATCTGTCCCGAATTTTCATTTTTAATCGAATCTGCTATATCATTAGCAGGTATGTTCTCTTTCTCATTCACAGTACCATTCATTGAACTTTTCAACAGCGATTCATGATCATAATTTTCATTACTTTTACCTTCAAATTGTACTTCCCTCAAAATGTCAGCAGCAAGCTGATTAGCTATGATGTTCTGGCTGCTATCCTTCTCTTTGTGACTTTCAAACAAATGATCGTAATCTAAAACTCCATTACTATTATTAAAATCCCGAGGCACGTCTACATTCTGCTTTTCCTTCTTTGTATTTAAAAGGTGTGCTGGTGGATGATGAGAGTCTTTCGTCTTTATTTCTGGTACTATTAAATCCTCCTCTATTAGAGGTTCTTCTGAGACTATCGACTCTTCTTTATCATTGTTCTGGAAAGAAGGAGGTAAATGGAAACTTTTTGGTTTTGTTTCTGGTTTTAAAATGTCCTCCTGAACGGGCATCTCTTTTGAATCATCTGAGTCTTTGGTTTGGTCTTTGACAAAAGAGGGAGGCATATGTGAATCTTTGTTCCTTTTCCCGGGAATCACTAAATCTTCTTTGACAGAGGTTTCTGATGTAAACAATGTCTCATGTTCTTCGGGAACATCCTTTGATTTATCCTCTTGTTTTTTGTTCGGTGATGAAAGGGACTTTCTAGGTGGCGGTAAAGGTCTTTTGACTTGTGCACTTGCACCATTCGATTGATCAATTTGTTTCTTTGATTCATCATTACATTTTGCTGGTGGCGTCGGCCGATCTTTTCTGACTGGGGCCCACAAGAGGATGTCTGCAGGATCAGTGGCCGACTGTGTGATTGGTGCATCTTGAAGTAAATCATCAAACATTTTCATTGTGTCCTCCATCTTTTCTTCACTCACCTGAGAGCTTAAGGTAAGTGTTTTTGGCATATTGATAGACGCCTCAGAATTACTCCTACGTCCAAGGCCATGTTTGAACATTGGGCTATCTTTAGAACGTGATTCAAGCTTAGAGGGGGGAAGTGAGGGTGATAAGGCTTTACTAAGTGAGTGAGAGGTGGTTTTGTGAAACACAACATCTGTTTTTTCAGGTGACATTATTTTACCTGCAGAGTTTGAATTGCTTGTGTTGGAGGTCTGATTTAATTTGGGGGCTTGTTTTGGAGCAAATGTAAATACCATTGATGATGCTGGCTCTGATAAAGAAGTCCTTCTGGGAGAAAGAGCAGAGTTCATACGTGTTGGACTTTTTGAAGGTGATGGATCCTTGGGAGAAGTTATTTCGGGAATAGTTGACTCTTTGGAAAAATTTCCCTTGGGAAGAAGAGTCTTGGGTCGAGTTAATGATGACGAATTTTGATTTGGATATGAACCAGTACTTTTCCGCCTTTCACTCATTGGTAACAATGAACTGTTGAAGGATTTGGGAGCTGGAACCTGCTTCTCTTTTGAAGAATTTGATTGGTCATCAATCTCAGATTCAAACAATTTTGCTTTTGATGATACATTTGTTCGTGATTTTTCAATGATTCTGGATGGTTTTGTTGGTTTAGCTTTATTCATAGCCTGTAACCTCTCGTACCCAGCACTTACTTTTTGTACCTTTGCAGATGATGCTGTGGAATCGTCTTTATCTTTAGAATCTTCAGAATTTGTTGATGGTGTTCTGGTCTTTGGAGC
The DNA here is from genome assembly GCF_034508935.2 of Berghia stephanieae. NCBI lineage: Eukaryota > Metazoa > Mollusca > Gastropoda > Nudibranchia > Aeolidiidae > Berghia > Berghia stephanieae. The sequence continues at coordinate 7,195,343 of NC_088361.1, read as the reverse complement.
TACAGGTGGAGGAGACTTAGGGGAGCCCAGTGAATCCCGGGAATCGTCCGACTTATTAGATGTTATTGAGGATGTGCTGAGCCTGGGTTTGGGGGCTACAGGGGGAGGTACCTTGGGAGACAGAGCCTTGGGAGTGGCATGAACGGATGTTTTGGATGATTTCTGCATGACTTCCTCTTCTACTGGTTGAGGCATTTTGTTTGATTCAGATTTTGAGATGCTATTGTCTGTGGAAGAGACAGAGTCTGATAAAGACTTGTCATCCTCATCTTGTTCAATAATTGCTTTGTCTTCAATATCGCCACCACCAGGTTTGCGTTGATTAGCTATCAACTCATAACCAGAAATTCTCCTCACTTTTGAAAGAACAGATTCTCTCAGAGTTGAGTCAGCGCTAGAACTTTCCCAGCTCTCATTGGTAGAAGATGCGTAGTTAAGACTCCGTGACATTGTGGACGATACAGAAGGGACACCAGACGATGGACGTGGGGTTGGGGTGGGTTTTATGGAGATTTTCATCGGAGATCCATTGCTGTTGCTGGGACTAATTTCAATTCTTGCAGTAACGGGTGGTGCACTCGGGCTTTCTGTGGACGCTGAAGAGACAGAGGATAGATTATCAGGAAAATCAGCCTCTGTAATTATGTGGTCTTTGGAGGTGGTTGTAGAGGATAGTAACTCAAATTCACCAGAACTTGCTAGAAACGTTTCACTGCCATTAAGCGACTTGACGCAGACAGTCGATTTGGGAACCTGATTGACGTCTTCTGAATCTATGTCAGTAGAGGATGTAGGTGGCTCTGAAAATAAATAATGGAAAATAAAATCGTTATTTCAAATCCACAACCCCCTTTTAAATAAAAAAAATGCGTTTGTAAATATTGTGTTGGCATCCTCTTCCTCTTCTTCTACCTCCTCCTCCTCCTCCTCCTCCTCTTCCTTCTTCTTCTTCTTCTTCTTCTTCTTCTTCTTCTTCTTCTTCTTCTTCTTCTTCTTCTTCTTCTTCTTCTTCTTCTTCTTCTTCTTCTTCTTCTTCTTCTTCTGCTTCCCCACTCCTCCTCTCTCCTCATTCCTCCTCCTCTCCTCCTCACCTACTACTACTACTACTACTACTACTACTACTACTACTACTACTACTACTATACTACTACTACTACTACTACTACTACTACTACTACTACTTCATTCTTTTTCTCTACTGTGACTGACCTAACAAGTATTATTTTTACCCCAATAAGTTTACACACACACACACACACACACACACACACATTATATATATATATATATATATGTGTGTGTGTGTGTGTGTGTGTGTGTATGTATATTCGTGAGAAATTGATACATATGAATCATATAGAGTGCTCGACATTAAGGAGCGCGAATTATATCTATTACCTCGCCTTTATTTACACATACACACACACACACATACACACATATATATATATATATATATATATATATATATACATATTTATATACAGGATATATATATATATATATATATATATATATACATATATATATAGGATATATATATATATATATATATATATATATATATATATATATATATATATATATATATATATATATAAACTCGTCATTTTCAAATGCTTCAAAATGCAAAATGTTGTTCTCTTCCGTTAAAGCGGCTGGCAATTACATTCCTGAACATTCTGATCAATTCTATATGAACAATCTAGCTCAAATTACCAAAGTAAATCTGTATCTCCACAGGAGGCTGGTTGTGATCCTGAGAACCAATGACTAAACTGATAGAACTCATTGTTGTTACGTGAAAGAAGAATTAGCTTGAAAATCACTAAAATATTGAAATATTAATCCTATCACAACAGAAAATTATCCAACTAAAGCAACATCTTCCACGAATCAAATGATTTCAATTTTGCCTCAGAATCTACATCGTTATAGGATGAACCATGTCCCTAAAGAATCAATGTGATTCATTCCCATTTGCAGAATCGAGGCTCAGCGACTGATTCCTCTTATAACAACATGCAGTGCAAACAAAATTTTTCATTTAAAACTGTGCTTTAGAGGTGAAAGCAACTATAATCATATATAATTTTTCACCAGAAGGTAGACGGTATATTATGTAATCCAAAAATAAATTTCTCATAATTGACGATTACAATTTCCAATTCATCGACTTTCACAAACATTTTAATGTAACACTAAACTTTCCAGCAAACAAACGGTCACAAAATCTCCAAGCTACAAAGCCCAATGGTGCGAATCATAAAACCATCCATCGATTTGGTGAACAGAGCACAAAGCACAAACAGCAGATTGGTTAATTCCTTCCCACCAAAGCAGAACCTTTAATCCACTTGAGTATTATAATAGGATTATTAAACACCAGGATTATTGCATGGAAATATTTGATTCCGCAGTAACAAAAGAACAATAGGTGCATTTAAAGAGCAATCAATTTTGTCAACTAAATAGAAAAAAAAGAGAGAATAAAAAATATATCAGAGATAACGAAATGTTAAAATGGTCTTTTTTTATTTTTATTTTTTTTTTTAATGATTTTACTGCGCTTGCAACATATTAAGATCATATCAGCGCCAGTAAAAAGGAAGACAATGGGAAAGTAAAAAGTTCTAGAATTACAGTTAAAGCACCAAAGAAAAGGGAAGACAAAAGGGGAATTGGTACAAATAGGAAACAGATGTAGATTCCAAGAGCACACTTTCAAAGTCCTTAGTTTGAGATCACCTAAAAGTGTCATCCTGACATAAGCACAGGCCCCCACTAAGAGGAATACATTCAAATGTTTACAAATCCTATATAATATGTATACTAAACATAATACCATGCATAACAGAGGGATGATTTACAAGGGAAAAAATATCATCTCCCAAAATTAACTATACATTTGACTGTTTCCCTCTCAGCCAGGGTATCCGGCCAGGGCCAGGACAAAACAAAGTAATCTCATTCCAAGACAAAGACAGAAAGCAAGTTGGAAAATATATAGGGGGATAGAAGACAAAGTAAGTACATCCCTGCCCACCTAGGTAGGGCAGGAACCCCACCCAGTTAAAAATAGTCAAACAATCATCGACAAATTTGCATATTCTAAATGGATTTACATGACCCAAAAGCAAACTTCTTTATTCACATTAGAAAATAGCAAAACTGTACAACAGTCGATTGATTCTGCGATGTGTTTTTATAATTAGTATGTCAGTGACTTTAATAAACGGATCTCCATGAATTAACATAAAACATACATCGATAATAGGTCGTTATGGCCACGACTTTATTCTGGCACACCTTTAAAAATAATCAAAACCTAGAAGATTCAAAATTCTATTGGCCGGAGCGAAAATTAACAGCTTTATTCAGAAATATCAGAAAAATTGAGCTTTAATAAAGTGCAGTATCTATAGCTCTTTAAAATTGGTCCCAGCCCAGCACCAACATTTAAAATGTTGGACATTACATGGCGCCTGTAAAAGATAACACGCTGTACCGACCAGGTACACATTTCACAAACAAATAGAGGTGCCTAAATGAGCCGATAAAATGGAGATAAAGATAAAGGGAGTAAATCTGACTCATGAATGAACAACACAAAACAAACTGTTTTGTGTTGTTCATTCATGGATCAGATTTACTCCCTTTATCTTTATCTAAACATTTCACACATGAGGAGGGTAGAAGAAAGTAAGTGAAGAAAGAGCATTAAGGACTTATCTTTGCGCCGCCCATTGCGGGGCTCGAATCCAAGACCTACAGACCATGAGCCGAGCGGTATAATACAAGACTGCAAGATCGCAGAGAGATATTAAAAAAGAAAACCCCAACTTGCCCTAGAATCGGCTTTATATAAGCATAACAAATAAAATACAGGTTTTGAATTAACGTAGTCGATTTTTGAGGATAACTATAATTGTTCGTAGGTTTATTCTAGGTCAAATAGTTAAATCACCATAATATTTCTAAGAAGAATAATTAATAAAATTCGTTTTATCAGTATAAAGTTCATTAAAGACACCAGCCGCACTACGAGGAACAATGGTGGGAAAACTTTTGCCTTAATAAATATTGATGGAAGAACGACAAGATAAGTCAATATCGATGGACATTTTTGAAAAAAAAACAACATAATACACTAGGTTTTGAAAGAGAAGGTTGTAATGATGCGGAAACATTTTTCACTACACACGATACGAGTTTATCAAACAATTTAAAAGTTATTAAAAAGTTGGATACTTTAGTCGACGACGACTGGAGACAAGTAACTTAGTAACCATTAACCCTTTCCTTCCAACTATAGGAAAATCGTCACATGCGTCACCAACATTTTTCTTATTCAAATTTCTTTTCTACATCATAAAACTTAAAGAAAATATACAGTGTGTTGTAGTGTATTTTTTGTTAAAGAAATTATGTATCGCAAGAACGTTACTGCTATTGTGTTTGAGTGATAAAAAAATATATTTTTGTGTTAGTTGGGTGTGAAGTTTTGTGGACAATCCTGAAAATGGCTGGTAAGGAGAGAGTTAAAAGACAATGATGAGCCACCGTTCTTCTTGTGTAAAACGTGGTCAACGATTAAATAAAATGAAGCTATAGCTCTCATGACAGATTTATTTGTTGGATCTCGTTGAAACGACTAAGGAATAACCTTTTGGAAACGAATAGGACCATTCAAATTCAAATTAATTATTAACATAGCATAACTTATAAACGAAGAAAAAAAATCATATGAAATTGTTTATTTCGTCGATCAATCACAATACTGACGAAAAAAAAGTAGAAGAAAAACAGTTTTAAAGAATAGTCGTTAAGAACACGACTTTGTGACTTTGTTATGTATCAAATAAAAATACAGTGGGTGGTATGTCATGTCACTGATACGTCATCTTCGATTTCCCCCATATGAATAAACTAAATAAAAACATGGAACTTAATCTCGCAGGCTTATTCAAGCTTGTAATATATAATCCGATTCGTAGTTAACCCTCTCCTCATCCCTTTGAAGTGCACTTTAAAATTGTTATTATTATTGACGTATTCGTGAGAACTCATCAGTCATATTGGTGTTTGAAGTGCCATACAATGAAACATGATCTGTGTACGTACCTACAGATTATAGTATGTATTACTTTGGCTACATTAAAGCAAGTAAATTTGTTATGAATTTTAAATGAACTATTGAGAGTGCCAAAAAGTAAAGAATTTAGGCAACGTACATATGGCACACTACGCCATCTGGGCGGGGTGATAAAGTTAAATTTACGCAATGCTTATACCATCTACCATGTGTATTATGGGTTTAAATGGCTGCCCGTACGACTGCCAACATGCCGACCTTACGAGATTAATCCCCATGCTGAATTAATCAGGTGTGCCAAACCCAGACTTGCTATTCTCCTGCTTGCCTCGACTGTGCGATTGCATATAAACATGAGTCATAGCCAGAGGTTATCAAAGAATGAACTGGCCTTGTTAAAAAAACAAGACAAGATGAGGTGGTGGTAGCGTTATAATTCCTGATGTAAAAATCGGCTTCGAGCTGGGGAAGAAATTTCATCGTCAACCTGTTCATCCAGCAGTAAAGCTAACTGGGTTTATTCTTTTTCAGGAAAGTACAAACGACAAGGAAAGGAAAAAACTACTCTGTCGCATGTCTCAAGATATTTCCCTCCCAACAGGATAGTCTCCAACATCTGCGTCAGACACGGGACTCATCGTTCTTTACTTTAAAAAATACAGGGTTCGGTCATTTCTTATCGCGTTATGTTGCGATCCAAGATATTCCGTGATGCCTGGGACATATTCTTTCACTTAAATTGAAATTGAAAGGGGAATCACGGAAACCTCTACCAGCAAAGCTTTATATTATAATATTATACTTATATACTGTATACTAGTGCCGCGCTGAAGACCGGTCTGGACCGCGGTCCGACGGTCTTTTAGCTGTGAACCGAAGACCGGTCCCAGAGGGGAAGATCGGCGGCGGTCCTCACTTCTTATCACCTTTCAACTAGTGCGGGGCGGTCCTTGCAAGGACCACGGTCCTACGGTCTCGCGCCATAGCCTACTACTTCCCCAGCGATTCGTTGCTTCGGTTGCCTATCTTCCACCAATCACCACCCATCCCACTTAATTAATCGCACCCACCCCCCTTTGCCATACACTAAACGACACAGACGACCATACAGGCAGACGACCACCAACCTCCACTCCGCAAACCGCCCTTTCGTGTGTGAGATGGGGGGAACAGGAGGCGCACGCCTTGGACGATTCCATTATACGGGTAAATTTCAAAATTTACTACACCATAATGATCGCAATGACAATGATCTATGGTGAAGGCATGACCCCTCTTCTCTAATGGGTTATTGTTTGAAATGTATGTGACTACAAAAGATGTGTGTGTTTGTGGTGTGTGTGTGTGTGTGTGTGTGTCGAACCTAGCAAGTAGCAAATCCGATTTTTTGTTTTCTTTTGTCCATCTCTTGTCACCACTCCTTTCTATCGCAGTGTTGTCATTTAAAATAATACAATAATATTAAAATTTCGTTTGGTGTTTTTACTAATCAAATAATATGAGTTTCATTAGTTTCTTCCTTCCAAAAAACCCAGTTATAACGTCTGAATTTTAAAAAAGTCCAATAGAATATTTGGGGACCCCGATAGCTCAGTTGATAGAGCACTCTCTTTATACGCAAAGGGCCAGAGATCGATCCCGGGTGCAGTCGATTTTTTTCTGAATCCCTGTCTACTCAGCAATGAATGGGTAGCTGAGTTTGTTAGATCTGGCGAAAAGTCACCATCGACCCCTCTTATCACCTCATCCACCCCCTCTTATTATAACTTCACGTCTCTCTCTTACTCTTCAATGCTCGCTGCCCTCTAATGTGTGTGTGTGGGGGGGGGGGGGAGGGGGGGGGTAGGAGTTGCGTGTGTGTATCAACGCCACGAACAACTCGATCAACGCCTTGGGCGATGACATTATCTCCGTTAATGGGGATAAATTTCAAATTTTATTAAATTATCGAAGTAACAATGAAGTACGGTGAGCAAATAAAGAAGGCATCACCCCTCTTCTCTAATTAGGTTACAATTTGAAATGAGTGTGACTACTCCGTGTGTTTTACTCCTGTAGGCCACGGTTTTCATCGTGTAGCCGTCTTTAACGGTTCAAGAATGAACGGACCGGTCCTAGGACCGGTCCTTGCGGTCTTCATTTCCCAAGGACCGTAGGACCGTGGTCCTTAAGCTTGCCAAGGACCGCCCCGCACTAGTGCATACCTAAGTAAATAAATGGCAAATTAAGATGTGAATACCCGTCATGTCTTCAATGAGGTAGGAAAAAGGAATATGGGTTGGGGGTAAACAAAACGATATCAACAGAGCTCAAAACGAACCCAGAAGGCCACTTAAGGAGGGGTTGCAGGTATCTTACTAAAACATATACAGCTCAAAATAATCTTCGGTGAGATCACATTTTACAAAACGATCTAGCCATGTTTTGAAGATAGTCTTGCAGTAGTTTTCTGAAACGCTTGCTAAATACTACTAGCGGATGGCTGAACCGAGGGCCGGATTGCTGCCGAAATATATCAATGTTACTTCCCTCTATAACTTATAGTGACGAAAGAGCACAATCCTGGACCAGTCTCTTTAAGCTCTTCTAAGACTTTTCTGCTCTCTTGACATCGCTCTCTGCAATTCTCTCCAGGTGAGTTCTTTGGAATTTGTACAATATTCTTCAATAGTTCTGTGATAATTATTTCATCCTCAAAGAAAAGATAATGCAAGATAAATGTGTCAGTCAGTTGTCAGTGTTTAATTCTGGATCTAATTTTTTTTCTGGGAGATCGATATTGGCACTGGACAATAAATCGGACCATCCAGACTGGCCATTCATTTCTGATGTGCTCCGATGCGTCATTCTTCTGATGATTGATTTCCACGTTGTTTATGTCATTATGGTTCTTGTTTGGCGATGCCATTTCCCAAATCCTGATCATGTTTACGGTCTTGCACCACTGATTAGCCAGCTATAAATGTGACATTTTTGAGCAGTGGTTCTTCATTCTTGCATTCCACTTCTTATTAACTTGTCTTCAATCTTGATATTGATATATTCTCGATAACTGACATAAATATCTTCAAGTTGGAAAACAATGAGGCCCTTTCTTTCTTTAAAATATGTTTGCTCAGTTTCCCGCTTTCCACAGAAAAGGACCGTGACGACCATTGGTTTACATGTATTAAGTTTGATTTTAAGTTGAATGATTTTCTACTCTATTCCTATCAATTTAGTTCACCTTCCGAAACGGTTATGGTCTATTTTGTTCTCACTAGTACTCAACAATCTACTAGACAGCAGCGGCGTAGCCTGGTCATTTAGGAGCATGGGGCTGGATTTGAGATGTGTGTCGCATGAATATTATCTTTTAGTTATGGATATGAGAGAGAGAGAGAGAGAGAGAGAGAGAGAGAGAGAGAGAGAGAGAGAGAGAGAGAGAGAGAGATTTGATGCACTCAATTATTTTACCTAAGATTTGTATGTTCTTTGTAACTTGTTCATAATGCCTGGCCAAGGATAAGCGATAGCCACTGTCAATCTGTGCACATATGTGAACAGGACCAACGGTTTTCAATCTAGTGGTGATATTTAAATGTAAGTTAGACTTCTGATGGTTCAATGCTCTCTGTGTTAAATTTTTCAAACAGGTAAATCCATTTCTTGTCCAACACAATTCTGTATTGCTGTTATCGCCAAACAAAATACAATTAAAACAAAATAAACTCTTCTTTTCTATTCTCACCGTAAGCCAAGGAAAACGACCATACCAATCTTTATCAAATTAAATGACCGATTCTGTTTCCCGTCTTTAATAGTGAGTACAAAATCGTTTGGTTGATGGGGACCACAGACGACTAGGAGTCTTGTATTCTCTATGACGGGGACCGAGACTTTTAATCAAAAGTTTATTTTCCCTATTCAAAGAACTGGTATTGATAGTCAACAGGTAATAGACGTGATTCATCACACTTAATAATAGCAATTAATTAAAATTTTAAAAACAGACACTGCACACATCAGATTAACACTCGAATTATCAGTAAACATACATACAGTCTCACACTCAAGTTAAAAGGGACAAGTGGAATTCAATATCACATGCCTGACACGCCTCGAAGAGGGATGGGTAACAGGTACAACACGATTGCCATTAATTAGGTCATTGTGTGTGGCTGCGAGTAAGAAAGCCACAATGACTCTGTTCAAAGTCAAGATACCTCTTCATGCCCACAGTCATAGCACACGGCAAACGTGAAATGCATCGCCTGGTTGTATCGTGGGAATATGGCTAGAAGCATTCTCAACCTTTAAAGCCACACGCTGTACTGATTGGTCAGGGGCACGAGTATGACTCGAGCTGTAGTAAATTCTAAGCGGTGTGATTGGTTCAAGTTTTGAGGCTCTGTAAGGGTTTTTCAACACCAGGTCAACAATGAATTTCATTGTTTGTGAAACAGAAAATTAAAAGTGTGACTTTTTATTGTTAAATTCTTACAAATTATCAAGACAATGACGACCTGTGGCTTAGCCTTAATAGCCTTTAAGGCCCAACGCCACTGCTAGACAGAGCAAAATATCTAATTCAGGAGACAGTTTCAATTATGGTGTCTGAAAAGAATACGACCATTTCAATTAAACTACACTGCTACTATAACAATTGCAACTTATATAATTCATGAGATCAAGATTGGGTCAGTCAATTGTTTTTCTAAAGCCCACTCATCCAGAGCTCATGGGTTCATGTCGTGACAATAATAGATACCTTCTTTCCTACACGACTTACAACCAATCCTTTTGTCCATGCTTAACAACCTATGCCATTATGTGCGCTACGACCCTTTTCACACGACAACTCCCCCCCCCCCCCCCCCCCCCCCCCCCCACACACACCTAAAAATTATCCACAACACGGTCAGTATTAAAAGCTTTGCGCAAAGAGGAAATTAAAACAAGGAGAGAAACAAGTAAAGGTACCACCAACTAAACACCAGCTAGCACCGCTGATCTTGTACTGCATTACAACTACTACTATTATTACTTTTAACTGTAGTGAGAGCATAGCTGCCATTATCTGGAGAGGAAAAAAAAAAAACAATCCAAAAAACCTTTTCTCATTTTGACCAGAAAACGTTATCTCAAGCATCGATCGATTAAAATGACCCCAAGCTTTTCAAAAAGTCTCATCTCTTAATTAAGCTTCTGGTTTGAGTGAGACGTCTTCTTTTTTTCCTCCCAAGTTGAGAGTTATTTTATTTGATCGATATTTGAAGTAAAAGTTTTCTGGGTAAAATGAAAAACAAAACTGGATGTTTTGCCAGAGTAAATCTGATAGGTCGCCATTGCAGGCAAGAATTCAAAGAATGTCACCTGCGGATCATCGAACACACCAGACTAAATTAGCATTGCGTAGTTTCTATCCAAATAAAAATGGATTCCAGCTCGCCTCGGGACCCTAATAAATAAACCTTTGCTTGCCTGACATGCTTATCTCGACTCCAGCCGTAGCAAATCCTCTCACCGTTGCTTATTTCAATTGTTGTTTCCCCTTGTGTCAATGTGTGATTCCGTATTCTTTCCCCAAGAATCCGTGACCCTCGCCAGTCTTTTCTTATCAAGAGTGATTAATGATTATCGATAAAAACGAACTGCCAAATATTTCAATTAAGACGTACATGTCAGGTTATAAAATATATTCTTATCCCAATGATGACATGAAATAAACAAGTAAAGCAAAGACAATGATTTCATTCAAATTTCTATCTGAAACGAGCTGTAAAAGCTACAAAATGTTTTACACTTAAATTTTTTAAAGTTTTGCATTATCTCTCCCACCCCCCCCCCCCCCCCCCCCCAAATAATTTTTAAATAAATCAACAAACAAAATAAACGAAAGAAAACAAAACAAAACAAAAATTCTCGAAGACCGGGCCAGAACCTAACTATCATTGCAGACAATTCTGGCACCGTTACGGTGATACAGGTAGCTGGGTCTATTGGATCTGACGGAAAGTAAGTTTGTGATTGATTAGCGTCCAAACCAAGGGTAAAAATCAATTGCTACCGTACGTTTAGCGCAATAGAAAAAGGGAGAGTACTCCGTGCCCAATGGCATTGCGGCTTGAAGGACTGCGACTGCAATTAAATATGAAATTGAATTTGAAGGCAGTATCGACAGAGATTAAAGACGCATTATGTATAATCCCAAATAAAAGGTTTAAAAAAAAAAACAAAAAAAAAAAAAAAAAACAAATCCTCTGAAGAGAAAATGCCATTCAAACGAGCCAAACCTTCTTTTGTAAAGAAATAACTAAAATGAACAAGCCGTTAAATAAAACCGACAATGGTGCTTAATTTCTGTTTATATTTGGTTGTTTTAGAAGGAATGTAGCTATGTGTTATGGACACTTGATAGGACCTGATAGAGCATGAGGAAAACCAAGATTACGGTCACAAGATATAACTTAATGGGACAATCGCACTTTAAATCGATCAAATTAGATGCACATTCCTCCCACCAAATCCAAGCATCAGTAACACACTTTATGGTCACCTGGAACAACTACAAAAGACGTCTAACTACTACGTCATGGCACAAGACCGAAGGGCTAGAGCCCAGGTGGTCGCTGGTTCGGATAAGTAAGTAAGTAAATCGATCAAGGTAAGAATATGTGAGCAAAGCACCTTTTCCAAGGACTCAACTATGCACCGAGCCTGGCTGGAACCCAGGACCTTCCGGTCCGAAAGCGAGTGTCATACCACATAAACGCACAAAGCCTTTAACGACTACGGTGCGCTATTAAAAATCAGCACTTTTTTTCCACCTACTTAACCATTCCGGCAAAAGTTTGTTGAAATATCTAAGACAATAGTAACCGCAAGAGGAATGTGTGGCTAACACAAAAAAAAAAAGAGAAAAAAAAAAAAGAAAGAAAAGTGAAAGCAACAAATCAATCAGTCAGATGTCGCTACGAATTTCGATCTGGTCAATTATATTTTAAGATTCGTTTTAAAAGGTGAACAAGGGGTAGGGTGGGTGAGGGTATGGTATTTGATTTAAGTGAAAGTCATACTTTATTTTAAAAATAAAGTACATAAAAATAAAACTATCAGGTCAGTGCTACCATTCAACATATTTTATCTACTTGTTGCAGGGCTATCGAATTGTGGATGTCGCGAGAGACAAAATGGATTATTATCTCACATTGGTTTTACACACATCGGGTATGAACCATGCTCCTTAAATTGATTTTACTCAGTTTCAGTTAACGAAATTTAATAGCAAAGCATCCATTCCTTTATCGAAAGGCATTAATCGTTAATCAAAGAATGGATGCTATTGCTTGGACTTAAATAATCCATGGTTACATAAAGATAAAATTTAATATTTTCACCCCGACCATATCAGTTTGAAGCAATCAATGAAATATGCACCAGTAATCAATACAGCTTTCACACTCTATAGGACGGTTCGATATTTAAACTTTTAAATATCATGTAAAAGGCGAATGTACATATGGCCTAAATATTATAATTATGATAAAGGTGTTATTTATGGGCTCTGAATAGTAAGTAGGAATGAAGGTACGAGACAAGCGGTAGAGATGAAATGGAATTTTTAAAAAGATAATTTATTTTTAATGCTAGAATAGAGAATGCAGAAAACAGAAAGGGGATATTTAATAGGGTGGGAGAAAAAAAAAGAGAGAGAAAAAGTATGCCGCCGTTTCAGTACGAAACAGAAAAATCAGAAACACTCAAAAATTCACAAATAACAAGAACAAGTCATTAGTCATTACTGACCAAGTCTAATTTAAAATCATCATTTGGTTAAAGAAAGACGTTCTGAAATCACGATATCAAAATCTTTCAACATATTTTCCCGAACAATTGTTATCTAAATTTCAATAAATGAGTTTCGACGTCTAAGTAGTCTTTCAGAGCGATTCGGCCCTTGGAGCCGGAGTTTATCCCGGTTTCTATAGCGTGAAACAGACAATAGCAATAGGTTGCTATCCTTTGAATAGGACGCTAGTCTATCGAAAAGTACTGTCCACCAAGTCTAACAGACTCGGTTACCCATTCACTCTTGGGTGGACAGGGGCGGGGGGGGGGGGCAGAAATAATCTCGACTGCACCCGGGATCGATCTTGGTCCCTTTGCGTGTGAAGCGAGTGCTCTACCAACTGAGCTATCATGACCCCCAATAAATGAGTGACTGTGATAAAATTTCAGACTAGCATCATTTATAGGTTGGCGGCTACATGCTTCTCAATATTTCCGGGTTTTTCTCTCTCGAACCCAACGAATCTTTTAAAAGGGAAAGACCACAATTCTTACGATAGAAAGAAGCAGTATGTAGAGATGGGCAGTACGAAGGAGTTTTTTTTGTGACACCCAGAGGACACATTCTTATTTCTCATAAAAAACGAAAAGAATGAAAGATGAGCATAACTAACCAAATGAGACAATGAAAGATATACGTATTAAAACAATAACATTCTCGAATGGAAAGATAGGTTAACATGAAATCGAAAATACTCAAGTTTAAATCGATCGGGTCATAATGTTGATCAAAATATTATATTGGCACTTAGGACACTATGAGGAGAGAATTGATGTGTGTTTAAATAGAAGCAAAAGAAAGAACCAAGCACTGCACGAAAAAGCTATGTAGAAGGGAAGGCACACACACTAATGCAAAACATATTTAAAGAGGACGGACGATAAATAAATAGACTGGAGACGTAGATTTCAGGATTAGCAAATATTTAGCTTGTTTTCTGTTTTTATTTAAAAATACATAGTTAATCAGAACTTGGAATTTCTTTTGGCAAATACGATCGTAGATAGTGGGGGAAAGGACAAATGGCGGCGGAGATATGTAGTATTTAATTTAAGATTGAAAAGGATACAGACAGGGAATGACTGACAGTCCGATATATAAATAAATAGATGGAAAGATAAACAGATAGATAGATAGATAGATAGACAGATAGATAGATAGATAGATGGCTGGCAGGATGGGTGGAAAATAAATAATAGATATATAGATAAATAGATTGATGGATAGATCGATAAATAGGTAGTAGAGATAGATAGACAGGCAGATAAACTGAAATGCACTATTTGGGGAGGTGGATTTATGGACATAATAAATTATACATTCTATACTAACCTTCAGTGTAATATAATTGCAAAAAGGAAAGAAATGATAGAGTATATTATTATGTTTTGTACTTTCGTACACAAAGCCTTTTGAAGAGAAAAAAAATGTATTATCATCAACAGTAATGTTCACATAACTTACCGTTATCACGGCTGATCTTCGTAGTCCTATCAGATGGAGGAGGCTCCGATGATGCATCCGATGCAGCAATAACGGGCGACGGCTGCTTTGTGGCCAAAACTAGCTTGACCAGTCCTCGTGGTAACAGTCTTAGGATCTGCTGGACACGCGAGTCTGTTTGTCCAGCCAAGTCTGTCCCGTTGACCGATAGAAGATAATCGTCAATCCTGAGTGGTCAAACAGAAAGATAAATGGGGTGGGGAGTTATATGTATGTTTGTATGTATGTATAATATATATATATTGTATTCTTATTTACAAGGAAATGGAAACAGGTCTAATACGCCACCAATATGTTTTCCTTTAACTCACTCAATCCTAGAAATTTTTACTACTTTTAAAAATTGAAAAAAAAAGTATTAAAAATGAGCATGTACATATATAGTTTTATTCAACTACCATTAACATGCAAAACAAAAAACATTAGCTTTGACATTACGCCTATACTTTGTCTCAGAAAAATGTAATTAAATAGGCATGGGGTAAAAGTAACCCGGGAAAACTACGGATATAGTCGGTGGTAAGGTTGAGGGAGTTAAAACAATAAAATAAAATTAGGAATTATCGTTCTACTCCTCCGTTCAATTGACTCCAAGAGTGCATTGATCCACTTAAAACATCCACAGACAAAAGAGAGGGGATTCGGTGCCAACACCACCACCCCCCTCCCCCCCCCCCCCTTCCGGATACCGACCAGGACCACCATTAACCAGTATATTTTTGACCAATAAAACCGCAGGATTTGTGACACACCCTCAATCCTTGTCGGAAAAATAATATAGCAGGTTGTTTACAAACAATAGAATGAATGACAAAGACATTACTGCTCTCTGTTATTGTTCCTCCACCGCTAGTTGTGTGATTCGTTCTCACAAGATTCTCTCAATCAGACTATAAAGAAAGGTGACAAATCGCTTCTTTTTTATTTAGATGGTACGATTGATCAGGCGTGTGGAACTAATAGTAATTATCATCAAACGCATATCATCGATGGTAATACCGTGTGGTTGGCTCACTTCTTTCACTTCCCTCACAAAGGGTCCGGTATCGACCCCGGGTGAAGTCGGGATTTTATCCGACCTCCGACCCATGATCACCTAGGAGTGACTGAGTAGTTGGGACTTGTTAGATCTCGGGGAAAGTAGTTTGCGATTAGATTAGCGAACTATAAAACGTTAGCAAGCAATCATTATTGATAGCCAAGCTATATAAACTGGGACAAACCCCGATTTTTATGGGCTTTGCAGTTCTTAAAAACAAAGGACAATGAACCCCTGTCTTTCTGGTAAAGATACCCTGGGATTCCAAGTAACGTTTCGATCCAAAGGCTGGTGATTTATCACTCCACCATCGGCTGGCCCTCCAGGCCTCAAGTGGCAACATACTTAGGAAATTTTATCAAAAATTGATCTCGCTCGCATTGACAATGGTCGCGTAAGGCAATAAAACGATATTCGAAACAACGTAACTTCACAGACCGGATTAGACTGATCGTGTGTGTGTGTGTGTGTGTTTGTGTGTGCGTGTGTGTGTATGTGCGTGTGTGCGCGCGCGCGAGTCTAATGGTGTTTATTTCCTGAAATAGAAAAAGACCCTTGTGATTGTACCTACTTTCATAAATCGCCACAGCTAACTTTCTCCGTTCTGTGTTTTTCTCCGATTCTAACCCATACAAGGCAGATGACAAGAGAATTAAATGCATTGGAGATGAAGTGCTACAGATTGACAGTGTCTCAGAGAGAACAGGCCTTATAGCCTGCCAGTTCATGTCAACCAGCAAGAGATTGAAGCTGTCATATTTTGGTCAATCAAAAACGAAAGACACCATTAGAAAAGCTTTGTCAAGAGGGAGGGTGCCTGCGAGGGCAAGCTGAGCAGAGGGAGGCCAAGGACAATGTGGTCTAAAGACAATAAACTGGATGGGGAAAACAACCACAGAGGCAGGACGCACGGCACAGATTAAAACCCAGAAAGGAGCTCCGTCGGGCTATAATTTGGGAGACTACGTCCAACAAAGATCCGCCTCAAAATAAAAAGAACCCATATAACTTATTATAACATTTTCTCTAAGTTTCATTACACGGTATTCCAAAACGTAGATGTACAGAAGAAAGACAATTGATAGTCGTCCATTCACTATTCCAATAATTTTGATAATTCTTGTGGTGAACGTTGAATCCTTACAACGTATGTACTGCATATAGTTATCGATCAGAACGGCTTTAACAAGTACATAGGTACATTATAGAAAACAATGTGCTTTTATTCAAGGGCAGAACGTAACATTATTATTACATATTATGATCCTGAATCGTTCGGCAATATTTGTCCAGTTCATCAAGCTTGCTGAGTTTACAAAACGATGGAAGTAGGAAGTAAAAAAAATAATAATGTATTCATTCCTCTCATCCCCGATCCATTCATTTACCCACATTAAATATTTTCCCCTAATATTTATACTTGTAAATTAAAATATTATAATTTAACATGTTTGCACAAGTGACGTCAGTGTTTTTATTATATTATAACAACCTTTGAGGCGCATTCAAATTAAAAGAGTATCAAGCAGCAGGGGGAGCAACTTTGGATAAACCAGCCGCGGCTTTTCTATTTCTCAGTTGTCTTTCACGTCGGCTATTTCCATGTGTGCTCACTGTAGCCTACACAATCTAATGGAATTCCTCTCACTGATTGAGGAAACAAAATCACGGTAAGCAAAAGATAATATAGTTCCTAATTCTCTCAAAAGATGTCAAGTCATTACAATTGTCGAGTTTTTAGAGTTTAAGTCATACAAATCCTGCTCTGTCTTCTTGATAGAACTAGAACTACGAAATACAATATGGGAGATTGCGTTGACGCATTCATATCAACACATTTACGTAATTATTACATATTATATCAACTACACAAATAGACACCTTTAGAAATCATTACTTCAAAGACGACCCAAGTACTCTCAAATACGAAAGAATGTGAAGACAAAAAAAAAAACCCCCAAAGGAATGCAGTTGTAGGTAGTTCACGCTTGATTAGCTGACAAATCTATTGAAGGCACCAGACAGATACACACACACACACACACACACACACACACACACACACACACACAACCAAATAGACGACGTGACTATAATAACATTCTTATGAGATTGTGAAAATCTCGCGATCTCGTTTATGAATCCACTTAGTTTCACAAAATCCAGAATTTAAGACTTCCGAATTTCATCTTTATTAAAAGAAACCGTATATTATACTGTTTAAACTATTAAAAAAAACTACAATCCGTCAACATTATAGTAAATATATCAAGCTAACATGAATTTGATGAGCAACTGTGTCATTATTTGGGATGCTTAATAACGACAGGAGCGCTGCAAACTGGTCTGCACATTATTACGGATTATATCACGATACTACTCTCCCTTGAACAAAACTAACAAAAACTAAATAAGATATCAAAAACATTCTTGACCAAAATGACTCTTTTACATTGGCGACAAATGCGTAGAGATGTCAAAGTTGGGATCGATCCATTCTTAATATAACACAACAATTTGGCCCTTACACTTTCTCACATAAATCTGTAGACAACTGTTAACAGAATTGAACTAATAACAACTGTAGCATGTAAAAACAAACAACAAACTAAACAAAAGAGAAACAAACAAAAAATAAACCCACACAAAAAAACAACAAATAAATAAAAACTGTGAGGCTGAAACCATTCTCAAGCAAATAAATACATGCTTCACATAATGCTTCGTCGACACTGTCAATTTTTGTCAAATACTGTTTGCAATAGCCTGCTCCAATCAGACGTATGATAAATATCACATCACAGTCAATATATCTATTCAATCAACAGGTCAAATTCATAATGTGGGTATGAAATTTGTAACCGAGGAGATTTATGTCTGCTCATGGTGAATCTTATTTATTACAATTTGATGCTATCAATAAGCCAAAATATCTAAAAGCCGAAGAAAATCGGATACCGTGCAACTAATTTTACCACATAATTTTATCAGCTTTGACTCAAAGAAGTTTATGTTTTATGGGTTTGCTTCCTTTTCGATACACTTTTTCCATTTTGTCCTAGATTCAAGCATGATAATCAGAAAAAAATGTGATATAAAAACCACAACTTTTTTCAAATTTAATAGTTCTCAAAATATTCTATATTTTCAATCTCTTCATTCTTTCTTGATTTAAAATAATTCATCGGAATCTCCACTATTCAACAAATTATTGCTTCCATGGTAAGACGACTATTCCTTTTTAACCCAAATCAAAGGGTATGGACAATATGAAATAAACAGAAACTATTTTTGTCAACATGTTACACTTTACTTCTCTCCCTCCCTCTCCCTATCTCTCTCTCTCTCTCTCTCTCTCACACACACACAGACACACACACACACACTCTCTCTCTCTCTCTCTCTCTCTCTCTCTCTCTCACTCTCTATCTCTCTCCATGCTCTTCCACCAAAGTTGTCACTGAGACTTTACTAAAGATTTACGTTTAATGTGGAATTTCCCGAGAGTCTGCTAAAACGCCTACTTTCAGACAGGTTTCAAAATATTTGAGTTCCTCTCTGTATGACGACATGTTGAAACCACTTCTGTAAAATACAAGACATTTCAACCCAAATGCGATGGATCCTGATGTTAATATACGAGTTGAGAAATGACGAATGCAAACGAGTTCCGATCGTCAGGGTTAAATGTGCAATGCTTTAAATTATCATTATTATATTTACTCGACAATTTCGTGACAAGAAGACGCACCTGGCTATCGGTCTCAACACCGCCAATCAATCCAATACCTTTACATGTTTCTGTCAAGTTTCGGATTAAAGGCACTTAGTGTTTCGACAACTGGCGTTTAGGTTTATAAGTTATGTTCACTGTGGCCCTCTACCTCCTCTACCTTTACAATAGTAATAATGTCCCGACTTTCAAGTGAATTCCCGACTTTCAAGTGAATCGTGATGAAGCCCCGGCCAATCACTTAACTACATTGAATTCGAGAGTGTTTCAAATCTCAAACCGTGACTTTATAAAGTTAAGCAGATTGTAAAGACAAGATCTTTAGGGGGACTTTTAAAAACTAACTCGTTAAAAAAGCAGACAGGTGTGTGTGTGTGTGTGTACATATATATATATATATATATATATATATATATATATATATATATATATATATATATATATATATATATATATATATGCAAATTTTCACTCACATTTTTTTGGCCGAGACGACTCGTTTCTGTGTTTTTTACACTTCTTCAGTCGGCGTAATCCATTGTAATGTCCGTAGAATAGTTCTTACTCCAAACAAGAACTTTTCTACGGACATTACAATGGATTACGCCGACTGAAGAAGTGTAAAAAACACAGAAACGAGTCGTCTCGGCCAAAAAAATGTGAGTGAAAATTTGCATTATATATTAGCTCTAACGACCATTATCGAGCACTTTCGTACCTACAAGTACCCACCAACACTCATATATATATATATATATATATATATATATATATATATATATATATATATATATATATATGAGCCAAGGTCAAAAGGTGCCCGCCTGATACCAGTGTTAAGAAAATTTTATTTTTACTTAATTATGGGCTGTTTTCATTGGGTTAATGCTTGTAATCAATTGATAATATGAAGAAGAGATAGAATTCAACAGAATATGAAATAAACAACTTGAAAGTGAAATTTGAATGCTGTTTGGCATGTGCTTAAAACGAGGTCAACGCATCACCTTTTTAGAAATCATGTAGAAATTAAATGTGATGTTTTAGCTCACGTGATTGAAATTTGACTAATAGTATAAAGTCAAAATTTACTTTTAAACGCAATTGCAGTATATTACATATCTGATTAAGTTTGTTTCATATAGAGTTCTTAAAAAGTTGGTGTTGCTTGTGACCTTTGGTGTCATCAAACACAGCACAATACTAAGACTCGACATGAAACTTTAAAGCTCATGTTTAATGTTTATAAAATGTTTTATTATGAGAAAAAAGCATAGATTTACTATCTGAACTCAAATCTTGGAGTAAATGTATACCGTTTTGCCGATATTGAGGTTTATTGATTTTGGTGTCATTTGTCACAAGCAACACGGCATGCGTGAACACGTGGAAGTTTGTTTTGTTAAATGGCGATTCGCAATTTTGATCCACCCTTCTTACAAGTAGTGCGGGGCGGTCCTTGGCAAGCTTAAGGACCACGGTCCTACGGTCCTTGGGAAATGAAGACCGCAAGGACCGGTCTTTAGACCGGTCCGAGACCGGTCCGTTCATTCTTGAACCGTTAAAGACCGCTACACGATGAAAACCGTGGCCTACAGGAGTAAAACACACGGAGTAGTCACACTCATTTCAAATTGTAACCTAATTAGAGAAGAGGGGTGATGCCTTCTTTATTTGCTCACCGTACTTCATTGTTACTTCGATAATTTAATAAAATTTGAAATTTATCCCCATTAACGGAGATAATGGCATCGCCCAAGGCGTTGATCGAGTTGTTCGTGGCGTTGATACACACACGCAACTCCTACCCCCCCCCCCCCCCCCCCCCCCACCACACACACATTAGAGGGCAGCGAGCATTGAAGAGTAAGAGAGAGACGTGAAGTTATAATAAGAGGGGGTGGATGAGGTGATAAGAGGGGTCGATGGTGACTTTTCGCCAGATCTAACAAACTCAGCTACCCATTCATTGCTGAGTAGACAGGGATTCAGAAAAAAATCGACTGCACCCGGGATCGATCTCTGGCCCTTTGCGTATAAAGAGAGTGCTCTATCAACTGAGCTATCGGGGTCCCCAAATATTCTATTGGACCTTTTAAAAATACAGACGTTATAACTGGTTTTTTTGGACGGAAGAAACTAATGAAACTCATATTACTTGATTAGTTAAAACACCAAACGAAATTTTAATATTATTGTATTATTTTAAATGACAACAATGCGATAGAAAGGAGTGGCGACAAGAGATGGACAAAAGAAAAAAAAAATCAGACTTGCAACTTGCTAGGTTCGACACACACACACACACACACACACACACACACACACACATCTTTAGTAGTCACATACATTTCAAACAATAACCCATTAGAGAAGAGGGGTCATGCCTTCATCATAGATCATTGTCATTGCGATCATTATGGTGTAGTAAATTTTGAAATTTACCCCGTATAATGGAATCGTCCAAGGCGTGCGCCTCCTGTTCCCCCCATCTCACACACGAAAGGGCGGTTTGCGGAGTGGAGGGAGGTGGTCGTCTGCCTCTATGGTCGTCTGTGTCGTTTAGTGTATGGCAAAGGGGGGTGGGTGCGATTAATTAAGTGGGATGGGTGGTGATTGGTGGAAGATAGGCAAAGGACCGAGGCAACGAATCGCTGGGGAAGTAGTATGGCGCGAGACCGTTGAAAGGTGATAAGAAGTGAGGACCGCCGGCGGTCTTCCTCTTTGGGACTGGACCACGGTTCACAGCTAAAAGACCGTGGGACCGGTCCTCGGTCCGGTCCTCAGCGCGGCACTACTTACAAGCCTTTGAAGTGCAGCACTTTCATTTGCCTTTCCAGCGTGGCTCCAGGCAGAAAAGGTAAGTTGAACTTTGGTGTCATCGCTATTTTACATTGTCACAAGCAACACTTGATATTGGATATTACAAAGTGCCACCAAAAAATTATGTTTTCAGCTGTTATTCTATTTACAAATATGATATCTAATCTGAGACTGATTTTGACACAATTAATCAATTCCTTGTAATTCTAGTTTTTTATGTTTCAGGGTTGTATCACTCAAGAAAAAGACAAAACTCAAGCTTTTGACGAATCAAGATAAAAGAAGAGTTGTCAAGAAATTTGATTTGATTTACTATTAACACACTAAATTACTACAAACTAGCAGATTTGAGCAGTAGGGTGGATGTTACCGTATGGTTACATGCATTCATTACCATGGCTGATATTAATATAGTGGTTGGGTGACTTCTGGTACTTTTTGTGACCATTGGTGTCATTGGTTAAAATGTCACAGGTGACACTTAAGTTTGAAGTTTCTAGTGTATTTCTGTTTTCATGTTCTTCAAATCTTGAAATGTCATTGAATTACATTTAACAGGCTATATTACATGTGTTCAGTTGCTGTTCTTGATTTATTGAGGCAAAATTGCTTTCTAGTGCCGATTTTGACCAAAGTAATAGCAACAATGCTATTATTAATTTCTAAGTATATTTCCAATTTGAAAGTATTTAGTTTCTTAAAATATTATTGAATATCATTATAGAGTAGGTTATTGTGCTTTTTTAACTGAAAATAATGATATATTATGGACGAAAGTGTGATTTGGTGTTGCTTGTGACATAAGTAATGGTGTCACCGGTCGTATGTCACAAGTCACATTCAGATGCTCTATTTTCCATGTATATTTTTATTTTTGAAGTCTTTGGTTTCTGAAATATTACTAAATTCCATATTTAACTGTGGTTATTACACTAGTTTGACCGAGATTAATGATATATTGTCGAAATTGCAATTTGGTATTGCTTGTGACATAAGTAATGGTGTCATCGGTCTAATGTCACAAGTGACACAATGTCGCTAAATAAGATATGCTTTGGTCACATTATTTCCCAACATTTTATTCCAAAAGTTTCTGAACATTGCTGGTAATAAGCATATGCAATATTGTTGTTGTTGTTAATGTACAAACATTTTTATGAAATAATATATTTGCATTCTATGTTGCTTGTGACCGATGACACCAAAAAGCAACATTTTCTCCAATAGTTGGTAATATTATTGTACTATGATTGTTGTTGATTGTGTCTTTTTGTCTATAACTTACTAAATAAAGTTTGATACTCAACAAAAATCATTTGGTTATAGAGTTTTTTGTCTCATTTTGATGTCACCGGTCACAGGTGACACCAGCAACCTATAGGTATTGTTGACGATATTATGCTGCGTTAGACCTTAAAGTTATCTAAAGGGCCTTTGATTCATGAAGTACAGGGTTTTTGCTACATATATAGAAACATGAATGGACTATTATGTCACTTTTATTTTGAGAAAAAAAATTGGCACCTTTTGACCTTGGCTCATATATATATATATATATATATATATATATATATATATATATATATATATATATATATATATATATATATATATATATAATACACAAGTAAAGAGACAGAGACTAACCCCTATGAACAAAACAAATTATGATAAAAAATATCGGGTATACATAAAAGGGGTGGGGTTCTTCCAGTTTAGAAAGAATGCAATCAAGTCAACGTGCTTCTTCAATATTTACAAGGACTAATCTCTTTGTATACTTGGGATCCCCAAATCCAGCAGCCACCGCATTATAATATAGCTTGACTTTTCACAATGTTGTATCTATACTCCCCCCCCCCCCCCCCCGCCCCCCGGCCCCCAACCCTTTTAACCTTTTCCAGTCTCATTCTTGTCCTTACCAAAACTTCATACTTACCCGACGTGTACATATAAGCACATCGTACGTACCTTATTAACCAGTCAAAAGTCGTACTCTGGAAAGACACGCATTAAAAAATTTGGCCAGAAAACTTGTCCTTCTAATATCGATCGATTTAAATGACCCTCATATTGGCAACAATTCTCAAACCTAGGACCTCGCGAGGCCCCAGGTTTGAGAGTTTTTGCCAAGATGGGGGCCATATAAACCGATTGATATTAGATATTAGAAATAAGTGTTTTTCCAGAGTACGGCAGTTAATTGAGTTTTTTTTTTAATTCAACAAGGTAAACTGGGTAATTTATTGCCGCACAATTCAGCTAATAATAATATTGTTAGGTTCTGCCTTTAGACCAAATTGCATTGTCTTTCATAATAACCAGAATAAACACGCCTGTCTTTATTGCAGATGGCATAAGCTATGATGACCGATACCCTTCATTATTTCCAATGAAAAAATATCAACTGAAAAAGTTGACTGTAATGATATCTATGTGTCAGTATTGTTTTCATTCGATTAAATAGATGTCAGTGTAAAATAAAAAGAATCCGAGACTTAAATAAAACATTAGATATGGTCATAATGTTATTATAGTGGTAAAAGCACATCTTTGGTTCGGAAAATAGCGAGGTCGAAGGTTTTAAAGACGAAGATATAATTATTACTGAAAAACAAAAAAAAAAAACAAAAAAAAGTTCTTGCCATAACAATCTCAAAAACCCAAAGCAAAAAGAAAGATAGGGGAAAGCTATTTAGCTTTGAAACTTCATTTCCAATAGCTTACACTTTAAAACAATTCTTTTCAAATTGTAAATACTCCGCTAGGAAATATTATGTCTGTCGTGAATGTGTAACTTGGTCTTCCTGCCCGTGAGAGCGCGCGCGCGCGCGCGCGTGTGTGTGTGTGTGTGTGTTTGTGTGTGTGTGTTTGTGTGTGTGTGTGTGTGTGGCATGACATGTATTACACTTAATAAATTTTATCATTTTCTTTCCAGTAAAGCGCCTAGGGCCTATTTATTTGGAGTTGAGCGCTATTTATTTATTTATTCATGTATTTATTTATTCAGCAATTTGTTTATTAATCTTTATATTATTTTATCTAATCATTTATTTGTTCGTAACATCACTTCCTCCTCCTCCTCCTCCTCCTCCTTCTTCTTCTTCTTCTTCTTCTTCTTCTTCTTCTTCTTCTTCTTCTTCTTCTTCTTCTTCTTCTTCTTCTTCTTCTTCTTCTTCTTCTTCTTCTTCTTTTCTTCTTCTTTTATTATTTATTATTATATTATTATTATTATTATTATTTATTATTATATCATTATTATTATTATTATTATTATTATTATTATTATTATTATTATTATTATTATTATTATTATTATTATTATTATTATTATTATTATTATTATTATTATTATTATTATGTGATGTATAGAGCATAACTGGATTCACAAATATAAAATATGGATGGGAGATTTTTAAAATTAAAATATGAAAATTGAGCAAAGAAGACATTGAGAGAGAGAGAGAGAGAGAGAGAGAGAGAGAGAGAGAGAGAGAGAGAGAGAGAGAGAGAGAGAGAGAGAGAGAGAGAGAGAGAGGGAGAGAGAGAGAGAGAGAAAAAGAGAGGGGGGAGAGAGAGGGAGAGAGAGAGAGAGAGAGAGAGAGAGAGAGAGAGAGAGAGAGAGAGAGAGATAGAAATACAAATCTATGCTGCTTACTTGACATTGTTGCTCTTTCCGAGAGGGCCATTGCGCTGAACGTCTGTAACTTGAGGATATTTTGAAGACAACGAGGCCTTCACTTTTAATCCAAGGCCAACAATACCAGCTAGGACGTCCACCTGAAAGGGACTTCCGTCCTCTTGTCGAGTTTTGGGGTATTCCGCTTTGGGCGCTTTTGACAGGAACAAGGAAGCAGAGAGGCCGCTGCTTGGTCTGTCAGAAGAGCTACCCCTTGGCTTGTTGTCTTTATGCAAGGCCGATGTTGAACCCAGTGGTCTGAGAGAAGACAAGGGTTTGAAAGATAACCTCTTATCTGAAGAATCTTTGAAAACAGAGGCAGGATTTGTAGCTGTCCAACTTTTCCGGCTCGAGGGTAGTTCGATCATGCTCCTAGGACGAGCCTGAGCATTATTAAGTGGAGTCCCTGAGGATGAAGACTTTTCAAATCCCGCTAATTTAGCCCTGAAATCTGAGGGGGTTTTGATTGATTTGGGTCGAAGGACAACCTGGTCCTGGGAATGCTGTTTGTTTTCGAATATACTTACTTTATTAAGAACTTTCTTGGGGTCGTCAGACCCTGAAGCAGATTTCGGAGGCTTTTCTGCAGTTGTATTATTTGAATTAGAATCTGTCACATTTGAATCCTTGATTTCCGTTTTAGAGTCAGTGAAATCAGTTCCAGGATCGTGTTCTTTGTCCATTGCTTTGGTATTTGTTAAATGATTTTCAACATATTCGTCAGATCTCATACCTGAGGATTGTGACCCCCATTTTGAAAGAGCATTTGAAGCCAATTGTTTTTCACCTCTGGTTAGTGTCTGGGCACTGACCAACTCTTCTTTAATTCCCTCTGTTTCAGAATCGCTTTCACTCTTGAGCGCGGGATTGTAAGTAGTAGAGTTCAGGAAATCTGCTATTTCATTAATGGCTCCCTTATCCAACGGTTTTGCTGGTTGTGAAGTAGATAAGGTCTCACCGTCATGTGGAAGCCAACGTGAATTACCCCGTGGATCTTTGGTGTGTCGCATGGGCATTATGGTATCTTCTTCGTTATTTGAACTGGCACCACGAGTTACTCCCGTACTGTCGGGTCTAGCAGAATTTCCAGCTTTTGAATTCTCTCCAGAACTCGAACTTGCCCACAATGACATGACATTATTTGCGATTTCTACATCTTTCTTACTCATAACCGTCGGTATTATGTCTTCCTCGGATACATGTCCGTCGACACCAGAATCATTAGAATCACTGCATTCTATGTCCTTTTGGGCGCATTCGCCATGATCCTTCAAAAAATCAATCAGGTCGGTTACATTTTTGGGAGGCAAAGGTTCCGACATTTCATTTGAAGATGGCACAACTACACTTTGTCCTTTAGAATTTCTAATCCGAGCCATGGGTTTGATAACCTCTTCTTTTTCATCCATTGGATCTGATTTTAGGTTTGATGATGAACTTTGAAAACGAATCACGGCTTCTTCAAAAAAATCGCCTTTATCATTTTTATCTGGACTTTTCCATGCATTTAAGACGGACATCACATTCTCTTTCTCGACTCTGGTCATTTTAATTGGAACAATATCCTCTTCATTAATATTAGTTGAAGGCTCGTGTTCTGCGTTCGCATTATCTTCATACTTTCCGAACCCGTCCAGAACACGGGCTAATTCTTCAACATCATTGCCATTTAAATTTCTCACATTGTTGAAAGTGGAATCGTTTGTTTTCTGCACACAGAACACTTTCCCTTGCTTATCTCGAGCTACTTGCATAGGTTTAATTACTTCATCTCCTTGGCCTTGTGTTGCAACTCCTACCGTGCTGTGCGCAAATGCGTGATTGGCAGGCCCCCCAACGCCTTCGTTGGAGCCGTTCATTTTCAAAGATGGAAGTTCAGTTTCTCCATCCAAGGATATAGAAGCTGAAAAAATAGATTGTGGAGAACTGCCTGCATACGTATGAAACACAACAGAACCCTTACATTCCTCTGAAGGAGATAAAGAGGGAGGGGGTTGATTTGACGGTGATTCCTTCGATTGGGGTTGCCGAACGACGTCAATTACAGAAACGTTTTGATTTGAATTTTTGACGTTGATGTTGGTTGTGTAAGGAGGTGACTGAGACAACTCATATGTTGTTGCTACGGTTGGTGATAGGCATTCATGATCATTTCTTCCAACCGAAATAGTGGATACAAACTTGTCAGATTCTGACGGAACAGGACTACTATAACATTCTTGTTCTAAAGTATTGTCATCCTCCAAAGTTATACAATCAGTTGAAACCGGAATTTCATTCAAGCCGTCGTCGTAATCGAGATTTGTTTGATCAAAACTGGTTGTAGGGGAATCAAAGTTCAGTAATAAATTAGAGCTGGGCGAATATTTTTCGTCAGAAATATTTTGAAAGCACAATTCTGCAAATTCTTCCAAAGACTGTGGGTTTGGACTGTTGTCCAATGAAAATTGATTACGTGTGGTTTGCGTATTAGCGCTGTTATCGTCAAAAGAAAGTAGGTCACCCGTGGGGGGTTCGTGATGGTCAGTTTTGTAATTTTTTTGTTGAAGTGAATCCAGAGTCAGAAGGTCATCAATATTCGTTACACAATCATCATTTGTATTGCTATTAACACCGATAACAGCGTCAAAAGGATCAACAGAATCGGAAAACTGAGCAGGTGGTGGAATTGCTACGGATTCATCTCCAGCCGTCTCATCGATAGCAATTAAATGTTTCGGACTATCAAAGACACTATCGTCTCCTCCAGATGTATCACAGTCAGTGGAATTAGGAATCTGGTTCGAGTCCAATCTTTCGTTCTCGTCAAAGGATAATGGGGGTATACCGGTTAGATTTTTGTCATTCACTCCGTTATTCGCGTGATTATTCGAAGAATGCGAATCTGTGTCACGTTTGTGTTGTTGGTCGTTGTCATCGAAGTCTTTGGTGTCGATCTCATCAACTGTGGAATGTGGCAGTGTTTTGTCGTTGTCTGACACGGAATGGTCTATGTCCTTCGACAGACCGGTTCGAGGTAAGAATGAGGAAGTAGGTGGTGGGGATGTGACAGCTGTCTGTTGTTTCTGCCCTTGTCGTAACAATGTCAGACGGACCACGCGTCCCGAGGATTTGAGGACGTAAAGACACTGAGATTGACCTAAGCCTTTCAGGTTCTCACCGTTACACCGTAGCAAGCGGTCACCGACCTCCAGGCATCCCGACTGGCTGCATGCACCGTCAGGAACTAGACGTTTAATCTGTGGATAAAAAAAATACAACAAATAGTTGAAAGAAACGGAAAGTTTATCCCCACCCCCTTACACAAACCATTCCCTCTTTCCTATTCGGTCTAACACAAGTGAGGGAATAATTGACTCACTAATTGTCGCTGCTACTCCCGTTTACTCGTAATCGTATTCAAAGTTTGGGGGTTAAGGCTTTAACACAGGAGGTACGGAATTGCAGCCTCCTCTGACAAATTGTCCTAAACCTAAGATAACTGTCGTCGGTAAATGTAATCTCTCTCTCTCTCTCTCTCTCTCTCTCTCTCTTTCTCTCTCTCTCTCTACTATCTATCTATCTCTCTCTCTCTCTCTCTCTCTCTCTCTCTCTCTCTCTCTCTCTCTCCTTTTTTTTTACTTCCTTCTTGCTCCCTCTCTCCACATCCTCCATTGAAAGGACGAATGTCTCGATTCAACAGAATAGAAAAAAAAAAATCAATAAATCAATAAGGGGTGTGCCATTGATCGATCGTTCAACAGTATCTCACAACAAATACATTGTAACAAACTTGTATAGGACGATTGCCTTTGGTTGTGTGTATGTGTGTGTGTGTGTGTGTGTGTGTGTGTGTGTAGGTTTATGTGTGTGTGCGTGTGTTAATCTTTATATATATCTGGTTCCCGTTGATTTTGTTATTGTGTTTGCTTTTTATTGTTTGCTTATTGTTTAATTTGGTCCAAATATTTATAGACATACCAACCGTCCACTATTACAGTCAATGACGGTTTTATACTCACTCGACCAAAAAGTGTAAGCATTCTTGACAACCTTAATAAATTTACACATCATTTTCATGAAAACGATGATTTTGTCAATTGAAAGAAATATAACATATCTAAATAAATTCTATTCAAGTATCATGTCTGCCATACGTATACAGCATTTAGATATTGTAGAGTTATAACATCTTAGATATAATATCTGAAAGAAAAACTGACATAACGACATGACACATTCTCAGTAAAATTACAAAGTTGTAATATGATACGACATATCCGACAGTAAGGTCATCTTTTCTAGAGGTGATATACTTGTCGTGTCTATACAAGTATATCTGTTGAAAGAACACATTAGAAAACTCTTAATGAATTGAATGTTTAATGGATATCATTTGACAAAGAGTTTCTTTTTTAACGACGAATACAACTGAACCAGTTTAAGCGACCGTGGCTATCACTCAATGAGAGATTAAATCAAGTTCCGTAAAATATCATTCCACATTCGTTTCTTTATATGAAAATCATTTTCACAACAATTTCACACAAGCTGGAAGTAAGGCGAAGCTGAAATCATATCGAAAATGCGCATTTTAACCAAATAACTGTGCCGCACCCTGGAAAAAAACACGTGTATTTAAAACTTTGGCCAGAAAACTCGCCCTTCAAATATCGATCGATTTTAATGGCCCCCAGCTTGGCAAAAACCCTTCGCTGAGGGTCATTTAAATTGATCGATATTTGAAGGACGTTTTCTGGCCAAATTTTAAAATACGTGTTTTTAAAGAGTACGGCAGTTAACTGGTTAATATAAATGCTTTAGAGCCGTAAAGACCATGGAGCCGAAGTTCATTCTGATTTCGGTTAAATGGACATCAACAATTAATTACTCGTTACCCTCTGATAGAATGCGAAACAACTTCTTAGTACTTTCCATCTGATCTTAAACAGCTTCTCCATCACTGATTTTGGACAAAGGGATCAGAATAATAAAACCCGATTGAACCCGAGATCGATACTGGCCACCTTGCATGTGAGTGGAGGGCTCTACCGATTGACCAATCTGAGACTCCTAATGATTTTAATATATAAATCATAATGTGCAACAATTGACGAAATGAAAGCTATTCTAATTGTAACGATGCGGCCAGTTTATAATAAAAGTTATTTTAAAAAAAAACACAAACATTACGGCTAACAAGATAATATCCTTGTACAAATTTACGTCAACATGTACAGGCTCGTCTTCATATTTCAGGCTTATCCAATTAGAATTATAGGAACTGAGGAAGCATATTCCTTACTGTCCCTATCGTGAGAGCAAGGTCATTAACTTCAAGATATAAAGTCCAGATAAAACTACTGACGTTTTGGGTGTTTCGATTATCGGACATCTTTGGTTGGTGAAAACTATTCAGCATTGCCTAATCATAGTAAAGGGAATGCATTTTTGTATATTCAGTGCTCAAAAACTCGATAAAACTATAACCAACATATCATCGAAATCAATAAAAGCAAAACAAAAATAAAGAAAAGAAAACAAAAAAAAATAAAATTAATAAATAAATTTTAAAAACAGCCAAGAAATTCATCTATGGAACCTTACTTTATTTTATTTGCTTCCCTGTTCGATTTAGTCGAAATAATAAGTGGTAAAAAATGTGAAATAGGCTTCCTGAAGGTACAGTTAAAAAGGATCATTTTAGTTCTCCATTTATAATATTAATGATAACATTAATCAAAGAAAGAATTCTGCAATGTTATATCCTGTGGGTTCGGATCTTCTTTAAAATCCTAAATTTTGAATTTTACGTCTTTGATTCTATTGAATCCAACCCCCCCCCCTCTCTCTCTCTCTCTCTCTCTCTCTCTCTCTCTCTCTCTCTCTCTCCCGTCTCAAACAGGTATCCCACAAGCGACATCAAAAGCAAACAATGACAAGGTTTCCCACAGGAACACAAATAACGGTTTCCTGGCCCAACATAAACTGGAATGGCCCTATGACACTGTTCAGCCTCTGTCATAACATAATATTAGTATTAATGCGGTTGACCACGTTCCGGTCATTCTTTTGTTATTATAGCAAAAACAATTTTGCAAGGGGGTCGGATTTTCTTTAGTGTCAAGGTACATTTCATACTCCCTGATTGATAACACTTATACCGCTCATGCGATGCGAACATTTGAGCCTGTGTCCATTTCTTATTCTTTCTTTTCACTCTTTCTTCTTCCTTTTCCAGAATAAATAAATATATATATCTTGTCTTCTAATAGTCCCGCAATCTCTGACAGGTGGTGGGTGGAACTTCCCTTAAGGTGGGGGAATGTTGATAGTATTCTACATCTGTCAACAGTTTTTGTCATCTCTTCTATTCCCTATTATCATCAACTACGCTTTCGTGTCCATAATGTGGCTTTGTGGAATTGTTCTGGAATTGGAACATTCGGTATGGACTAGGATCTGCCTGGAGTCCTTTGTAGAGAGAGAAACAATCAAATTGACTTATCTTTTTGTGAGAAAAGATGTTTTCCCGTGTAATTCAGCTTTCTAATATAAGGTACCGTTATTGATAGGTTTTATAATAATAATAATAATAATAATAATAATAATAATAATAATAATAATAATAATAATAATAATAATAATAATAATAATAATGCTGAAAACTTATATAGCGCTATAACTCAGAGACATCAGACTCTAAGCGTTTAAATTGCAAATTACTTTGGCTGAAACATACTCATTCACACACACAAGCATACTTTATAAATATAATGATTATTTTGCGACCCTTTGGGTGCATCCCTTTTGGAGGAGGTCCTGTAATGTTGTCAGTGAGGGACTTTTTTGGGGTGGTTTCAGACTCACTGTAAGGAGACACAATATTGTTCTTGATTCTATTTACGATCTTAGTTGGCATAGTCCCTGTGCTTCATAGCAATATCGAAATCTTTTATATACTCCATCATCTTTCTTTTTAGTGACGTTGAAATGGCATCAAGTATATCACAAGCACCTTTACCAATAAAAGAAAACAAGAAATCAGACAACCTTAGGCACGACATTTTGTCACAATCAGTGTACTATGTGACTAAGAACGATGGAACTAATATATGTTACGATGTATTCAATGTTTATATAATGTATACAGTTCTGTTTGATTTTAATCTATTCTTTAAAAAGAAACAGGGTTGGAGGTAAAAATTGTTCGGTACAGTCCAGCTTAAATTTATGCCAAGATCACAGAAGTACTGGGAAATCAAAATTATAAATCTGTTTTTAACAGAATGACATACAAGTAACTTGCAAACCTTTTTTAAACAAGGGTGATTGTTTCACCGGTTAACTCAAATGATTATTAAGAAAATTTGCTAAGGCATAATGGTCGGTCATTTGATATTGGATTATTTGCGCGCGCGCACAGACTTTATTACCAGACATGTTTGATCGTGGATTGCTCAAAAGATTCGTCTCGATCTATGCTAATTTCCAAAATAATAACTAAAATAGATGAGTGCCTGTTCGTTATAGCTTCTATTTGTAGTTAGGTGGAGGACGACGACGACGGTCATGATTATGGATGATGATGATGATGACGATGACGACGATAAGATATAAGCAAATTAATGACTTGTATGTAAAGTGTCGGGAGTGGGTGTCTAGCCAGACAATAATATATCTGATCCAAGAAGCCCTTCATGGACCAATTTGGAAATAAAAATAAAAAGGAACAGAGAGAGCATTCGTCTTCTTGTTGACTGGTGTGTAACCGAACGAATTACTTTGTTAATGCCGAGTACAATAAAATCTCATGTTGACACTTGGTTTTATTACGCCCGTTTAATCACTAGAAGGTGGACCGAACTGGCTATGTCAGTTTCTATATGTTGGGTCTATCGAAAATATAGAAAGAAAAGATTTGAACTGATGACGCAGAAATTCCCCTAAAATAATTCCTCGGCTAATGGAACACCTCAGGTTCAATCTTTTACCTAAAAAAGTCAATGTTATATTAGTTTCTTAGGTGTATCTCACTTGTCAGATATTTACTTTGCACAAATGACTTCACTATGTATCTAATATTTATTTCTTAATTTCGTCACCGACGAGCGTTTTAAATTAAGTAACAAAATCACACACGAAAGACGGAAATTGTAACCACTCAAATATTTTACATAAAATATATATATAACCTACCTGAAATCATAAACATTAACATCTAACGTAGATTCCTACAAGAATCACTACATCGATGTACACAAGTCTAAATCACACACACACATATATATAGACACACACACAAGCTGATCAAAAGCACAATAAATAAAATAGGAAGCGTTAACGGATCAGCGATCTAAACAAACCCTTCACATTAGTCATGAATTAGAATGATCACAACGTCTTCAATATCTTAGGCATGCATACCTTCTCTCTCTCTATCTCTCACTCGACACAGGTATGTGGACGGCAGAGCAGCAGCAGGATTTCAATGACATGAAAAGCTACCAAAGCAAGGCCTTTTCTGTCCCAGAGATATGAGTAGCTCTATAATATGATAGAAAGGGGTGAAAATCCTGGTATTGAAATACCTGCATGACAATGCTATGAGTCTTTTTAGTAAATATAGCCGGGAGGTACTGGACCTAAAGCAAATAATATAATATTTACTATGATCAGTTTATAGGAAAAAAAATATTCATGAAATTTAACGACAGCATCCCATTTAAGATCTTAGGGCATTAATGATTTTAGAACTGAAAACAGGGCTATGTGAACGTTAAATCCCTTTACTCTCTCCGAATAATAAATAATACACAGAGTGCCTTCTGGTTGCCATCATCGATACTGTTATGTACAACAGCCATATAGAAGGACAAAGCCACGCACAATAGATAAATATCCTTTTACATGGATATCAGACACGTTTGCCATTTATATTCATTTCAAAGGAATCGGATACATTATAGCGTTAGCAGCGTTGCATATTATAAGAAAGTGAAGAGGCAGGAACAAAATATAAAGTATATAATTCACGTTTATAAAGCTGACGGAGACAACATATTAATCCTAATATTATAATTCTTAAATCATCACAACGCCCATGGAAGCAACCCTATACGTGGCATAATTTTACACCCTTATAACGTCGATGGAACAAAACCCTATGAATAATGTTACAACGCAAACGTCAATGAAGGCGACTGATGGTAACATTAATATATTTACACTTTACGACGCCAATATGTTTCCCTACAAGTCTATACAGTTGAACATTTCCCTTTAACATAATATTACCGCAACGCTATAAAACCAACAGTTTTCTTCAACCAAATTATTTACAACTTTATATAACGTCAATAGAACCAAAGCTTTAGTAACCACGGTGGAGTGAAAATGGAAAGGCTTCGTATGGGAACAAAACAGACAATGGAGTTTCGGGTAAAAACCCTTCGTCAGCACAACAATACACAAATAAACGTGGAAAAGAAATAAAATATAATGAAACATAACTTGTATCCACGTTTATTTGTGTATTGTTGTGCTGACGAAGGGTTTTTACCCGAAACGTCCATTGTCTGTTTTGTTCCCATACGAAGCCTTTCCATTTTCACTCTTTCGTTAGTATTTTACGATCACCGGCTTCAGGCAGCCCTTACCGTTTTCTAAGTAACCACGGTGGTACCATAGCAGCAAGCATGTTCTATAAGCATCCGTATTTCCCCCATCATATGATATCCGGAAACTGTAAACTGGTAATCAATATGTGACAAAGTCATCAAATAGACAACACCTAATTAGTTGGTTTTCTTTTTGTTTTTGTGGGTTTTACGACGCTAGAGACAACATTTAGTCGTTTCAGCGCCAGTAACAAGGAAGATGAGAGAGAAAAAGTTGTAGATCTGAAGTTAAAAGCACCAACGAAAAAGCAAGACAAGGGGAACTGGTTCAAATAGGAAACAAGAGATTGCATGAGCAGTTCAGCGATGTCCTACCTATTATGACATAGCCAAGCAGGTTCAAGTAAGGGATCTCGCTCAAAAACGCTCAAATAATTGCAAATTAATAATTATAATAGTACACAATAGAGGATGATTTATAAGGGAAAAAATATTACCTCTCAAAAAGGATTCTACATTTGGCTCCTTTCCAGCTAAGGACCATCGCCAGAACCAGGAAAAAAAACTCAAGAGCAGAGTCAATCCAGAACATAGTCAGAGAGCAACAAGAAAAGAGAAGACATATGGGGGATTGAAGACACAACAAGTGACCTCTTAGCCCAGATTGGGAGGCCAGAAGACCCATACATAGAGTACCAAATGCGTTTTACATTTTAAAATAATTGTGATTCCTTAGTATTGCTTGAAATTGGAATCCCACGATACTGGGTAGCGTATGGGCCAAAGTGATTGCCTAGAACCATTAAAAGGTTTGACAACTTACTTTATGCGGAAGGCCAATAATAACTGCACGCACACCCGTCAATCCATTCACTGGCGACATTAATTATTATTTATTATATTATTTTATTATTATTATTATTATTATTATTATTATTATTATTATTATTATTATTATTATTATTATTATATCATCATGATTTGAAAGGTAATAATGATGAGAATGAAGACGATGATGATGATGATAATAATAATAACAATGATTGCATAGTAGTTAACCTTTATGTTATTTTTATGGTGTACTGTTACTTTTTTTAAAAACTGCTTCAAATAAAAGTCAATAAGCAAATATATCAACATGACAACTCGTCATACCAATCTTGGCTGCGTGCCAAGAATTAAAATTTTCTGGTTTTTATCTTTTTTTTTTTTTAAATCGTTTTAAGAGGAGAGTTTGAAATTGTTTCTTGTCATTTATGAGGAATCATGAATTGCAGGTGTGAAAGTAAAACGTTCATAATAAGCGAATGAAATCTTGAGTCATCGTTTATGAATAACATGGTAACTGTTCAGTTCAAGGCTGATAAATAATCAAAGTCTCTGATTGCTTTCGTAAATATTCGAAGATATTCATGCTGAAAGAATGTAAATAGGGCCCATTTACACAATGTGTCTAGGAACTTGACAAAAATTGCCACCATCGTATTTCCCCCAAATTATAATTAAGTTTTAAAGAGAATATATACACAATTACACACACACACACACACACACACACACACACATATATATATATATATATATATATATATATATATATACATATACACGTGTGTATGTGTGTGTGTTAATTAACGATTAAAAATGACAAACATGAGGTTTTACTTGGTTTCTATGAACATTACACATTTTCGTGATTATAAACGTGCAACGACAGCAAACACGTTAAAAACGCCAGTGATACGAACTGCATCCTCTCAACATCCAATGCATGAGCAGCACAGATAATCAGAATAAGACCATACTTGTCAATTTGATGGCAAATCAGTTCTTCCGGACTCTGAAAAAAATGCATTCCAAAAAAATTCGGCCAGAAAGCTCGTCCTTCAAATTAAAATCGATCGAATAAAATAACCCTCATCCTGTCAGAAACTCTCAAACCTGGGAATTCTGTTCGTTTTTCACAAATGAGGATTATTTCACTCGATCGCTAAATGAAGGGCGAGTTGTTTTTTGTTTCTTTTTAAATGTGTTGTTTTGTCGGGGGTTTTTTTTTCTCGTTTTATTTGTCGTCCATAGGAAGCGTAAATTTTGCTTGGCTTTGAGGAAAGCGGGCAATCCATTATAAAAAGGTGCAGAAAAATGTAGTTTTACAATGTTATTTTTACAATATTAGTAATCTTTTATTAAACGATCATACATTAAAAAAAAAGATTATGATGTTTGACATGAAACAATGATATTGTAAGCTAGTAGACCAAACTTGGCTTGGTCAGCTCACTAAGAGAAAGTTATGAGATTAGAGGAGGCTCAGTGACAAAGGTTCAGTTCAGACAAAAGGAGAGTATTCTTTAATTTATTTCTTTTTTTTTTTTAAATTATTTCTTTTTGAAAGCAAGTTGTGCCGAGGAATTGAGAGAAATTATCCACATTTTGAAAAAATAAGTAATGGAGAATTGCTGCGCTGAAAGTACTCGTTACCCCCCCCCCCCCCCCCCCTTTTTTTTTTTTTTTTTCTTCTTCTTCATTTTTACTCGTCCAAGTGCCAAAAGTCGTTCTTTTATCAAAACCAATCCTTTCAGAAAACTCTCAAAAAAAAATTTAAAACTTAAGGATTTATTCAAACGACCCCCCCCCCCTCCCTTTTTTTTCAATAAATGATAAAAAAAATAATTAAAAAATGATATGAAATAAACTTCAAAAATTAAAGAGGCCTTAAAATCTCAGATCTGAGAACTTTACACAAGTTTGTGGTCACCTTAATCATCGAACGTTTTATGGCTAAAACGTATCTATATGTGCGACAGATTGGTGGACCTTGCTTGTGCCCTTCAGTTACACCTGTTAGTGATTTCTATAGATAGTATGCAGATGACGTCACTCAGGCCTTTGTTATTGTTT